>NW_009258669.1:3292093-3296626 GCF_000687185.1 Egretta garzetta
GGTCATGCCATCATAGAAGGCTATCAGATTGGTCAGGCATGATTTCCCCTTGGTCAATCCGTGCTGGGTACTCCTGATGATCTTTTTGTCATCCACTTGCTTGGAGAGGACATTCAGAATGAGTTGTTCCATCACCTTTCCAGGGATGGAGGTAAGACTAAGCGGCCTGTAGTTCTGTGGGTCCTCCTTCTTGCCCTTTTTGAAGACTGGAGTGACATTGGCTATCTTCCAGTCCTCAGGCACCTCTCCTGTTCTCCACGACTTTTCGTAGATGATGGAGAGTGGCTCAGCAATCTCATCTGCCGGTTCCTTCAGCACTCGCGGGTGCATTCCATCAGGGCCCATGGACTTGTGGGTGTCCAGCTTCCTTAAAAGATCCCTAACCTGATCCACATAGACAGAGGGAAGGTCGTCCTTTCTCCAAGCTTGCTCGCTTACCTGCCAGGACTGGGGAGCCTGAGGGCCAGCCTCGACAGTGAAGACTGAAAATGTGTAACAGAATGGATTTGGGCATGACTTGGCTCCAAATGACCTGCAGGAACAGTTCTGATAGTTCAGAAACCTGGCAAAGAGAAAGTAATAAGAACTATTTCTGTGTGGGTTACAACAGAGCTTAATAGTTACCTTGTGCAAGATGAAAAGGTCAAGTGAAAAACCTCTACATTTCTGTAATATTTTCTCTCTCCACCCTCTGTCCATCACAAATAGCTGAATGTGATTTTTATTAAACAAACCCCTGCATTGTTTGAGACTGGAGACGCTTTTAGATTGGTTTTATTCCTGATGGGTCGGTCTAGATCATACTATCACCATCTGTTAGTTCATGAAGTCCACTGGAGACTTTAGACCCAGAAAAGCCATAAGTATATGATCATGCACAGTTTAGGATAATATTTTGTCCTGGAATCACTGTTCCTTTGATCTCCAGTGGTCAACCTTCTTTGTTGAAATTGCAGTGAAATCAGGTATCGTTACCTACGTACATTGAGGTGGTTTAATTATATTTGCAGGTGGAAGAAAAAACGTAGACATTGGTGGGCTCTAATTTCTTCCTTGCAGTGTTTTTGTTATACAGTTAGTACAAATCTTAAAATAACAACATGAAAGAGACATGCACTGTCTTCCAAGCAGCTAAACCTTCGTATGTTCTAACAGTAAAAATAAAGTTGTTCATGCCTCCATGGTTCAAGACTGTGACCGCAGTAGTAAAATTACAGGCCAGCTAATTTAGTTTCTTTGTTGCTTGCAAAAAAAATTATAACTTTTAGGACAAGACTTATGAAGAGAACTCCATGCATTTCACATGTATTGTCCTGTCTTTCCACAAAGAGTTTAAATCATTACATTTACTGGAAATAAAATTAATTTAATTCAGGTCTCCAAAACAGGAGATTTCAACTCAGCCTGACTGATAAGCAACACTTCCAATGTCCTTTTGTTTTGTAGAGCTTTTATTATTAATAAAGTCTGAAGTGCCAAGAAGAAGAACAGGTTTCCTGTATTATCAGCTTATCTACATTCCAACCAGAGCTGTTTCTTACCTCAATTTTCTTCTGTCTCTCTTACTTTCCTTCCCATTTTCAGTACACTAAAAGGACACTCTATATAGACAGCTTCATCTATTCTGCCTATTCTAGTACTCTAAGCTCGTTCTTTCCTGCTCCAGCTTGAATTTTTTATATCATTTGCCTCTTTTTGCTCATTCTAGACAGAGGCTTGGTGTAATAATAGAGGATGTTCTCCTAGCAGCACCTGATGTTATTCCATGTTGTAGAAACCTTCCAAAAGATTTCAAAGGGAAATTGTGATTTTAATGAGAATTTGCTGTTCATTAGAACTGAAGAATATGCAGAAATGATCTGAATTATGCTGCACAATATTATTGAGCTGTGAGGAGAGAGAGACACACATAATGCCTTTACTAGAACAGGAGACACTTTATATCTCTTCATATTACAGTGAAAACATAGAATAGCCTTTGAGACTTTTGATATATCTGACAATCTCCAAGTTTGAGAGAGCTACAGAAGACATCCAGAAAAGATCAGATATGCAAATTACAGATTTCATGGAAAATGGAAAACATAGGATTAATTTAGGCACATCCAAGATGAGAATCCCTTCATAACTACAATAAACACCCTCTCATGTTTTACATAAATTATATGCACACATATAATTTAATTCCTTTTGAAAGTGACTGATCTCTTGGTAGTAATACCCAGAATATTTTCAGGACTGAGAGGAAGTTAAATTTTTATTGTAATATTTTAAAAGCATGTGATCAGGTGATGGACTCTGACAACAACCAGCAAATGTATCGTATTTTAAAGAGTTCAACAGAAGAAGAAATATCGTTTTTATATATATATATAAGGCTACACAAATGTGATGCAAATTACCTTTTTCAATGACAAGCCAGTGATAAAAATAACAGCTAACATTGTAAAACTCAAGAGCCACTTGCATGAGATGACTGTAAAATAAAAGTTTGATGATAGTTATACAATAACCTAGGGAATTCTTATGCATGTTGTGTAAAAATAGATAAATTTAAAAGTTGGTTCTTTACTTTCAATTAGCGGGATTGTAATTACATTGTTGTTACATTTCACTAACACTAAGCACACAAGGTTTATACTTTTGGAAAGCCATTGCACTAATTCATGTAATGTCTGTGTTCTAATTATTATCCTTAGGTGAGCATGCTTCCTACTTTTGATTTAAAGCACATTTCTGGCACTTAGTTTCACTACTAAGTTTATAGCTTTTATATGCAACACAGCAGGTTACCTTTTATAGGTAACACAGAAGATTCCTCTTCTATAAGGGAAAAGAAACGTGGAGCATTTCTCCATCTTCCATAGGTTTTAGGTCAGTTGGAGGACTTAGACCTAGTCTAGGACACTCTGGGCCCAGCCTTGTTGCCCTAGGCAACATTAAGGAAAGTGTCCCAGTTATGGCCAGAAAAACTGCAAAGTGAGTAGAATAGCAAAAGGTGGAGTGCAATAAATAAAAGGTTTACAAACATTTTGTCATTTTGATCCTGACATAATCTGCAGGTGTAAGTCATGCTACAATTAAGGGTATTGACATCTACATCTCCACCTAATTATTAGTAATTCCAAAAGGATTTCTTTTAGTACTAGAAATCACCTTTAGCTTCTCAGATCTTTAATGAAATGTAACCTGAATAAAGACTTGTTTCTTATCAGCAAATGTGTGTGTGATCAGTTAATTAGCCATAAATATTTCTCCAACACAACTTTATGTCTATTATATAGGTATGATTTATGTTCTTGCAGTTTTTATTCTTTATGTTTCTGTAACATAGAAGTCAGTCTTTTACAATTCCCAGTTGCAGTCCACTCCTCCAGGGAAACCTGCATGCTCAATTGCCCTGATGAAATGCCTTTACACCAATGTACTCAACATGGGGAATAAACAGGAAGAACTAGAGTTCTGTGTGTGGTCATAGGGCCATGATCTCATTGCAATTACAGAGACATGGCGGGACAACTCACATGACTGGAATGATGCCATTGATGGCTATGTACTTTTCAGGAAAGACAGGCAAACAAAGTGAGGCAGTGGAGTTGCTCTTTATATGAAGGAGCAACTGGGACGTACAGAGCTCTGTCCAGGGGTGGATGAAGAACAAGTCAAGAGCTTATGGGTAAAAATTAAGGGACAGGCCAATATGGGTGACACTGTGGTGGGTGTTTACTACAGGCCACCTGACCAGGAAGAGGAAGTAGATGAGGCCTTCTACAGACAGCTGAAAGTAGCCTCACAATCACAAACCCTAGTTCTCATGGGGCTGCTAACTTCTGGAAGGACCACACAGCAAGGCACACACAGTCCAGGAGTTTCCTGCAGAAAATCAATGATAACTTTTTGACTTACGTAGTGGAGGGCCCAATGAGTACAGGAGTGCTACTGGACCTTGTGCTGACAAATAAAGAAAAACTGGTTGAGGATGTGAAAGTAGGGGGCAGCCTTGGCTGCAGCGTCCATGAGATGGTGGAGTTCTGGATTCTGTGTGGTGGAAGCAGAACAATAAGTAGGACCACAATATTGGACTTCAGGATTGTTAATTTTGGCCTCTTCAGGGTCCTGCTTGGAAGAATCACTGAGGGAGCTGTCAGATGCCATTGCTGAGCCACTCTCCATCATCAATGAATGTTCCTGGAGAACAGGAGAGGTTCCTGAGTACTGGAGGGTATTCAATGTCATTGCATTCTTCAAAAAGGGCAAGAAGGAAGACCCAGGGAACTACATGCCAGTTAGTGTCACCTTCATCCCTGGAAAGGTGATGGAACAACTCATTCTGGGTGTCATCTCCAAGCAAGTGGAGAAAAAGAAGGTGATCAGGAGTACCCAGCATGGATTCACCAAGGCGAAATCATAAAATCATAGAATCGTCTAGGTTGGAAAAGACCTTTAAGATCATCAAGTCAAACCATTAACATAAGAATGCCATCCCACCACTAAACCATGTCCCTAAGCATCTCGTCTACTCACCTTTTAAAT
>NW_009258669.1:3297431-3302422 GCF_000687185.1 Egretta garzetta
TCCATTCACCACGACTCTCTGGGCTCGGCCATCCAGCCAGTTTTTAACCCAGCGAAGAGTACACACATCTAGGCCATGAACCGCCTGCTTCTCCAGGAGAATGCTATGGGAGACTGTGTCGAAGGCTTTGCTGAAGTCCGGGTAGACAACATCCACAGCCTTTCACTCGTCTACCAGGCGAGTCATAGAAGGAACTCAGTTTGGTTAGGCAAGACCTGCCTTTCATGAACCCATGCCTAAACAATCTGATAGCCTTCTATGATAGTATGACCAGCTGGATAGATGAGGTGGATGAGCAGTGGATGTTGTCTACCTTGACTTCAGCAAGGCTTTTGATACTGTCTCCCATAATATCCTCATAGGGAAGCTCAGGAAGTGTGGGCTGGATGAGCGGACAGTGAGGTGGATAGGGAACTGGCTGCAAGGCAAAGCTCAGAAGGCTGTGATTGGAGGCCTGTAGCTAGTGGGGTTCCCCAGTGCTCATTACTCGGCCCAGTCTTGTTCAATTTATTCATCAATTACCTGGATGAGGGACAGAGTGCACCCTCAGCAAGTTCACCAATGACACAAAACTGGTAGCTGTGCTGCCATTCAGTGGGACCTGGACAGGCTAGAGAGTTGGGTGGAGAGGAACCTGATGAAGTTCAACAAGGGTAAGTGTCCAGTGATGCACCTGGGGAGGTTTAACCCTATGCACCAGTACAGGCTGGGGGGTGACCTGCTGGAAAGCAGCTCTGCCAAGTGGGACCTGGGAGTCCTGGTGGTTGACAAGCTCACCTTGAGCCAGCAGCGTGCCCTTGTTGCCAAGAAGGCCAATGGTATCCTGGAGTGCATTAAGAGGAATGTGGCCAGCAGATCAAGGGAGGTTATCCTCCCCCTCTACTCTGCCCTGGTGAGACCCCACCTGGAGTACTGTGTCCAGTTCTGGGCTCCCCAGTTCAAGAAAGATGAGGAACTACTAGAGAGAGTCCAGAGGAGTGCAACAAAGATAATGAGGGGACTGGAGCATCTCCCCTGTGAGGAAATGCTGATGGAGCTGGGTTTGTTTAGCCTGAAGAAGAGAAGACTGAGAAGGGATCCAATCAACATGTACAAATATCTCAAGGGTGGATGTCATGAGGATGGAGCCAGACTCTTCTCAGTGGTGCCCAGCAACAGGACAAGGGGCAATGGGCACAAATTGAAGCATAGGAAGTTTCAGTTGAATATGAAGAAGAATTTCTTTACTTTGAGGGTGACAGAGCACTGGAACAGGCTGCCCAGGGGGGTTGTAGAGTCTCCTTCTTTGGAGATATTCAAAACCTGTCTGGATGATGTCCTGTGCAACCTGCTCTAGGAGAACCTGCTTTAGCAGGGGGGCTGGACTAGATGATCTCCTGATGTCCCCTCTAACCCTTGCCTTTCTATGATTCCATCATTCTGTGATGACTCTAACAATCTAGCAAATTTCAGCCCTTTAAATATAGGCATTTTTCAAGAGAATTTGGATAAAACTAGATGGCTGTCTATGACTGATTCAGAAAAATACCTACAAAACATTACCACTGCACCCTGCATGTTCTTCTTGTTTTGGCAGCAGTAATCTGACCTTATAATTAATTGTCTTGGCACCTATACATTTTTTCGATGTATACACTTAAATATTTCACTAATTTCTAAGTCCAGATCTCATTTCTACTAGAGAGTTACATGTGGAGATTCCAAGTTCAAATCCCAGGATTGGTTTCAACTTTCTATGCCAGCAGAAACTGGAAGCATTATTCTGGGAATGTGCCACATTTCACATGACAAAGCACACATTTCTGCAGTTCCCTTTGTCTTAGAGAAAGGTTATCAATAAAGGTTAAGTGTAGTCTTTCATAAAGCTCTGAGGCTACATAACATGAGGTTACATTTTCCTAAATTCTGCTCTCTGGTTGTCTGATGACTGTTAGAAGTAGCTGGTAGCAATTATAAAGTAGTGCATCTCAATTCACATTATGTAGCAGATTACATAGAATATTTATCACAGTTTATACAAATAAGAAAACTGATATTTAATAACAATAAGTAACTCACCCAATGTCACAAAATTAGTTGGGCTAATTGTTCTAAATAGAGGCCCTAATATTGATTTAAACCATGGAATAATACTTACTGCATCTTGGTTTATAGTTGGAGGACTCAATGGTTTGTTTAAGATCTCCAAAAAAGTATAATGTTGTCATCTTTTAATTTAGTCCATTTGGTTATAAAATGATGGTATTACTGTCATTTAACAGTCATTACATGTTATTGTTTGCTTAAAAGCGATGTTTCAGGAATGTTGAAGGCAGCTTCCTTAAAGACTCCTGTAAAGTAGAGAAGGAGATACAAGACAACATTCTACCTCATCCTCAAAACATCTAGAATGTTACATCAAGGGATGAAAACAACTTCCCAAGACGTACATCAGAGAGACATGACTATCAGGGGGAAGAGGAAGATCCTGGAATGGTGAGGTACCATTTTTGGGACAGGCCATGAATGATGTTTCCATGCCAGCTGGAGTAACATCCTGTTGCATTAAACATCTCTTCACAATTACTGGGTTTCCCTCAAAAGATAGGACCTTCTAATATGGGAAAACCTTGCAGATCTTTCTTCATTGCTGTTAAGAGTACATTGCTGGACCTTTCTCAGCCATTGCATGGGAAAGAATAACATGAATGGGGCAACTAATGGTACTCACTGACAGGTAGGAAGGAGGAAGACAGGTAGAAGGAGTAGTGTACCTTTGTATGTCTATATAGACACACTTACCTATGCAGATAAAAGGAGGAACACAAGAATGCAGTAGCAGAGGGAATACAGATAGCAAAATGTTACTGTTATTATTCACTGAAATTGAGACTCTTGTGCCAGTTTAATATAACACTCTGGAAAGAGGAAAGGATACCAGTCTGTACCCACTAATTCTTATTCACATGGTGGAAAAACAAGCCAGTTCTTTTACGTTTTTGGAGAGAAGTTAGGCTATTGCTTAATGTCTTTCTGTTAATAGTGCTTCCTAAAATTCTCTAGAAAATTTCAGCAGTATTAGGATAAGAGCAGAACAAAACTAACCTCTGCAGTTACAGAACAGTTTGTCCTACCCCTCCTAAAGAAAAAAGCAAGAGGGATGTTGTTTGGCAAAGCAGAGTCATGGTGCCATTTCTGAGTTGAATTTGGAAGGTAGCCCATTTGCCCACACCAAAGACTCTGACAGTATCATTTGATAAACGGTTCTATAGCCCACAAATAGGTGCTGCAGTCCCAAATGGGTGGGAGCTGGCACATCTAATGTCACCCAAGTATGCTTGATCTTTAGCCCCAACTGCAGACACCACCCTGTCCCAATAAACCCCTCCAGCCCCAGCAGACAGGTATTAAGGCACAGAGAGAAATGCAACATATCTGGAAGACATGAGCCAACTCAAGCATTTGCATAAAGCATTTCACTCTGCTTTAGTGGGAGGCTAAAGGTTTCTGCAATGTGCTGAGGGCAGCCGCAGAAATGTCAGTATTCTTTCAGAACACAAACAGATCAGGATACTGGCCGTCTTACATAAGAATTTTGTTAGACGACCTCACAGGGCCACCTGGGACCCATGGGGCAGCAGCCAACACAGAAGAGAACCAGGCCCAGGGGGACCATAGGACAGATCTCGCTCAACCCTTGCCTAAGCAGGCCAACCATATGGTCCAAATGAATCTATCCCAGACCACTTGATGTGACAGGTTCACTGACATTACATACAATAAGGCATAGGAGTACTGGTTCTCTCTAACAGATCTCACCACATTGCCAGTGACAGTCAACTGGACACAAAATTTAATTCCCTATTTTATGCTACTGGGCCAATTGCAATTATAAGGAGGACCAGAAGTGGTTTTCTATGTCTGGAGCACAGCCCTCCATTACAGCCAAGATGCTGTTCCAACTGCACTCCACTTCAAGCCTTCCAAGCTCATTGACAGGGCAATGGCATCTATAAGTCACCAAAATCATGGCTGGGACAGCTGTGCAGTTGGTTCACATGGCAGGTGTATTTTTTGTTAATTTTGAGTAATGGCTACTTTCCCAAACTTCCTTCCCCTCCGTTTCCATTTCTGAACGCAATGTTAAGTGGCAGAGAATATCAGTTTTGTTTGGGTCAGTTGTGCAGGTTGTGTCTTCTCCCAACATCTTGCCCACTCCCAGAAAATCCCCAAGGGAGTGTAGAGTGGGAAAACAGAACCTTGACACTGTGCAAGCACTGTTCAGCAATACCCAGAATTTTGGTGTGTTAACAAGACTGTTATCACCAGTCCAAAACATAATACCACACGGGCCACTATAAAGAAAATGAACTCCATCTCAGTCAGACCCAGTACAGTCCTATGAGGCTTCCAGGAGCTGTTGGGTTATGCAGGACATCAGTAACCAGCAAATCTTACTCAGACATATTGCTCTCCTTCTTGGACATGAGGAGGGAGGAATTTTAAAACAATAGCTCGCCAAACAATACTGTCCTGGTTTCGGCTGGGATAAAGTTAATTTTCTTCATAGTAGCCAGCACAGTCCTGTGTTTTGGATTTAGTACCAGAAGAATGTTGATAACACACTGATGTTTTCAGCTGTTGCCAAGTAGTGCTCAGACTACTCAAGGACTTTTTGAGCTTCTCCTGCTTGTCCAGGTGCATAACAAGCTGGGAGTACAGCACAGCTAGCACAGCTAACCCAAACTGACCAAAGGCTCAGGGGGGTTCTTCGGTCGGTCACGGGCAAGGAAGCCAAACAGCTGGGATCCCTTTCTAGGGAAGAGGGCATTGACAAAGCAATTGGAAAAGGGACACAAATCCTCAGCCTCTGGAGGCGACTAATGTCAGCCATGAAGGAAAGATATCCCTTCAAGGAAGATGTCATACATCGCCCAGGCAAATGGACCACCGTGGAGAAAGGCATCCAGTACCTGAGGGAATTGGCTGTCCTGGAAGTGATTTATAGTGAC
>NW_009258669.1:3306496-3308155 GCF_000687185.1 Egretta garzetta
TGTCCTGGTTTCGGCTGGGATAGAGCTAATTTTCTTCATAGTAGCTAGCATAGTGCTGTGTTTTGGATTTAGTACCAGAAGAATGTTGATAACACACTGATGTTTTCAGCTGTTGCCAAGTAGTGCTCAGACTACTCAAGGACTTTTTGAGCTTCTCCTGCTCGGCCAGGTGCATAACAAGCTGGGAGGGAGCACAGCTAGGACAGCTAACCCAAACTGACCAAAGGGCTATTCCATATCATATAACGTCATGCTCGGGGGGGTGTTACTCGGTCGGTCACGGGCAGAGTGATCACAGCTCGGACTGAGTGATTGCAGCTCGGGGGGAGTGTTCGCTGTTCGGGATGGGCTGGGCATTGGTCAGCGGGTGGTGAGCAATTGCATTGTGCATCACTTGTTTTATATACATTCTGTATATTCTTTTACCATTATTATTATTACTATTTTTGTTTTTCTCTCTTATTAAACCATCTCTATCTGAACCCACGGGTCTTACTTTTTTTTCCTTTTCTCTGATTCTCGCTCCCATCCCACTGAGGGAGGGGGGGAGTGAGCGAGCGGCTGCGTGGTGCTTAGTTGCCAGCCGGGTTAAACCACGACAAATACGAAGTAAACAAAACCATAAGGTATATCCTCAGTGAGGTTAAAACTCCTTTCTCTTCCACTTTCTCAGACATATCTCCCCACCTGCAAGGATAAGGAATAACACTGTGCCTAGTTTCTATATTCAGTGACACCCAGAATAAGGACATTTTGACCTAACCAACCACTGTTCTCATCAGTGACATTGCCATTCCTATGGCGTGTCTAATGACTTTTGGCACAGTCTGCAGTCAACAAGTCTTTCTTTCTTGGCTGAAAACTTGAAACCCACAAGCGCTCTCCCTCATGTGACAATATTTTCATCTTGACAGTAGTAGTACAGAACTTTCCTGGCCATGAAACATGGCTTTCAGACAGAAACCATATGACTACATTAAGTTAAAAGAGCTCAATAATTTTGCGTAGCCAAAAATGTTCTTACACCATGTAGTTAGAAGTTCCAAATATGTGACTAATGAAACTCTTTTTATTAATATTACTTTCTACAAAATTGTGTAGGCTAGCCCAGCCATATCAGCCTGAAGCTCAGCTACCACAAACCAATCTTTGAGAGTATCGCTTAGCACTAGAATTAATACAGATACTTCAGATAAAGGAAAGCATTGTGTGAAAAAAAACAATCTGAGACTTAAAACTTTCCAAACATGTCTCTAAGTCTCCATCTATTCTTCTGTAACCTGGGAAAACAGAATGCTGGGAACCTGCCATTTGACCTGTTCTCATAAGCTATATAAACTAATACACATAGAGTTTACACATACTTACCCACACATATATATATGTAGTCAGTGTGTATAGAAGATGCATATTTTTATCTTACACAAAGGTAATTTATACACCTTTATTTAAATATAAAATATATTAGAGATCTGTAACCATTTTTTCAACATGATTAAAGTTTCCATAGGACTATACATATGACAAAATGAAGATTTATAAAATTTACTCTCAAGTAGTTGCCCTAAATGGTGTGTACATGACCCAAACTGAGGTTGGAAAAGGGTATTGCTTCTGCTGAGAATCATTAATGGAATTTTTTCATATTTCTCCAGCTGC
>NW_009258669.1:3308174-3332701 GCF_000687185.1 Egretta garzetta
AACCCTTTCATCAACAACCTGGATGACAGGAGAGGGTGCATCCTCACCAGTTTTTGGATGACAATAAGCAGAAGGAACAGTCAAAGCCCCAGAAGGGAGGGCTGCCAGTTCAGAGGACTTCAGTAAACTGGAGGAATGGGCTGACAGAAACCTCATAAAACAAAGCCAAATATAAGTCCAGCACCTGAGATGGACCAGTTCCATGCAGCTGGGGACCAAATGGCTAGGATGGTTCTCTGCAAGAAAGGACCCATTGATCCTGGTAGACTACCTTGACATGAGTTTGCAGCACTACCTTACAACAATGAATACTAACCACATCCTTGCCTGCATTAGCAAAAGCACAGACAGCAGCTTAAAGAAAGTTATTACTCCCTTTAATCATGACTGGGGAGGCCACATTTGGCCTACTTCTGTGGGTTTCCCATGGCAACAAACAAGAGAGTTCAGTAGATGGCTGCTAAGGTGGATGATTAGATTGCTGGAACACAGGACACTTGAGGAGAGACAGAGGAAACTCTTCTGCCTTTTCACCCTGGAGAAGAGATTTAAGGTGGATTCTATTGCTGTCTTCAGCTGTTTAAGGGGTGTTATAGACAAGACAGCCAGAAGCTCCTCAGGCATGCACAGAGACAGGATGAAAGACAACAGTAACAAATCACATGTGAAATTCCAAGTAGATGGAAGGAAAACAACATTTCAAAATGAGAGTGGCCAAGCACATATCTTCCAAAAAAAAGTTGTATAATATCTGTCTTCAGAGATCTTTAAAAATAGCTGGACTGTGTTAAGCAACTTCATTCTTCGAAGTGACTTCTGCTTGGATCAGAACTAGGAATTAGATGTCCTCCAGAGGTCCCTTCCAGACTCTTTTATTCTATGATTCTCTGTTTTGTCTGGAAGAAAAATTGTATTATTAGGGAGGAAAATTCACAGAAAAATCAATTCAATATTGCCATACACTCCATAATTAAGAGCTTTATAGGCTTTAATAGCCAAACCAGGCAGCTTTACACTCTTGTGTTTCTTGTTATATTTTTTGTTCTTAAATAAATTATGCAGATACTAAGCCTACACTGCCAGGAAGCATTTCTCATCCAAATCAAAGTAAAAAAAAAAAAAGATATAATGGGATAACCTTAGGGAAGGATAGAGATATTGCTCAATTAATCAAGCATAGGATATAAACTAGTATATATCCAAAATAAGCTTCAAGATCAATGGTAACCATTGCCTTTCCAATGCTTACTCCTCAAAGGGTGAACATAATTTTCTACAGGCTATTGCACTTCTTTTTCTTCAACAGTGCCACTTTCTGTATCTTGAAGAATGGAAGGAGGGCTCTTATCATTGCCTTGGGAGGCAGAATATTAACAGCCAGTCCTTATCTCCCTGGGTGTGAAAAAGCTTGGAAAGCTAAATCAAGCTCTCCTGGGAAGGTAAATGCAGCTGCATATGGACAAACTCTCCCATAACACATTTTACAAAGTGAAACCACCATGTAGTTAGCAGTGAAAGAATGGATTCGTTATTCCAGACTAATGTCAATGTTTAAGGCAGCTGGATAATACATAAGGTAATATAATCATGGTGTGAAGAATTTTCACATATTTTTATTGAACATCACTTAATACACTCCAGTAGAAACTCATTCCAGTGAACGATCATTAGAGAACTGTGACAAGATAAAACTCTGGAATGCATATGTATACATGACCTCAAAATCAGCACTTCTTTATAACCAGAAGTTCAAGGGAAAATGAACAAAATATATAGCACTGCATTTCGTCAGTAACATTCTTACAGGAATTAGGACTTAGGAACTGAGAAAAAACAGGAATTTACAAACATTGTGATCTTCATCAAATATTCTGACACAATGAAAGCCTAAAAGAACCCATTTTTTACCAGTGGTGAGTTTTTTCTTCTATTATTTCTTTCCTCTTTCACTATTTCTTCTTTTCTTTTTTTTCTATTCTGTCTTTTCAGCTTCCCAGCAACATTTTGCCTGAAAGAACTACAATAACTGATTAAAGAAAGAGAAAAAACTTTGATAGAAAACCAAACACAATATAAAGATACATGTTTAATGTTTAATCCACTGCAGAATGAGATATTTATATATAAATTTTACCTTTCTTACTCGAACATTTAAATATGCCTAATAAAAACATCCTTAAATCCTTACATAGCTTTTTTCCTTTCATGCAGATTTCATTTTCAATGCTAGTAGAAATTTACGGAGTTAAAGAAAAAAAAAAATGTTCTTTGCAAGCTGTTCATCACTTACTTTGTTAGAGACTGATTATCACTGTAGTTTTCTCTCCAAAAGGGATAAATATTACTGGGATTAAAAAAAAAAATATTGGCTGCCCTTTGCTAAATGATTAGTCAGAATTTAGTGAGTTTTCTGTATTTGAAATAATTTATATTTAACAAGATTAAAAACTTTTTCATGACAAAACCAAAGATAATTCATTGAGCTAACATAAAAAATCATAACTAGAGAATATAATAAAGAATTATTTTTTCAGAATTCTAAAGGAAGGCAGGAAACAACAACTTAAGCATAATAAGATCTGAAAGACAATCATAAAAGTGCTAACTATAGGAAGTTAAGATCTGTATTTCATATCTGTTTTCATTTGGAAGTGTTTAAAGTTGAGATACTTCAATGAAATTATCTCCTGATTTTATTATCTTTACACTTGTAAAGACTGGAAATAAATCAGTAACTCATCTATATTTAATAAAAAAAAAGCAGCAGGTCTTTCAGCAAGCATGAACTGACAAAACTTCTGTGAACTATAGCAACTTATACCAACTCAAGGTCTGATCCAAGCAGTGAAATCAGAAACTATTTCAAAATGCATGTGTGAAATTAAATGCAAGACAGTTTTATCCTCTAGTAGAGAAAAACAGTACAGTATTTGGGCAGATTACTAGCCACACATCTTGGTAAACACTTTACCTATTTCATTCAATTACAATGGAAGTCAAAGCAGAAAAAAAGAATATTTGCTAACTGAATCTGAAGAATATTTTCAATACTACTGTCATAACAGGTTAAAAAGTAAGTCATGAAATCATAGAACTCTACAGAAGTTTAGTGAGTCACTGCATTATTGACAGTAACATTCTAAATTGGATAATATATTGGCTTAGTGGTGTTGCTGATGGCCAGAGGAAAGTGGTAAATGGATCCAGATGGAACAGGAGGGTGACAAGTGGATTGTCAGTGAGATCTGTCGTATGGTTAATCTTGTTCATATAGTTCTGTATATCACTAACCTTCAAGGCAATTTTTCATCAGCTTATTGATTGCCAGATAGTTTGAATCTGTGGGGTTTTTTCATAACTTGGGAAGTGTCTATTCAAATCTGGAACTCAAACTATTTAATAAGCCTATTTCTTATTTTCTGCCACTCTGGAGCTACAAAAAGGTTACAGAAATAACCTGTCAAAAGAATTGTTGGGTTAAAAGTTTTAATTTACATTAAATTATTTAATAATTTCAAGAGTCTGTGATAACATCATTACAAAAACATTTTCCCTCCATACTTTCTTAAATATAAATATCACTGGAAATCATGAAGCTGGTTTGGCATCTTTACCACAGTTCTCATCTGATGAGTTCTTATCTGAAGCATGGATAGTAGTCCAGGAACTGTGTTAGAGGGAATTACAAGAGGACACCTAGTAATGAGTGAGATACTGAGTAGCCAGCTAATTGTCTCAAAGCTTGCTCCTTTGTGTGCTTATCTGAGAAGATCAGCATTATTGCAGACAAGGTGGCTTGCAGGCTTGCTGAAGCAGCAGACCATTCTTTTGCTTATCAGACACCCAGGTGGGGCACCTGCCCACCAAGGCATGCATTTTGAACCCTACCCCTGCCCAACAACAACAAAGTCAAAAGGAAAGCAAACTAAATTATGCACAAGTGTGTGCCTTGGGCATGCAGCCTATAAAAGGCCGCCATCTCAGACCCTCTCTGGGGGGAACCACCAACTCTGTGAGCAACCACTGAGGACCCTGGGGAATCACCAACTTGGCATGCAACCACTGAAGACCTTGGGGGGACCACCGACTCTGTGAGCAACCACAGAAGACTGGTGACTACCAACCCCACAGGAAACCACCAAAGACCCCAGAAGCAGAGACCCTCGGGACACTGCGGTGGTGACTGTCTGCACTCTTCCAGCTGGACCTCTTGCTTAATTTCCCATATTTTCTTCCTTCCTTTCCTATCTCTGCTTTCTCTCTTTCCCCTGAACAGTTAGTAAATGAGTGAACTTATGACATCTGACTTCATTTGTGTCTTAATCTCTCTTGAAGAGATCGAACCTGAAGTAAGAGGTTGGTCCAGTCGCCCTTGGCCTCGCAGACTTGTCCGAGGTCAGCTAAAAAGCAAGGGGGCCTTCCTCTCATCCAACAAAATTGGATCCTAATAATGAGCTGTTGGGAAGGCTACAGGAAATCCACCTGCCACCAGAGGAAGCTGAACAGCTGTCTGAAGGGAACAAGTACTGCAATAAAGCTCTTTTCATGCAATCCTTGTACCAAAATTATGTGGGCAGACGGGGCAATCTGGAAACTATGAGGCTGATGTCTCATATGATTCTTTAATCCATGTCTTTTATAGTTGAACCTCCAGGAACAGTAGGCTGCATGACTGATTTTTTGGAGAGTCAATGCATCTAGAGTCTGTAGTCTCCAGAAGTCAGGGTATATATGTCATGTGCATTTGAGTAATAGTTCATTTATTACCAATGGGTACCATCTTGGTTGTACTGTCCTGTACTTAGTAACATAGCAGATGATTCTGTTTGTTTAATTATTTGCCTTATGCAAGAACCACAACTATTAAAGAGGTGTCAAGAAGAGAAAACTAGGGCAGGAAAAGACAGTGGGTGGGTTATACATTCCCAAAGATTGGAGGTTCCTACCTCAGCAGAAATCACCAGAAGAATAAGACCTACATTAGTTTGTGGCTCCCAATGATTGAAGAAAATAGTTCTTCCCCTCCAAGATCTCCTCTTGTCTTCCTTCTCTGCTTATAGAGTGGAGTTTAAGCTCTTCTCGAATATCAGCAGGTATCACAGTTAAGCCAGCCACTTTCCTGCACTTTGTCTTTTCTCTATATATTCAAAACAGCAGTAACAATGTATATGTAAGGAGAGTCACAGAGGCCTTATTCTAGCCAAACACAGCTTTCATTGCCTTTATGATTATCATTACCATGCAAACTACAATCCATTCCAAGTATATAACATGTTTCTTTGCATTTCTTAAGAGACCACTGCAATCTGTTTCAATATCTATCAGAGTTCAGCTTCATATGTACAATATGGAATCATATATTTGAAAGCTTTATATATTACAGGAAAGTTCTAGGTGCATTTGTAAATTCTGGTTTTATTACCCACTTAGAATAAAATTGTATCCTTGTCTGTAAACTAGTGCTAATTCTGCATTTACAAATTATCTGATGGTAAATACATTTGTAATGATTTCAGCTGTCCCTCAGAACAGATGTTTCCTGAACAGTTTTGTACTTGTTTTTCTGGTGTTAGGCCTCTTAAATAAGTTGGCAACAATTTGTTCAGTTTTAAAAGCGGGTTGGGCATTGGTGCAAATTTGTATTGACATAAGACTTCAGAATACTTGGCCCTTAGTTTCTCCCATATGGAAGAGAAGTAGCCTTTCTTATGGCTTTTATTGTTTCATTCATCCATAATTTATGTGCAGATGGAAGATTCATTCTTTGACTTACTCATTCTATATTAATAAATAGCTAATGCTAATACACCCCTAAAGTTGTATAGCCCTTTAGGGTTAATTTCAGGGGCAAAATACTCAGTTCCCAAGCAGTTCTGTGGGAAAGATAACTGCTGTGGATCATCTGTGTGGTTATAAAAGCAGATCACAGATGGATCATTTGCACAGTTATTGCTGTGTGACTCTTACTTACAAGAAAGTTGCAGAAATTAGAGTAATATCTGGGTTTGTGTAATTCTATAAATACAGAACAAAAATGGTAAACAATGAGAAATAAAGAAACATTGTCTTGATGATCAAGTCCCTGTCACAGAGTCTGAAAATGAATTTCTCTGAACAGGAATCAGGAATGAAATCTAAGTGCTGCCTAAAAATAATATATTTCTAGTCTTCAAGTCTATGCCTGTAACTTTTTTTGTAAGGCCGATGATGTTTAGCAATGAAATCTAAAAGTGACCAAAATTCATCATTGCATTAGAGGAAATTCTGAAAGCCAGAGATAAACTTAATCCCATCATTAACTGGTTTATTCATGAGAAAACTAGCAGAAATTTTACAAAATATATCTACCTCCAAATTCTATGCTTTATCCCAAAGAGGGACTAAGCCTCAGATAAAGAACCTAACAATTCATATTCTGTCAGTAGTAACTGTAATTGAATGCTGAAAGCAGGGCACATGAGCACCACATTAAAGAATATGTATCTAAATTTAAAAAAAAAAATCAAAGAAGTTTCTGCAAGTGTGTATTCTTTTTATATTTTGATATTATATCACCTTTCTTTTCAAACTGAAGGGTTGATAAAATCTAGAATCTTGTAGAGTTTAAGGTTTCCAATAGACTGTTTAAGTCTAGTTCACTATGTAACGTGGTATTGCTTTCCTTGGTCAACACCTCAAAA
The DNA here is from genome assembly GCF_000687185.1 of Egretta garzetta. NCBI lineage: Eukaryota > Metazoa > Chordata > Aves > Pelecaniformes > Ardeidae > Egretta > Egretta garzetta. The sequence goes on from NW_009258669.1 coordinate 3,314,855, forward strand.
CTATTAATTCCTTTCTCTCCTTTTCTTTCTGGAGTTTCCCCATGAAGTTTTTTGGGGGAGAGGAGAGAAGGGAGTTGGTTTCTGTATCTGGAGAAGTGTCTACAAAATATTTAAACAAAAAAAGCTGAAAAATAGCTACATGCCTTAAGTATTTTCATACAAGTTGGGAAAGTACAATATCTGTTTTAAAATAATAATTGAAAATCATTGTATCTTAGAGATGTACAGCTAGAAGGAATTTCAACAGATCACCTAAAACATTGGCTGAAACTGACATGGAATCATGTTCACAACTTACGGGGGTTTGCCTAATCTGTTCTTTAAAGACCCTAGAGAAGAGGATTCCATAGTCTAATCTACAACGGCAGCCTGTTCCAAGGACTTACCACAATGACTAGTTTTTGTGTGTTTGTGGGTTTTTTTTCTAATACCTAAGGTAAATCTCATTTGCTGTAAATTAAGCCCTTTTGTTCTTATCTTTCTCCAAGCAAAGATGATGCACATTTTTATTAGCATGTCAGAACAGAGCTATGTCTTTCTTCAGGGTTTTGGGGTTTTTTTGACTAAAAAACCTCGGTTCTTTCCGTCTTTCCTTGTAAGTCACATTTTCAAAATCTCTGACTATTTTTTTCTTTCCTTTGGCTTGATGCTCTCAAATTTATCATAAAAGGTATTTCTAGCTAGCCAGAGTACAGAAAGCCAAAATCTCACAAAAGGTCACACGAATGCAATAATCACCTCCAGGCCTTTCATATGACTTTGCTTTTAATACATTCCAGAATCACATTTGTGTTGCTTTAAAAACCAGTGTTAGAGTTCAGGGTTCCTCAGATCTCTTTTTCTGAAGTTCTGCTGTGCTCACTCATTTTTTCGTATTCTAAAATGTGGGAGTTTGTACTAATTTCTATTTATCTTTACTGAATTTCTTGTTGATTTAGATGGTTTCTTCAAATTTCAAAGGTCCTTTTAATTTTAATTTTATCCTCTGAGCTTGACATCACAGTTACTTTTTATAAACATGCCCTACTCTCCATCAAGAAAATAATGAAAATAACAATTTTCATTAACTATTGAGTACATATTTTCTTCCCACTTGAAGCTTTGTGACATGGTCATTTCCACAGCAACCAGTTTTGATGTCAGAAACAAAATTATGGCCTCATAGTGGTACAGCTGGAATAAATGAGCTCTTAAGAGCCAAATTTTATGCATATGTACATAGTTAAGCAATGAAGTGTCAGGGATAAATATAGCACTTATACAATATATAAACAGCAGCCAATAATTTTTATTCATACATAATTCCTGCTTGAGCAACAGCAGCATAATTAGCCTGTACAGTTAAAGAGTCTGTTTCAGAAAGACTTTTTAAAATTAAACTTCTTCTTTATGTGTTAAAACTCACAGTAATTAGGAGTTGTAAAAGTTTACCATATGGGATCAAAAGCATAAACATTAAATTAACACCAATGTGAAAGCACTGCAGTGCATTTTATGCACCACTGACATTTCACTAAAACTTCATCCAAAGGTGTGGAAGAAACATGCTAATCTCTTGGCACAACATTTAGCTCTAGAAGACAAGAAGCAGTAGAGTATCCAGTCAAATGAAGAAAACCTTCTTATGAAGGCATGGGTGGGAGAAGCTTTCTTTGCATAGCTCCAACAATATTAACAAGGTACACAAAGCCAAAGAGATTAACACCAATCATAATTATTTCAGTGAAACCCTGTTCCACAGAAAAACACAGGTTTAAAAGAGTTTAAATATTGCACATAGAAAAACTAGTCTGCTAGAATAGTTCTGCTAGACTAAAACTAGAAGCAGAAAGGAAGAAAGGTTATGCAGCTCCTGGAACTGAAGTTACATCTGACAATGCTGCCCATAACCGCAGCACACCATCTGCTTGGGAAAGCAGGCTTCCTGAGAAATCAATCAGAACCCAACATCCCAATGTCAAAACCAAAACCAGAATAAAAAAAAAAAAAAAAATCAAAGAATTACATATCATCTTTTCAAGCCTCCTGTTTGACGCACTTTCTTCCCACTAAGAAGGTGACATTTCCTTAACAGAGTGAATTCTGTTTTTAGCCACAGCTCATAAATACCACTAGTATTTAAAAGATCTGCTCTGTACATTGCCTCGTAGTATATGAGATCATAAGGAATACACTTCTAGGAGCCTTGCTATTCCCTTCACTCCACTCAGACACAGTTATTCTTATGAAGCACTATTATTCATCTGTAACATCCATGTCACACCATTGTCTCAGAGGTCTTACACAGAAAGTAAATATTAGAAAGGAGAGTAGTTTCATGGACATATCTAAATGTCTGGTTAAGTGTTGCTGTTTTGCTGACTATAGACTTTATTTCAGGTATACAGACATTTCTTTATCTGTGCTTTTATGTCAAAACTGGTGCCTGGATTGCTCCATTTTACCTACGCAGTACTGTTACAGGAGCAAAAAGTAGACGGTGACCTTAACAGGTCAGCTGGTGTTCCCCAGGAACTCCCTTGAGTTATAAGGCTGTTGTAGTCTGCACTTTGTTGAATAGAATATTATCTAAAGATTAAGGAAGAAACTATTCATGATGATCTACACTTCCCTGTAATAGTATTTCTCTCACGACTAAAGACTCATTACCGTTCATAATTTTAGTGTTCTTATCCAACATTGAAAAGTTTGTGGTATAATTGCTTTTATCATTGTGACCATTTATTAAACCTCTCAATGCATGTGACAAATGATATATTTGCTAACTGAGAGCTATTTTAATGAAGTTTTGTGGAGCTGACACTTAGCAGTGCTTTGAATGTTCTTGCAGTTCTTTGTTTAATCTTTCTTTTGTGCTTGCTTTTTCTTATCTATCTTTAAAGTTTTAATAAATAGTCTTAGGGTCATCTGTTACCATGGATTTTCCTTCCTTGCAGAATAAAAACAACTCTTGACAATTCCCTAAAGCAGCTTCTCTTTCTTTGTCTGCATATCCTTTTGGAACTATGAGGAGGTAAATAAATTTTATGGGATGAACGCATGTAACTTTATACGAACTTTTGTTATTAGGTAGCCTATTTCCTGACAAAAAAACCACCAGAATTCTGCGTTGTTTTGCTGTTTTCTTTTCTTGCCCTTTACCCAACTTGTTACTATAAATATCTCAATAATATGAAGCAAGGATTATATCATGAACCTTAAACTTTGTACAACTGCTTATCTGCTTATAAACAAAATTCTTATGCATTAATACTGCAGATACCTCTGACATGCTTAAGGTTTTGTCTGTAAACCAGGAATAGAAAGAAATCAGGAATATCTCAAAATTAAGTGACTAGGGTTATGAAACGTAGAAATTCTGGAAGCTGATCAAGCATTACTGGAAAATCCAATAAATATCAATCCAGTCAATACTTACCATAAGTATTTCCCTTTACACATGTAAGCACTTCCATGGAAATTGAAAAAGATTCCCTACCAATGTCATGACTTAACTGTTCTGTGACATATATGAACAAAAATATTATTGACTTTTCTTTCTTTAAAATATTCACTTTAATATCTCTAATGGACTACCTTTTAAAGAAGTTTTTTTTTCGGAACAGTATTTCATGAACATTTTCAAATGGATACCTACAAATTCTAATTACCTCTCCTAATTATTTAATTAAAGTTAGTACTGTACATGAGATCACATAATTAAAACATGTAATTAAGTAAAAGTTAAGATTTGTAATTAACTAACAGCATGGGCAGTAAGAATGTTTAATTTACAAGATATATAGAAGCTGATTAACTATGTATTGTGCTGCCACTATGGATCAGACTTAAAATTATACTTGGCCATTTGAAAAACTATTTTTGTAAAACTGTCAAATCACTAGCTTCTTGGATTTTTATTTTTTTTTAAATCTCACATATTTTCATTAGATATTCTCAAATCAGAGAAGAGCTGCTTCTCCATTTTTTTAGGGATAGATCAGAACAAGTCAGGTAAATAACATTTTAGGTTACCTATAAGGTAATAAAATCCTAGGTAGGAGAAAGTCTACTAAATCCTGTTGAGCAAATACTTTAGATACTATATCAGACATTCATCTAACAAAGCCATCATCATGCATTTTTAGGTTAGCCCACATGTAGACTGCCTTGCCAGAATTGTAATTGAAATTGAAAAATTTACAGGTGGCTAATTATCCATCAAACACCTCATTCTTTACAAATTTCTCAATCTCAAAGATAGTATGACCACACAATTTATGGAAGTCTTCTCTGTTCATTTCAGTAACAGAAGTTTAGTTTGTTGCTGCTCCCAGACTCATCAAAACCTCAAAAAAAAGAGTATTTGAGGGATTACTTCCATTGGATTCTTCCTCTCTCTCAACATAAAGCAGCAAGTTATAAAAATACATTTGCTAACATAACAGAATTTTTTATTTTTTCCCATAAAAAAAGAAAAATATATAAGAAGCTACATTCATCTCGGACTACTGAATCTGGAAAGTATTAGTATAAAAAGAGAAGTACGTTGGATTTTCTATTTGCTTACTTTTTCTCCATTAATAGGTATTAACTAACAATTATTGCTAACCTGAAGTTCATTTTTACACCTATGATAACTGTTCCATAAAGTAGTGGGTAAATTACTAGTACAAAGAGTTCTCTGTAGAAACCCGAGATCTAGATTTTCTATGTTAAAATGTTTAATTGAAGTTTTACTTCTAATATTTAAATCTTAGGGAGTATTTAATATTAACTTTCAAATACTACTTTATGGTATTTAATCTTAGCTTACATTTTTATTTGGCCTTACGAGACTGTGGTTTCTATAAATTTATTCAGAGATCAACCTTTTTCTTTTGTCCATTTGCAGTTACCTCCTTTTAACTGTATCTCAGTCACAGTTTTTACTTACATTATTGGCTTAGAAGTACCATACGAATCAGTCCAGACTTCAATTTTACATATATGAAAAGCGGTGATTATTGAAGGTAAATTTAACCCTTATCTCAGCTTTGAAACTCAGAAAATGCTGTTGTATATACCACATACTGTGGTGGTATTGTCCTAAATTGTCTGCTAAAGAGAGTCTATATCCACTTAGTTGTATTAAGCTAATTATTTTCTATAGGTACACATCAAACTAACAGATCACTGGTAAGTAATGGGTTTTAACCCTTGTCAGCATATAGTTAAACCTATCCCCACTAAGAACCTTCATGATCATTGCAATGCATGTTCTTCAAGAATTCAACAAAGTCAAAGAGATGGCCAGCCACACTTCAGACAGTTTTTTTCATCTGAGAAACAACCACATGAAGCATATGAATTCTATAAAATGGCCTGTCTTCCTGGTTCCCAGGAGCTGCAAGAAAAGTAACCTCCTCTTGGTCTTTCTGGAAATGAGGTTGGTGAGCCCACAGAGGGACTCTCTGATTCCATTACCTGAAACTGAGAACTTGTAAACCACCCTCAGGGTTTGAACTATTTCACAATTGCTTCCATACCTGAAAGAGAAGTTTGCCAAGACAATGTTAAAGCATGGTACTTCTATATCAAATAATTTATAAATGCTTCCACTTTATGTAACTCTCGAACAGTTTACCTGGTGTTTCTTGAAAATGTCTATTCTGACATCCTATGTATACCAATGCAGTTTTGTCTGATAAAGTTTAAAATCAAACTTATTCTAAGGAATAATACATTTGTATGAAGTTTAATAAAAATTATGATTATCAGCATTGTGATTCTATAGCTCATCCAAGTTAAAATTTCTGTTGAAGATGTAAAACATTAACACATTTAGTACACAACAGTTGAAAATATCCCAGCTGCTTCAAAAACTGCAGTGACCTCTTGCCATATTTCTAGTCAGCCAAAGAGCACTCCTCAATACAAAAGAATATCACTGTCCCATTACATGTTTCTAAGTAGTTCGGCTGGCTTAAGTGTAGATATGAGTGTGACAGCAATGAATTAAATAGTTTTCTGAAAACCATCTTTTGTAGATTTCATTAGCCTGAACTGCAGAACCATGGCTAACTCAAACATGTTAGAACTATTTGGGTTTATAGTAATGACCATTTTTTATGCAGAACTTCATATAAGCTCACAGCTGAGCTACCCAAATACTGTAGGCAGCAGTATCTTTTGCACACATAATTGTCTTTCACATTTGCGACACGAGTTTTTTGGAAGTGCAGTTCACCTCCATTGTTTCAGTTTTTTACAGAAAAAAATGTGCAGAATTGAGAACTCATCAATAGAGTAACTCTAAACATGGTGAAAAATGCTCCTGCTTTTTTTTTTCCCTGTGTATTTTTGATCTTCAAGTGACTGTGAATTCACTACATCCCTTATTTATTTATTCATTCATTCATTTCTTAATTACTAATCAACTGAGTACTGCAATTGCTAAAAAACTGTTCATATTACTTTAGTGCAATCATTTTCAGTCACACAGATCCATAAGCAAGTCCCTCTACAGTGAACATTAGAACTTGTATTGGCTTCAGTGAGATAGGTAATTGTCCAGCAAGTGCAAAGAGGATATTGTAAATATTTGCAGTCCATTCCCCTGAAGACGTCTAGCCTAGGCTTCTGTTTAGGCTGTAGGACATGAGAACGATTGCTAGCATTGCCTCTGCAGAGACCATAGTGCCAGTGGAGAACTCCTCCCACCTCTAGCAGCTGTTGTAATATTTAAGCATCTCCCTGTACTGTGGAGATTACCGAAGTGTTTAAAAGCAAAGCACTGAATAACATTCCCAATTTTTTTTCCTAAGAACACTCCTTCTAATGTGTCGGAACTGGGCTAGGATGGAAGACATTAACAGAAAAAGAGATTTTTGTCTAATCATAACTGCACTTAGCAGCAAACAAAGGAGATAAGTAATAATGCAAAATGGTTCTGCTCATATCAGACACGTCTTCATCCTAAAACATCTTCTTACTTAAGTGCTCAGAATATCTAAAAATTACTCTTTCAACATAGTTTTTCCCATTTTATTCAGATCTCATGTTTTACCCTGTAAACTTTATTTTTGATACTTTATAAATTAGCTATTGTTTTTTCTAATAAAAGCAAACCACCCTCCCTAACACATACAAAAACCCCAACTTCAGTACACGTGATCACTCTGCATCGCCTCAGAAAGACATCACAATGGGAATCTAGTAATCCTAACTGCTAGATATTCACAGTGGACCATTTTTTTCCCAAATCCATAAACTGACTGAATCACAATATCTGAGCAAGATACTAGCACTTTTTTTGTATATGTAAATTGAGTCAGCCGTAATCTCAACATTAACTGAGGATTAAGTAAATGGTGAGAAAATGGAGATCCCCTTGTACCCAGCAGTCCTTATAACTGCTAATTTACTACATGATGCTAATTAAATGAGGCTGGCTTCATAATGGAAATATATGGTGCCTGAGTAGAAAAGCTGTTAACATAATTATATCTGTTACACAGGGGGTGTAGCAGATTGCAATTATTAGAAGACCAAGTTTAAGGCTGCCTTGTGTACTCTGATATTAGGAGTGGCTTTTATACTCCTTCACTTCCCAAATAACACTCAAACTCGGCATTAAAACTTCTTTTTTCTCCTTACAGTTCCAAACACATGCTTTATAAAAATTAACTTACTTCCCTAAGTACTCAGTTTCCGAATGTAGTTCATTTTTAACAGTTAAGGCAACTGTGGATATCCTTGGGCATCTTGTCAAAACATTACCACAGCCCTCCTTTGAATGTTTGGTTATGTAAAAGACCCATCTCAAGCCATGCACAGAAAGCTGGCCTGCAAGAACAAAAAACCCCAGCTCTGCCCTGTCCCAGTGGCTTCCTTGCCTGTCACCCACTTGCTGCTTTCTCGGCGGTTCATGGCAGAGTGTCTATAGAGTTTTTCTTAAAGTCAAAGATTTCCTAAAGCAAGTCTGCATTGTGTAACTTTATTAGGGGGCTATATTTCCCAGAATCCCCATTTTCACAAGCTATAAAAAATTCCATATTCCATTATCAGGGGACTCTCAAAAACACATTTCAAAATAGCAACACATGATGCTAGAAGTAGGCATATCAGTGTTTCAAATTAAATTCAGCACTTCAAGAAAAAATAATTAAGGAGTAATGTTCACCGTGGAGGAGTATTCAGGCTTTAAAAAGCTTTTGCGGGTGATTAAAATAAGTGAAGGGATGCCAAGGCATTTAATAACCACAAAAGTTGTTTATTGTGAGTGTTTTCCAGTACCATGAATTCTGTGTCTATTAGACAAAGAAGAAGAAAAGAAAAAAAAATAAAATCAACCACCCTCAAAGTCAATAAACAGAAACATAAAATGGCTAACATTGTTTTTCTCAACTTCTGAACACTTCTCTGCTGTCTGCTGCTACAAGTGCATTTTAAAGGGTAATGACCCCTAACCTTCCTTTAGGAAACGCGCATTTCAGAACTTCTGTTTCAGTCACTAATATCCAAACCGTATTTACTTTTAGCCAACCATCCTTTCCATCTCAGAAGTGGAGATCCAGGGAAGCCACAGAAATACCACAAAATACTGGGCAATAAAGGTATGAATGAACACTAACTAGCTTCACAGCAGTGCACTTTCTGTTTCTTTTTCTCTTAAAGTGTAAACACAGTACCTGAATGCTTAATGAAATCTTCAGCACAATATAAAGATTTCTTTCTTCAATACTTTTTTGTTCTTATTTTCTTCCCATTTGCTTGCTATTCTTCCGTCTTTATTTTCTCCTGTATTTCAGATTCTTGCTTGTACTTTTTACACTCATTTCCTTTCCCCTCTTGTCCAGACTTTTAGACCCTTCTTCACTCATTTTCCTTGCTCAGATCTTTGCTTCAGTCTCCTGAACTCCCACATAGACCTTGCATGCAGACAGTGTTTCGCCACAGGTTTGAAATGCAAAGCAGCATCTGCTGCCTACCCATATGTTACATGTCCCCCCATTATCCATTCATCTTTTCCTAACTCTCAGAATGAGAGGGGATAAGATATGAGAGGGGAGGAATGAAATTGCCAGCATCTCAGAAGGAGAAGAAAGAACCAGGAGCATGTGAATTCTCTTAACTTGTAGAAAATCATTACTAGATCGAGAACAACTTGCCAAGAGTAGTTCTCAGTTCTTATCTTCATAGGTGATCTAGATGACGAAATCGAGTGTAGCCTGATGAACTTTGCAGATGACACCATATTGAGAGGGGACATAGACACTCCAGAAGGGAGAGACAGCTTGCATGAAGATTGAGATAGGCTGGAAGAGTGGACCAACAAGAACATTATGAAGTTCAACACAGACAAGTGTAAGGTTTTGCACCTGAGAAAACATAATGCAGGAGTGCAGCACAGACTGGGGACCTGGTTGGAGAGCATCTTGGTGGAAAGGGACCTGAGTCTCCTGGTCCACAGGAAGGTCAATATGAGTGAACAGTGTGCTGCTGGGGCAAAGGCGGCCAATAGAATGCTGGGTTGCATCAAAAAGGGCATCACCAGCACAGATAAAGAAGTCATTATCCCACTCTACTCAGCATTTGTTAGGCTGCACCTGGAATACTGGCTCTGTTCCCTGCTATACAAAAAAGATGTCGACAGGCTGGAGGGGGTCCAGAGAAGGGCCACCAAGATGATCAAAGGACTGGGAAGCCTGCCATATGATGATAGGCTGAGATAACTGGGTTTTTTCAGCCTAGAGAAAAGGAGGCTTAGAGGTGATCTCATCACCACGAACCAGCATTTAAAGGGTAGTTACAAAGAAGGTGGAGACTCCCTTTTTACAAGGAGTGACATGGAGAGGACAAGTGGGAATTGGATACAAGTTACTCTTGGAGAGATTCCGAGTGGACATAAGAGGAAAATTTTTTACAGTGAGAATAGTCAACCATGGGAATAATCTCCCCAGGAATGTGGTTGACTCCACCACACTGGATGCTTTCAAGAGTCAGCTGGAAATGTCTTGTCTAGACTATGGTCTTACCTAGAAAGGTTGGACCAGATGATCTTTGAGGTCCCTTCCTACCTAGTGTTCTATGATTCTATTACTCCATAATTCTGAGTTGTTCTTTTCTAAGTCCTCAAAGGCTATTAATATGATGTTACTTAGAAAATCCAGCTGACTAAAAGAGACATGAGGGAAGGTCTTAACATTTTATAAGAATCAACATCATATTTTCAAAGAAACAGTATGTGTGCAATTTTGCGCAATCAAAATATCAGATTCACTTTGTACCCGGTCCACTTTGTCAAAGTGCCTAATTTGTTTACTATATTGCTGGTGTGTCACTCAGATTAAGTGAGAGTAAGCATTTGTTCTTAGATTGATCATGCCTAGCTCAATGCCTAAGCTTTAAATAAATCTCACCAATGCACTTCAATTCTTAAGCCAGTTTTGGACTACATCTCTAATTTCACTATAATGAAGTGATAAAGAAGATTGATGAGAACTCTTTCTCTACCAGAAAAAGCAAAAGGATATTTTGCTGTTTGACCATGAGCTGGAGAAGTCTGAAGTGTGAAGGTTTCTGGAATACAAGTCTACAGAAAGCAAGTCCCCAGATGGTGAGGTGCTGAGAAATGTCTAAGCATTACAGAAAAGGTTCCTGAATGATGGGCTAACACATATCTCAGTCATCAGTGTCAAGTGAACTGTTTGAGACAGTTTCCTTGTCTGATGTGACCATGAACAACTTTTTTGCCACAGCTAAATGGTGTAACATAAAAGCCGGGGAGGCAAAGGAAGTTCAAGTCATTTATGGTCTACTAGTCCCATAAAAAGCTCTGCTTTACTCTGTTAGCAACAAAACAGAAACTGCAATACCAGCAAAGTGCTGGAAAAAGCCTAGGGGACTTTATTAAATTTGTAAGATTTTCCATATTACAACCGCCTTAAATGTGCCTGATGAAATCTTCAGTTGTGCAGGCTCTTATGCTGTGTCATTCTTTGAGTACAAATAATCGCTATGTCATTAGAATAAATGAATAGCAATTGTAGTAATTGTATCATGACCTCCTGGTGATTGGACTATGGCCATCTAATTGCCTGTCAGTGTTCAGGGGCCCAGATCTACAGCTGTGACTGATCATTATGGCTCAGGGAAAGGGCTGTGCAAGCTTATTCACCTGTAAGACAGTTCAGTTTCATACGGTATAATTTAGAACAAATTTCAGGTAGCTATGATTTCGGGGAGGGGGTTGCAGAAAAAGTAAAGCTGCAATACAGCATGAGGCAAGGAGCAAAAGCCCTCCCTGTGTTGCTTCATTACATTCATTTAGCCCTTCTCAGTACAGGCATGCTGGGTTTAGGACCAAAATTCACAACAAGCAGGACCCACCACATTCGAAAGCTTCATCGATTTTCCTGCAGCAGGGAAACATTTTCTCCAGTTTTGTACAGCACTGAGCACGCTGAGGGAATTCAATAATTCATCAGCCACTTACACTAGCTAAGGAGAGGGAATCCAAAGTTTACAACCCCTACAGTTATAAAAACAATCTAAAAATTCTTAGACGTACTTAAGAGTTCTTACCTCTTCTACATATGATCTTTTAATTTTTTAATGCATACAGTGAATTTTTAAACAATTATGCAGTCTTCCTGATGTGAAATCTGTGCATTTGAAAAGCAGTTATTAGAATATGTAAGTCCTCTGAGGTGTTACTGTTTCAGAAGTATTCATACACTGAACAAAACAATCATACACAATAAAGAGTGTAAGCAAGGATTTTTGCACAGGAGAATGAGATCGAGCCTTTAGAAATAGTTTCTATAACTGGTACAAATAAGAAGTACCTCAGAGGCCCTGGGGATTAACAGGTTTCTTGAAAAGGGGAAAAAATGTCCAGATAACTGAGAACAAAAGTAACTCAGTAGCACTTCTAGCCAAACAAGAGAAAGTTCTCCCTCTAAGGCAGGCAAACAGACTGTCAGACCCACAGGGAAAGTCATGGGGTGTCTAGAATATCATCAGCTCACAAAATATTCTGATATTAACATCATCAGGCCTGCTCATTCACCCTACCCCAAATTCCTACACCTGTGTATAAAAATAGTATCCTTCTAAAAGCATATTAATAGGATGACATGCCTCTCTTGCAACAATGGCAGTGCTAGCAAAATTGATGGAAAGCCCGAATTCTTCTGCCTTCTGCCAGTACACAGCTAGAATATTGATTGTCTTCTCCTAACCCTCACCAGAGTTTCCTGTTCCCTGCCCTCCTTCTCAAGGATCCTGATGCCATTGGACAACACCTCTGTCTGGATGATTTCATCCTTCAGTGAGTACAATGGGGAGAAACCAGCAGAGACTTCAGTCTGTAGGGAGCTTGAGTGTGCCAGGCGATCACATTATTGAGTTCTATAGATGATATCTGATAAACAGATTACAGATGATATTAACAAGAGAGTCAATTTTCTTACAGTAGACAGAGGATCTGGCTCACCCAAACTCTGTTCAATGCAAATCTCAGAGTAGTGAAGAGATGATGTTTCCGAGACAGTTTTCCACTCCCCTGATCCTCTGCCTGCCTGGTTTCCAAAGTGAAAGGGTGCTACAAATTATGTTTCAGATCTGTTACAGTGGTAGCAGTGGTACCCCAACATCTGCACACCCTGAAGAGAACGACTTCTCAAAACACCCTGTTCCTCTCAGATAATTTCCTCTCTTCAGCAGTGGCAGAACCATAGCACAAAACCAGTCATAGACAGTATGTAGAGGAAAAAAATCTGTTGTTTCTGTTTGTAATTTGTACTAGTAGTATAGTCAGACTTAGCAAGTGAAGGTCAGCCTAGAAACTACCACATTTTTTATTAAACTGCTGTTTTGACGCAACTCTTATTTTAACAATCATTATAACTGGCAGTGAATGTATACCAAAGTCACCTGTTAGCTCAAGGCTAGCATTTTTTTTCTCCTTATGGGTACATATTTTGAAATTTTTGGAGCATTTGTTAAGCAACACCTAGACATTCTTATAAGTGTTACTAACTGTTTGGTCTTTCATTCCTGCATAATAATTTTTGGAATCATCTTGCTCATCAGAAAAGATATTTAAAGGAAAATAAACTGTGAAGACCAAGCAAGGTTAATCAATGCCAATTTAATAACAGATTTTTCAATTTCATTTGGAGCTTTCTAAGAGAAAGTATTTGGTTTGGTTTTTAGTATTTCAGATGGTCATGTAAGACTAGATTATCTATATCTGCTCTATTCTGTACTATTTACACTTACACCATCCTAGTAGCCTCAGGCAGGGAGTGTTCTCCAAAAGATTCTCTCAACAGGAAATCAGTTCCTGGACTGATTGCCAAGGACTATTACTGACTTTCATCCTATTAGACCAGTACACCATTTAGCACTTAGTGGGTTGAGAAGAAAAAAACCCAGAAGCCTCACCTATCCTCCACTATGTGGCTGAAGGTGTAAGAAAAGCAGGGACACAAGTGATGCTTAACAATACTAGCTTACCTGGGGAAGATACAAAGGGGAGAGAGGCAGTGTATAATGCTGTCTGTTCCCTGTTCCTGCTTTTTGTATTGGTAAAATCACAAACTGAGCAATATACATGGGTAAATTTCATGTCTCATCTGTTCTAAATAGGATTTTACGTGTCAGGTACACATATAACAGGCATAAAGTCTTACACCTGTACATGGGGAGATTATGGATCTCCTGCCTCTTGTTAATATTTTCTCTTTAAAAAACAAGAAAGAGGAAAAGTTTCCCTAACAAAACATTTCAACAGGGAAAAAAAATCTAGCTCAGCATCAGATGCTCTTTTGGTGTCTTAACATTAACACTAAACTTCACATGAAGAACATTTATTTCAGTTCTAAAAATATAATTATAAAAAGTCTGCTCTGGGAAATTAATAATAGACGCTAAAGACAAATATACTAAAGGGCCAAATTGTCACTGTCTTAAAATTCAATCCTACGACTGTGTACATACTGTCTTTTGCATTCTCAGAACGAATGTTTGGATAAGAAGATTGGGTATTCAACATGATGCTATCAATATTTGCACAAAAGTGCCCAACTGGGGATATTCACCTGAACCCAAATACTCTTTTATAATATACATCAATTTCTGAACTCTTAGCCTTCATGACAAAGCCACAAGGGTTTCTCACTTTGTCAGAGCCAATCTAATTTGCTATCCTGCTCCAGGGGTAGGAAACATATCATGCCCCAGCTAAATCAGATAAGCATTCCTCCCTCTTCTTTGAGACAATGGGACAGCAGCTTGGGTCTTTTGCAGATATGTACCCAGAAAAGGGCAGTTCCCCAACCTGGCATGCATTTATAGTTAATTTAAAAGTCAGACAGGATTACAGTGTCTGTTCCTGGGAGAACACATCTATAGCACACAGCACTCTTCATGCCCCAACTTCAGCCTTCAAACCATCTTGCGTGCACTGCTGAGTGTAAGACTTTCTAACAACCAATTAATCTGTCAACCCAATGCACAATATTCAGTTGACCTAATTGCCTTAGCCAGCCTTCCTGCAAATGCTGAACTGAAGTCCTTTTAAAATCTACCATGTATGTGAAGTGATATTTATGTGTGCTAGTGAAGATTTGGGTTATCTAAATACTGTAAAAAGCAGAATTTCTCCTAAATATCCCACACTTTATTATCACCTACTTATTTCTTACACATTGAAAGGATAGAGGTAATGAGAGATTTTAAATGAATGAAAACACAACACATTCATATCATGAATATAGCACTCTTAAAATAGTATTTGTTTTCTTCAGCCTCGTCTGGGAGATGTTTTAATTCTGTATATCTGAAGAAAAAAGAAACAAAGCTTGCAGAAGGATTCTTGCTGCTGCGAAAGTGGACGAGATCATTTACCCTTTCATCATACCTAAAAGTAGAAAATTATTTAAACATATGGTGGCTTCTAAAGCTCAGCTATGTCAATCCAAGACATCTCTGCCAAAATCTTATTTTTTATCATAATTTCCTTCCAAGGTTTTGACCTCAGCTAAAACTTTTCACTGCAAGTTTTAGTGAATTACCTTAGACTACATCTATCTGGACTAATATTCAAATAAGAGCTGCAAGATAAAAGTAACTCTTGTATGTTATAAATCATGTTTTTTTCCACGCTGCAGGAACCTTTGGGCATTATGTCAGTGACTATTTCAATACATGTTACGTTATTATTTCACTGGCGGGTACTGAAGGCACCCTTGTTTGAAGACACATACTGTCTTAATTACATCACACACTCAAGTGTTTCGTGCTCCTTTGCAGACACTGTTACACGGGCTGTAATTGGATTGCTGGCATGCAGCTACAAACCCAATAAAGAATCCTCTTTGGGTTCTGCCTAAAACGTTCTGCTATTTCATATGAGAGCTCCTTGTATGGCCTGTTTATCCTAGGTTTTTCTGAATAAGTGAAGAGGAAAGGCTTATTTGGGGTAGATTTTGATCTCAGCTGAACTCAGTGCAAATTTTCATGAATGTGAGCATATTGGATCATTAAAGATTTTTGCTGTCTTTCGTATTATGTTGAAATTTAATCAGCTGAACAGTGTATGCATGGAAAGGTTTAAGAAACATGCTGTCTCATATATATGTAAGTGCAGGATGTTAGCTGTGTATCTACACTTATGAAAGGTGCTTTGTGCATATCTTTTTACCTTTTTCTTTTTAATATACTGTATTCTGTCCTTTTAATTTCTTTAGTACTATAGCATATGTACCAAGTTTTGCTACAGTTGCTATAGGAACAGTATATTACCAAATAACAGACAACATCTGGTAAACAGGATATAAAAGAACACAAATTGGCTAGGCTTTGGATATATTTGGACTTTTGCAAAAAATCCTTTGTGAAAAATAAATCTAATCCTGTTGTTTCCTATACGGAAGCTCTTAATGTTTATCTGTCTTTTTTTCTTCACAAATTCCCTTGCTGTCAACTGTATAGCATTGTCCACTAGCAGAGAAGTTGATGAACCAAATAAAAATGCATATTAGTTGGAAGGATACTGTATGGGACACTCCCAGAAGTGGATTAACTACAGGGGAAGAAAACCTATACTTGTGAGTATTTTTATAAATCCAGCCCAGCAGGCATGTCATAATATTGAAAATTACTTTCTCTTTTTCTCCCTCCCCTCTCAAATATTAACCTAACCTATCTCATTCTCATTTTTCCCCTAGCTCATTTTAAAGAAAATATAAATTCATGAAACAAATTACGGCAAGCTACATGCATTTAATTTGTAAAACTGGCAGGACTACGTTACAGATAGCATAAGTGCTTTCTTATCCATTAAGCTTCCTACCTAGGGGAAAAACACCTTAAATAACCATCTCAGCACACTTGTCGTGTACACTCATGTAATGAGATTCAATGCAGCTTTTGTAAATGTAAATGTTCTTGACTAAATAATATATAAAGAGGCTGAAGTCAGCAATACATACAACAGGACCCATGCATTATGTCCAACATATATTTATTAGTCAATGTGCTACATTATGAAAGGAGAATAATTTTGTTTAAAAACTAAGAAGGTTTTAAAAATACAGCTTAGGTCATTTACAAAGCTAGAGTTGCTAAGATGAAACACTGTTAGTTCTGTATCTAGCACCATGAATTCAAAATATCTGACTGAAAAAGGTCTTGTGTTGATAAGGTAAGTTACTTGTTTCACCCCTGTTACCTCTCTGATCTCTGTTCTTTCACCTCTTCTCCAACCACATCACCAGCTTGGCCCACTGCAGGTAATCATAAGATTGATCTGCCTATACTTCATGCTGTTGTGGCACAAGCTGGCTCTGATTCAAAAGGAACAAGGATGTTTCTACACTGGTCCCCAAAGGGAAGAGGTTTACCAGTGGGAAAGGAATAGATCTTGATGTATTTTCTAGTAATTCAGGGTAGCCTTGATCCCCTATGACTAGGGAAGCCCTAAGGCTATGGCAGCTCGTATGGAAATCTCAGTATGCTTACAGGTACTTTGAGAATGCATCAAAGAAAAAGTCAGCTTGAAACAAGCTATGCTCTTCCACATCTCTTCCTGCATCCAAGGGTGGAAAAGAAGAACTGAGAATGGGCTCAAGAATGCAGGTGTTTTACTGGTCCTCTGTACTTTGTCTTGTTCTCCTGAAAGTATGAGGAGAATAGAGTGACAGGTTCTTGGTATTTTTTAAAGAAAAGTAGTTTGAAATAAAACAAAACTAAACCCTATATACTTACACTGCATATAACTAAGTGCCACAAAGGATATCTCAAGACATGAGATTTCATTAAGTCTTTCATCCCTCTTTCTTCCCTATCTTCCTGTCTTTTTCTAATATCACAAACAAACCCACTATTTATCCTATTGAATGGATGAAGGATGAAATGACTTATTAGTCACTTGAAGTGTCATGTGACTTATCAGTTACATGAAGTCTCTTTTCATGATATTTACTGTTATCAGTCAGTAGGCTTTTCCATTTTCTTTGATTTAAATATAAACCCCTTTTTTTGAAGAGACATTATCATTCTGTGTTGGGCCTAAACTGTTCTTTTTACATATGGTTAGTGAAGAGCTTGGTTTTGTTTTTAATTTCTCACATATTTTTATGTTCCAGGCCATTACTTATCTTTCTAATTTTCTCTTTTCTTTTGTGAAAATAAGGGTGTGGAAGCAGAGGAGTGTAACAGAGCATAAAATGACTAGAAGACTGTAAAAGTAAAGTTATACATAACATACGTAAGTGGTACTTTTTAAACGGGAGTAATAACCACCTCCAAGTTGTACTCTTCACAACAGAATAATTTCATCATGGTGTCCTGGCATCCAGATTCAAAATTAAACAG
>NW_009258669.1:3332790-3341129 GCF_000687185.1 Egretta garzetta
AGGAGAAAACAAGGAAGTAAAGAGTGTATGAAGAGTGCTGATGATAAGCTGGCACTTTGCAGTGTTCAAATACACAAGCTATCATGTTTAAATAGTAAAGATACCAATGTCCCCATGCACAACGTTTGAACAATATGGAAAGAAACAATAACAAGTGAGGAAGAAATGCTGTCCTAGTGTGACACACCTGTATTTAAAACATTATCTTACATCTGTGACTATCAAATTGAGCACATGAAACGATTTGTTGCTCAGAAACATCTGATACTTTCTGATAGGAAGTTATAAGTTGAAATAATTGAGGATTTGGTCCATTTTTCATGTAGAAATTCAGGCCTAATAAGTTGTCAAAGTGCCTCTCAGGTGCTTCTGGTTTTCAGCGTTTTTTTCTTTCTCTGTTCAATTTGATTCATTTATCTGTGCAGTCTTACTTCTTAAGCAAGCAGTCACATTAGTACTTAATGCTGCTGGATTCTGAAATCTCCAATTTGAGCTCATCTCAGCGTGCCTCCGTGTCCTCTTTGCTCTTCTAATTTTAAAGAAATTACTCTTTTTCTGTACATTGTAACTTTATTTGAGAACCAACATCAATTATTTTACATTGATTATTGTGTAATTTGGCTGATTCTGACATCTCACCTGATGCTTTATGCCAATAACTTTTAAGTCTCCTCCATTAATACACACCTAATGGATAAGAGACAAGTGTAGACAGGATGTCTAAAGTTCTTTTATTACACAAAAACATTGATTAAACAGGTTGAATTTGAATGCACTGAAATGAAGATTAATCTATCATAATAATAGCACAATTTTCAACCTCAGGAAGCAGGGATAAGAGTGAATTAAGAGATAACCCAGATGGCTTTAGTAACAAAATGACCTTTTTGCATTTTACAGCAGTTATTTACACTTTGGTCATCACTGTATTTTTTTCTATTGAAAGCACACCCAGGCAGATCATCAATAGTTCCATTTAGAAGAATGGGAAGCAAAATGCCCACATTGTGTTGTCAACACACTGCTAAAATAGAGTTCGACTATCAAAAGAGTAGTTTTTTACTCTTTACCTTAAAAGCAGGTATCTGGCCTGTCACTGCAGAAGTGAAGCTACTTTTTTTTTTAAATAAATCTCTGCTGACCACTTAATACATATTCCTGCACTATCTGTTATTACACAAAGGAGTGATAAAGATGAAAATAGGACCAAGGTGTCTTTATCCTCCTGATCAAAATGGCCAGCAGAGTGAGTTTGCACATATCCAGTTATAGCTGGTATTACAATCTACACAACACCTTTTTCAGCGCTGTTTTTTACAGTACTTTTTCAGTTCTTCTATTTAGTTTGCTATCTCTATGCTGAAATAACTTGGATGACATTTAACAACAGGATTGCATATGTATATATACTATAGGTGTACTAGTAGATTAATACATTAACATAAACTAATAAGTATATATTAACTACATATGAACTAAGTATTAGGTATTAGACATATATACAATATATACTTTTATATATATATATTAGATGTATTAGATATATGCCACAATTGGATACATGTTACAATTAAAACTAGGATGACTGTGTCATCCTGCATTCTTTTTTTTTCCCTTTTCCTCTTAATCTCAAGAGTTTTTTTTCCACCTAGAGTCACAGAATATCTCAAGTCAGAAGGAATCCATAAGGATCATTGAGTCCAACTCCCTGCTTCTCTCAGGACTACCTGAAACTAAACCATATGACTAAGAGCATCATCCAGATGCTCCTTGAACTCTGACAGGTTTGGTGCCATGCCACTTCCTTGTGGAGCCTGTTCCAGTGACCAACCACCCTCCCAGTGGAGAATCTTTTCCTAATCTGAATTTCCCCTGATGCGGCTTCATTCAATTTCTTCATGTCATGTCACTGGTCACCAGAGGTAGGAGACCAGCATCTCCCCCCCCTGCTGCCCCCAATGAGGAACTTGTAGACTACTTCTTTAGATGAGTCATCTCTTCCTGAGTCATCCTAGCACAAAAAAATTACACACACACACACACAAAGGTACTTTTTATTTTAGTATTTTAGCCCACCAGGGTTAATTCGGAGATTATTTTTTTACTACTTCACCCCTAAATGAAGTCTGAACAAAAATGGATCAGCACCTCAGGGGAACAGATTGGGTCTTCAAGCACAACCAACAGAAGGTGAAAGATAGGCAGGCAAGCTGGTGAATAGCTTGAAACACCCTCTTGGGAAATCACACAAAGGTTTAATCTTGGGACTCCAGAAAGAAAAGCACAAGCCACTGCTGCCAAGATGAATAACTAGGACTCTCTAACTGAAATCAGTAACAACTCATATCCTCTGTGGGTAATCACAGAAGGTGGCCTGTAACAAATCCAGAGGACAGACCAAAAAAGTCAGTATTTATGTTAATCCAGTGATCATTACATACCACATATACAGCACAGAGGAGCTGAAAGTGCCTTGGCTGATAGCAACAAGTCTTACAAAAAGCTTTGCAGTGTCTAGCCTGTTACATTAAGGTCAGAATTTTACCTTCTCAGAGCCTCAGCTACATACAGATTTGTTGCTTGTGCAATGCTGAGCTTTACTGAGCTTAGATATTGTGAATTGCATTCCAAGGACATAAAATAAAGTTTTGTGCAACTCTCCCTCCACTCACTCTCTGAAAAAAAAAAAAAAAAAAAAAGAAATACAATTCAGCTTTGGTCACTAACCAAACAGGAAGATATACATACCTTAAACTGAAACGCACTTTGATGCAGGACATCATCCTCTGCAGCATGAATGAGTGCTGTTGCAATTCTCATGCGGTGGATCCCTTACTGGAATAAGCACCCATTTGAAAACCTGCTTGGAAAAACACTGTTACGCAGACTCATAGGGTCTAATGCAAACACTACCTCAGGTGTAATTCTTGAACCAAAGAGAAAACAGGACCTTTCCTGATATCATTTTATGTGCCATAGTGTCATGCTTCTTCACATTCACTAGAACTCACTACAAAGGAGAGGAGAAGGTGTTGATAACTGTGCCTTCAACACAACCTAATTTAGACCCTTTTAAAATGGTGAGTATAGATTCACCATTAGGGCAGCAGGGACAGCTATAGGAGCTCTGCACAGTGTAATTTGAACCACCTCCCAGTAGAATGTATATCACTGTTAATAACAGCTCCAGTGCTCCAACACTGCTCAGGCATTTCCTGCTTTAATTGTATTTCAGAAGGGCAAACAGCTATACACATCAGTTGACTACATTTCTTTTTCATTATTATATTACACCTCATTGAGAAACTCTGAGCCATCTAAAAAGAAAGATTAATTTCCCATCTTGTTTCCCAACTCTCAAGGGACAATTTGGCTCTGAAGTTTAAGGATTAAAGTAATTCAACTTATGAACAAAAATAGGAAATAAAATGGAAATCTGCATCAGGTCATTGTTTGCTAATGTTTATATATGCATATACTTTGTCACCTTTGTCATCAATACTGGGTGCAATGACAAATACAGAGTTGGGTATGTCTTTAGCCCTTATTTAAACAGACAGAGCACTTACGAAGGGCAGGTCAACAAAGTCAGCTGTTGGACCTTGCACAGGAATACTTTATGTATGCAAATAAATCTGCATAGTGTTTACAGCATTACACCAGACACTACTCTAACATCCCTTATTATGTTTTTTGAAATGATTTTACTCCTTTGGCTTCAGAGAAATTACTCTTTATTTAGTTGTCTATAAGTGATATTAGAATCAGATCTATTCTGTTTTTTCAGATAGAAATACCCTTTTAGTCCTCAAGTTAATCCACAGGGTGAGTGGTTCAGTTTTACAATTTCCCACAAATAATAAAGGGAGACTTCTATACAGTGATTGAGCTTTCTGTGAAAATCTGTCTTCAGGTGACTCAAGGAACTTGATTTAGAGGGCTAGAAATTCTACTTACATTACTTTTTAATTGTCCTGCTTTCAAAGGAATACATTTACCTGGAAATAATTTATATATTTGTCTCAGTTCCTGTGAAGGCACTATATACTTTCCTACTACTTTTATGAGAATTATTTAACACACTACCAGAAGTAAAACCCACATAAAACAAAATTGACATTTACCTGACCTCATGATAAAAGCTATGGTAACAGCTGTTCATTTTAAATATTTCATTTTACCTCTTTCTCGTATGCTGGTAAAATTAAGGTAGGCTTTGTACAACTCTCTGAGATAACCAAGTCCCAAATCACTTAGGAATGAAACCCTCAGGTTAATTCTACATATACTACACCAGCAGCAGAAAACCTAGCCCTAGAGTTTCATACGTTAAAAACAACCTCCAACTAGAAACTAACAAGCTGCTAATGCAGAGCACACACTGACTGATTACAATTAGCATGAAACTGCACTGGAAAAGTGGATATCCCTATCCTGAAACAGCTTCAATTTCCAGATGGTCTTATTAAGATGTAGCCTCAAGTATTGCAAATTACATGACTGTAGTCTTTGGACCCAATCCTCCATTGGCATTGATTCTCATAACTAGGATATTGCTCTTTATATTAAATAGTGTTTAAATAAAGCCAAACCTTATAAATTTTGTTCTTCTTTAAAATAATATTAACCTTTGAAGTTGTTTCTGCTTGCTACTGACTCATACGTGAAAAAGCATGGTGGCGTAATCTCCTAGACAATTCTCCTTACAATGCATGTCTGTGTACAGAGACAGAGATATATAACATATTTCAACTACTATGTACTTAAACTCACCACCTGTAATATCATGCTCAGTTCTCATACAGTGCCAGAAAAAGCACCGTATTCACCACTGAGAGGACTCTGCACTTCCTATCTCTCACAATACATAGTTTCACCTGTGTGTCTTCTGGCTGTTTTCTCCTGTTACTACCTCAGAGTCCAGAAATGCCATAGAAATGTTTAAAGGAATTTTGGGAGGAGGATGGGTGGAAAGAATGTACTAACCACATTGCTGGGGGACATCCCATCATCCAAATGCATAAAACGAGTATAGGGAATCTGAAAGTGAGAACACTGAAAAAACTCCACAGAGATCTACAGGAGGACCAGGTCAGCCACAGCTGTTGCTGGTGGCTCTGGCAGTCATCTTTAGCAATAGGTACAATGAAGATGTACCTGTAAGGTCTCACCAGAGCTCATTAGATATTACAAAGCTAAGACACAAAGGTAGCTGGGAAAACTTCTCATGGGTAAGGACAGTCTTACCAAATAGTTCAATCTTCTTGCTAATCACTGCTGTGTTATCTACAGCTTCAAGTAGCCTTCTTTTCTAATCTGATTGATTTGTAAGGAAAAAACTAATAGGCATCCCATTCTTTAAGGGAAAATACTAATAGGCATCTCATTCTCTTGTGGTCACTGGGGTGTTCAGCTTCTCTTGCAATACTCTGCACACCAATTCAGTTTTCTAGGATATGCATGAAGCTTTTTGGGACCTAATAATGAGAAGTGGGGGGAAAAGCATCTTAACACTGACAAGCCTTAAGAAAGTGAGATTCCTGGCATGGTGTGGAGAAAGTGTCTAAACCCCAAGGGTTTGTACAATGGAGTTCCAACAGGTATTCACAGCAAACACAAGATACTTGAAACCACACAGGTCATGCCCACATACTGAATTCTGTGGTTTCTTATCATATGCAGAGCAATGGCTCCACATACAATGAGTACTTATGCTTTTCAAAGCCCAACTTCAGCAGTCTTGAATATTTATTTCCTGTTTTAAATAGAACAGCATGGCTTAGAGTCATACCAGAGAATCCATAGCCAAATCTGCCCTAAACCCCAGCAGCCTGACAGTTTGCTTCACCCTGTCTGTACTTCCCTGAAGGACTTCACTTTCTGTATTAGCATTTTTATTGACGGTTCCACATTTAATGAGCAGGATGACTCAGCCAGTGTTTAAGCTACTACCGTATCAAATTTTAGCAGAGAGAAGCAAGAATTTGTTTCTAACTTGCACACTCTAAAGACAATTTTCTATCATAGTTAGATGGCATTTCTTTCTCTTTTTATGGTAGTTACGTAAACCCGTAAGGGAGAGGTATGTAGGCCTCAAAAAGATCAGAGGCAGCTTGAGAGCTCCAGCTCAGTAACATATGCAGCTAATTGTTATCTTTGTTACTACAAGCAAACTACTTAGTACTGCCTGTAACAGAGAAAATTAAAGGCTATATATAAAAAGAGGATATGCAAAAGCCACCCATACTGCAATAAAGAAAATGTGATTAATCACTACATGCGCTGCCAAAGAAAGACTTGCTTGTGGTAATTATAGAAAAATATAACCTTCCATGGGCAGAAAAGAGAGTAAAAAATGAGAATAAAAATACGTAGCAGAGCACAGCAGACACAGGAATACAATTGCTAAGCCTTTAATAAGTTATCAAAGTGCCCTCCCTGGCTGCTTACTCCAATCCTTCCTAATCAGTTGGGGTTTCTCAATTATTTATTTCCCTCCATCTGGAACAATAGTTGCTATCAAGGACAGCAGACCCAGCAGAAAACCTTCTGTAAATAATAAATATCCTTCTACACTGACCGTACTCCTCTCAAAAAATAAACAAACAGAATCGTTGACTGATGAACATGTATTTAGCCAGGCTTTGTTTTTCTCCCTTTCCAGGTATCTGTCCCTGGCTTTGATTTGCTTGCTTTTGCCTCTTAATGCTTTTTCCTGTACTCACAATAAAACAAGCCTGTCTGTTGTTCTTCTGTTTGAGTGTACTGTGTACGGATAGTACTAGGTAGGAAAAAGGCTGTTCAATTTTTAATGTCTTTAAATGCTTTTGATACAGTTTGGTTTCAGTTTTCTACTTAGGGACATATTATCCCTGTTTCTAGTCTCAAAACAAATAATAGTACACACTCTTTTTTCTGTTTGCCATATTTCTATGTTAAGTAGAGGGCTGACTGGATTGAAGCACTCACTCTGCATTAAAATTAAAGTCCAGGTTAACGTCCACAGAAAGGAGAAGAGGATTTAAGGAGCTCCTTCACTCCCATACATGGTAAGCTTGCACAGGGAGAAAAACCAGAGACACCTCCAGGCTAATACTCCTAGTTAGCTGCAGGTAAAGGGGGAGCAGTCACTTTGAAAATGCAGATACATTGTCAAATTTCAGAGTCCACTTTTGGTTGTATGACAAGCACCATAGCCAGTCAGTGGTTTCTACATCCACAGAGTCCCACCCCTTCTCAGCAACAAAAAGTGAAGCTAAAGCAGAAAAACAAGAAAAATCAAGTCTCTGATCTCAAAATAAATGAGTAGTTGCATAAGAATTATGGCATGAAAACATATAAGCCCATGTACTCTTTTAAAATTAGTTTTAAAAAATTTCTCCCCACATAATTAATTCAAATGGTGCATTGAACATATGTCTCACTCAAGAATCTAATTCAACACTTCTTGCTAATCACTGCCGTTTTATCTACAGCTTCTAGTAGCCTTCTTTTTTAATCTGTCTTCAGTGTTTGAAAGATGTCCCCATTGTTACAGAGGGCTGTGAGCCTCAGCAGAAGCTATCTGCTCATAGGAGAACTTGGCAGGCCTGGTGACTGAGTGTATCATCAGATATGGTGGCAAATTCTTGGTGGTAAATAAAGAATTCAGCACAACAGATACTCAGTATGAAGAGATTCAAGGTCACAGCTGAAGCCTCTCATGGGCAAAGCAAGGTCACCCTGGGGCTGCCACTACCCCCTGTGTGGCTGCAGAGGCTGAGGCCCAAGACAGAGCAGCCTAATTCCAGCAGTGACTTTTTTTCCTGAACTCAGATATCAGGCTGTATGTGGAGATTCACCCCAAAGAGCTCACTTTGTCTTTCTACAAAACTATTCATATTTCCCTTTTGTTAACTTTCTTTTCTGGCGTTTCAGCCTGCTCCTCTGAAATGACAAGAGTGCAATGCAGACTAGTATACTAGTTTCCACACTCAAATACTATGCAGGCTGAGCCTGTCATGGATGGCAAAAGATTAGCTGTGAATTAAAACCTGTACTTTATGCAGAAAGTTTCCACAGAGTAGAATTCCAAGCTCCATTTCCTGAATGCTACTCACGCAGCATGACCAACAAGAATTTTAAAAAGGAACAGCTTAATTTTATTACAAGCTTTTAGATAGCTCTCCCTGTCTCAGATAGCTTAATAAAATTCCGAGGTTATTTTAAAGGAAAAAAAAAAGCTTGTAAACAATATTCATTTTGAGATGTAGACCCAGCACAGGTAAATGATGATTAGACAAGAGGCCACACACCTGGATCACTGCTTTGCCCAAAAGATAAAACTAGCAAAGTTCATA
>NW_009258669.1:3341467-3347901 GCF_000687185.1 Egretta garzetta
AAAGAAAACCCCCCCCCCCCCCCCCCCCAAAAAAAAAAAATGTCTTCAGCAGATAAAAGCTGTCAGTAGAAACTTGATAGCACAGAAATAAAGAATATTAAAGCTACAAAGAACAACAAATGGTCAAATTACTTGTAGGAATCTGTCATTATGCTTCTGGAGCATTATGGTAGTTTAAAAAAGCTCTATTAATAATGCTTAGTTGTTCAAAATCTTTAGGAAAGTTCATCTAGCCTAATCCCTTATAGCTACCACTTTTAATACAGCTTCCAAGCATCCTTTCTTTGGGCAATTTACATTTCAAATCTGTGCAAATCTAATAGCTGAAGAACTCATACTCTTGTGGAAAGTGGAAAAGACATTGAAAAAACTTTTAAAAATGTCTTCCAAATATATCTATATGTATGTATACACATATAAGAGGAAATCCTTATAGAATAATGGCTTGCATCAATGATAATTTACTTTTTGCAGTCTCCCATCACTACCTGGGTATATTTGTGTTATAAGAAAAGCCTCAGTCTACATGTGTAATAAGGTGAATATAGAACAAATTGATTCGCTTAAGGACAGTCTTTGCCAGAAGTAAGACAAAAAAACTTTCTGAGTCCAAAGACAATGTTTTACGAATAAGATTCATATTTTCTTTTCTTTCCATTGTTATTTACAATTTTTAACCTCTTGTTGCTGCTCATTTAGACAAAATTTACGTGGCGAAATGGAAAGAAAAAATACATACCTACAGTGGTCCAATTAAGCTTTCCAACAGATGTGTTAGAATTTTGGCTGTGACCATTAAGAAGGAAATGGTAAGGTAGAGTGGAATTACTATTTTCTTTGGCTAAAACAAACAAACAAAAACCCACCAAAAAAAAAAATCACACTATAAAGGAAAAAGCAAACAATAGGAGGATTTTAGGAGCAAAGATGCTATACATCTTCAGAAAGTCTGTCTTATTACATTATTTCTCTACACACTTCATAATGATAACTTATCTGAATTTGTTACAATGTTATCTCTTAATTTCCAGTCATTTGATTTGTATTTTAAAACTGCTTCCCTGAAAGGTTTCACAAGAACATTAGATCAATAAATGTCAACAGCTCATACAAAATAGAGATGATTTATTTCTCTACTTGGTCTAAAAAGATAATTGCACACAAATCTGATGGGTACAAATAACATCTCAAGGTAACTAGATGAGTCAGTAACAATGTTATCTACAGTTCAAAGGGTAAAGAAAAAAGCCAAAGGCACAAACTTTATAGCTGGTCCTTGATAAAAAATTAATTTGTATATATGATTTATATTTGTTGATATGGTCCTCGAGGTGTAGTTAATAATTTCACATAAGGCAGAAATTATTTTGGAAACCTAACTGGATTGAAAAGGAGGTTTCTTTTGTTTGCTTTCATAGCTGTCTACAGTTCGCCCTGAGATTTTACAGCTGTGTGACCAATCTATAACATGTATCTCCTGTAACTTCATGTAGTTATTTGAAAGGATGTGTAGCCTAATTCATACTATTAATTACTGCTATATGGGAATGGCCTATAGAAATTAGAGAAAGCCAACTGTAGGCTAAAAATAGATACAGTTTGTATTTTTACTTGTTTTACTTGCACAATTGTTTGTAGGAAACTGTCTACAGCTTGCATTTATTTTTCTCTTCACTCTGCCTTTTCATCTATCATCATTTAGCTACTGTTCCTAGAAGTAGCAATTAGTGTAGACAGACTGCTACGTAGAGGTAATGTTTTCATTTCTTCCTGAACATCTTTCTTATCTGTAGAGAGAGGAGCTCCATGTCACAGTCTGAGAATGCCTCTGCTTAAAGGAATATTTGTGCCATTCTTACCCCTGTTGTCAGTGACGGAGCTTTGCTTCTCCAATGAATTTTGACACTCAAGAGATTAAATCCCTGAAACAACCTGCTTTCAAGTTTAATGAGAGCCCTGAAGATCAAGATCAGGATGTGTTCATTGCCAGGACATCAAGGTAATAGACTATATAAGCAAGTTCAATCCTTAGCGTGAACATGAAATTACTGGAAGCTGTTGCACCTGATGTCTTTGATTTGCCAAGATTATTTGAATTTGAGATTGCACAAAAGGCGTGCCCACTTTGTAGGTAGTCAAAGTGCAAAGGCATGAGTAAGATGTTACAGGATTCAACGACAAAAAAAATGTTTTTCAGCCTTTGAAACCTTTGAGACACAAAATAATCCTCTTGCACTTCTGTATAAGAATCTGAGAATGAAATTATTAGTGTTATGGTACCACAAATACAGCTCTTCCAAGGCTGGTGAGATTTTACTTGCACTTTTTACACACTTTTTACTATACAGTCTTTGGCTCCAAAACTAGCTAATACATGTTTCACTTAAAAAAAAAAAAAAAAAAAAAAAAAAAAAAAAAAAAAAGAACTAATAATGTAGAAACTTGAAAAAAGTTTCAACCAAGCAGTGGAAACATGGTAAAAATATATATAAAACCAAGGGCATTTTTACAGTGTTGTTTCTTTTGAAAAACTGTTCCTAGGGTTTCATATAATACCAAAGTAAGACCGGGATACAGTTTATGTCTATAAATAAAAAGCAAAATATAGCCAAGGATTCAGCATGAAATAATGGAATTCCTTTCCCATGCAGTCTAAATAAAAAAATTAGCCAAGTGTGACAAATGAATCATCACACACACGGATTTGGCACTTACAGTAGGTGTTTATGAACACAACCAGCAGAAAGATTTTGAAGCATTAAATCATGCAGATCATTAAATGCTTTCAAAGCAGCTATCATTTACTGCAACATCCAGACAGAAAGTTAAGGAAGAAGAAGGCAAAGGTTGTCTAATTAAAGAAGATTGTGGTTTACTTTTTGAATGCTGAAATTGTTCAGTTATCTTATATTCTTCCTATGACAATATTATATCAGCCTTTCTGTTCAGAATATTTTCATTCTGTGGTCCTAATGCATATTTCAGTCAGGAATTACTCTAACTAAAGAAACTCTAACTGAATACAATAGGACTCTGCTACATTTAAACAAGAACCTTATATTTTATTCAGGCTGGTCCAAACCACTTTCTCTGCAGGAAAATTCTCTCATTTACCAAGCATTCTGCTCCGTTTTTTTTCTTTTTCCTTTAATGTTCCAGCCAACCCTTTTACCCACGGTGGTCTTGTCAGAACCTTCCACAGGCTCTTTACTTTGAGGGCTACTCCTGCACAATCATTCTTTGATGTCTTAGGACTCCCTTCATGAGTCACCAGAAGTTACTTAAGTATCAGAGAACTGGGTTTAAGACTGTAAACTGCTAACATACAGAAATAACTAGATAGATAAGGGAATGTGAATCACTTCTGCAGGTCCCAGTGGTATAAAAAGCAGAAATCCCATGCTAATGCTGACTGAAGCAAGCAAGCTAGGACATCCACATGGGCACAACATAGCAACATACAGTCAGATGTACCAATTCACATCTGGAATTAATATAGCTGCAGCATATAGACTATTTAAGAGCCCCTGCTAAACTGAAACGTTCTTAGACACATAGCTGACACATTAGGTGTTTGACTATAAAACCAGATAAAAAAATGTCTGTGTTTGGAACACCTGAATTCCCAGACCCTCAGTACAGATTTGTGCAGCACTGAAAAGCTTGAGCTGTTCAGCATCTAACTCAAACTCCAGAGGGATTTCACAGCTTCCATGCTTTGTATAATTCCAAATACCTCCCAAAACTCTTTTTGATTCAGTGGACTAACTAAATAGATGTCTTCAGAACAACTTGATTTATTCAGGTTTTTGGAAAAGTAAATGGGACACCTAGTTACAGCGTGAGGGAGAAGGATGGGAAACACAAGTAAATTGTGATGACTGTCACAGGTGAGCAAAAGACAGGCTGTACAGGAAGGCAGAAGGCAGATTAGAAATCAGAGGATGGCACTGTAGGTGAGCAGTAATTAAGCTGGAGGGTCAGGTGTTAGAGATGAAGATGAAGGTCAGGAAAGATAAACTCATAGCCTTTGAAATAATTTAACAGAAGTCTGGAAAGCAGAAAGAAAGAGGATCTTAATGAAGTGAAAACAGTAAAGAAAAAAAGTAGAATGTCTTTGACCATCAACACACTATAGTCTTAATGCAAGAAAGTAGGAGGGGAAATCCATCCATTTATATCTTTATAATCCCAAGGAATCTCTGAAATGATGTTAGAGATCATTTGTGTCCTTTCTCCAGCAAAATATAAACCTCTTCAGTAATTTCTACCTATCTGATATGAGTGTGAAATTCCTTATTAAGTGTTAGAAACTTCCATAAATTATACTTGCATGCACAGCAACACACTTTGGAAAATATCTCCCTGAAGACTAAGGCATATGAAAAATGATGAAAAGAAAGGTTAAAACTGAAAACAGGAGCAGGAAGAAAAAGAATGTAAGCCACTAATATTAAGGACTTTCAGCACTCTCAGAGCAGGTGTTCCCAACAAGAGCTACAAAGGGAAAACTAAGACTGCTCTTGCACAAGTTGCATGATCCTAAAGAAAGGTGCCTTTAGCCTGCTTTGCTGTGCAGAAGTGTAGTAAAAAATGTTTTGGTCTTGACCACTAACCTCTTGGTAAAGTATAGCAGCATTTTCCCTACTTAAATAAGTAAAGCTTCCAACTTGAATTCATGCCCACTATGTTTTATGAATACTATACTGGAAGACAAATCTGTAAGTGGAGAATAGCTGAACTGATTGCATGGCAGTCCATTTGATATCATTTTGGATTCCTCCTAAATACTTTTAAATATACTCTGCTCAAGTATCTAAAGTACAGAATTGAAATATCTACATGAATGTCTTATTGTATGGCTTTCTGAGTATTCAGTTCCTGAAAGAATATGGTGAAAGTTTTTGTAAAGAAGGCCACAACACAATTGAGTACAAATCTTGCAAAAGCAAAGAATTTACAAAATTGTAAAGGCATATTTTTGTAGAGGACTAGTTATTAGAAATTTCAGCTAATATTTAGGACCTCAATGTTAGACATTTCTTTAAATCTTGGTGTCCTGGTTTCAGCTGGGATAGAGTTAATTTTCTTCCCAGTAGCTGGCATAGTGCTGTGTTTTGGATTTAGTACCAGAAGAATGTTGGTAACACACTGATATTTTAGTTGTTGCTAAGTAGTGCCTAGACTAGTCAAGTCACTTTTTCAGCTTCCCCTGCTCTGTCAGGTGCACAAGAAGCTGGGCGGGGGCACAGACAGGACAGCTGACCCAGACTGGCCAAAAGGGGTATTTCATACCATATCATGTCATGCTCGAGGGGAGTTGACCAGGGCAGGGGAGGGGACTGCAATAGCTGCTCAGGGACTGGCTGGGCATCAGTCAGTGGGTGGTGAGCAATTGCATTGTGTATCAGTTGATTTGTGTATTATTGTTGTTATTATTATTATTATTATTAATAGTATTATTATTACTACTAATTTTTTTTTCCTTTATTAAACGGTTCTTACCTCAACCCATGGGTTTTCTCTTCCAGTTCTCTCCTCCCATCCCACCGGGACGGGGGAGTGAGCAGCTGTGTGGTGCTTAGTTGCTGGCTGGGGTTAAACCACGACACTCAGTCAGACCAGAATGTGAAAAAAAGGTAGCCTGTTGCTTATCAGATTGACAGACATCTGTAGTGGTAAAAAATAAATTGCTGCAGTCATGGTATTCAACCTTACTGGAATCAGCTTTGTGCTAAGAACCAAGAGCCCCCGCAGCTTCCTTTGTGTCCTTTTAGTCTGAATCACCGAGAGCACAAGAGACAATGAGTAACTTGTAAAAAATGGGAGCACTAACAATAAGTATAATGCACTAATATGTATGTATTAGCTACTTGCTAGAAATTAAAGCACTTCAGTGCTTCATTAAGGTGAAGGCTGTCACCTTTCTCTTATGTTCAGCAGAAAACCTACGCCTAGGTGTTGTGCTATTCCCATATTTGGTGAGAACACCAAGGATCCTGGCTGTCATATTTGAAGTTCAAAATATTTTCTGTGTTTGCCTAGGTCTCTCACTACTGTTGCTATGGTGTCAACAAAAGCCTGAATGCCACGTAGTATACATACTCATTGAACTCCACAAAGGATCAGTGGGAAAAACAAGATATGTACTTGTAAGTACTTGAGATCACAATAGGACTGAAATCTTTGAAAAGCAGCTGCAGTATTGTTGTGTTGACACATGGCCAAGCTGAAGGTGAAAAAGAACCTTAGTGGTCACAAAAAAACATTTATTTTCTTGCCGCTGTTGGTTTGAATAGATTTAAATTATTTCTGCTTAAGACAATTATTCTGTGAAAAAAAATAGCTTAATAAGTTCATTACCAAATTTTCTTCAACCAAAAGGTCTGTCTAGACCCCTGCTGTACTAAAAAAAAAAAAAAAAAAAAAAAAAA
>NW_009258669.1:3347996-3349630 GCF_000687185.1 Egretta garzetta
GTTAGCTGTCCTAGCTGTGCTGCACTCCCAGCTTGTTATGCACCTGGCCGAGCAGGAGCAGCTCAAAAAAGTCCTTGAGTAGTCTGAGCACTACTTGGCAACAGCTGAAAACATCAGTGTGTTATCAACATTCTTCTAGTACTAAATCCAAAACACAGCACTATGCTAGCTACTATGAAGAAAATTAACTCTATCCCAGACGAAACCAGGACAAAGAAACAGTCCTAGAAAATTATGCACACAGATGTTTGCATTCATGTCCTGTTTTTTTCTGGGATAAAGTTAATTTTCTTCCTAGTAGCTGGTACAGTGCTCTGTTTTGGATTTAGTACGAGAAGAATGTTGGTAACACACTGATATTTTAGTTGTTGCTAAGTAGTGCCTAGACTAGTCAAGTCACTTTTTCAGCTTCCCCTGCTCTGTCAGGTGCACAAGAAGCTGGGCGGGGGCACAGACAGGACAGCTGACCCAGACTGGCCAAAAGGGGTATTTCATACCATATCATGTCATGCTCGAGGGGAGTTGACCAGGGCAGGGGAGGGGACTGCAATAGCTGCTCAGGGACTGGCTGGGCATCAGTCAGTGGGTGGTGAGCAATTGCATTGTGTATCAGTTGATTTGTGTATTATTGTTGTTATTATTATTATTATTATTAATAGTATTATTATTACTACTAATTTTTTTTTCCTTTATTAAACGGTTCTTACCTCAACCCATGGGTTTTCTCTTCCAGTTCTCTCCTCCCATCCCACCGGGACGGGGGAGTGAGCAGCTGTGTGGTGCTTAGTTGCTGGCTGGGGTTAAACCACGACACTCAGTCAGACCAGAATGTGAAAAAAAGGTAGCCTGTTGCTTATCAGATTGACAGACATCTGTAGTGGTAAAAAATAAATTGCTGCAGTCATGGTATTCAACCTTACTGGAATCAGCTTTGTGCTAAGAACCAAGAGCCCCCGCAGCTTCCTTTGTGTCCTTTTAGTCTGAATCACCGAGAGCACAAGAGACAATGAGTAACTTGTAAAAAATGGGAGCACTAACAATAAGTATAATGCACTAATATGTATGTATTAGCTACTTGCTAGAAATTAAAGCACTTCAGTGCTTCATTAAGGTGAAGGCTGTCACCTTTCTCTTATGTTCAGCAGAAAACCTACGCCTAGGTGTTGTGCTATTCCCATATTTGGTGAGAACACCAAGGATCCTGGCTGTCATATTTGAAGTTCAAAATATTTTCTGTGTTTGCCTAGGTCTCTCACTACTGTTGCTATGGTGTCAACAAAAGCCTGAATGCCACGTAGTATACATACTCATTGAACTCCACAAAGGATCAGTGGGAAAAACAAGATATGTACTTGTAAGTACTTGAGATCACAATAGGACTGAAATCTTTGAAAAGCAGCTGCAGTATTGTTGTGTTGACACATGGCCAAGCTGAAGGTGAAAAAGAACCTTAGTGGTCACAAAAAAACATTTATTTTCTTGCCGCTGTTGGTTTGAATAGATTTAAATTATTTCTGCTTAAGACAATTATTCTGTGAAAAAAAATAGCTTAATAAGTTCATTACCAAATTTTCTTCAACCAAAAGGTCTGTCTAGACCCCTGCTGTACTAAAAAAAAAAAAAAAAAAAAAAAA
>NW_009258669.1:3350114-3412893 GCF_000687185.1 Egretta garzetta
AAAAAAAAAAAAAAATTCCACAAGAAAGCCTTTATATACTGAAATGGAACTGAGAGAAAGTGAACGTAATGTCATAACCATGTATTATATATCATTTTGAGGCAAATGG
This sequence comes from Egretta garzetta, assembly GCF_000687185.1. Taxonomy (NCBI): domain Eukaryota; kingdom Metazoa; phylum Chordata; class Aves; order Pelecaniformes; family Ardeidae; genus Egretta; species Egretta garzetta. Next base: position 3,350,224 of record NW_009258669.1, read on the forward strand.
GATTTAAACAAATTTAGACTGCTTATCCAAAATAGTTTTACGCAACTTCATAATGGTTTGACATTTGTACAGAAAGCAAACTTTTGAGCTCAAAAAATAAGTTTGCTGTTTCTAGAAAGCCTTTATATACTGAAATGGAACTGAGAGAAAGTGAACGTAATGTCATAACCATGTATTATATATCATTTTGAGGCAAATGGGATTTAAACAAATTTAGACTGCTTATCCAAAATAGTTTTACGCAACTTCATAATGGTTTGACATTTGTACAGAAAGCAAACTTTTGAGCTCAAAAAATAAGTTTGCTGTTTCTAGAAATTTTACAAAAATAAAAAGAAAAAAATGGGGAAGAGCAAAAGATCAACACAGCAAACCTTTAGTTTATTCAGCTGCCAACCAGACTTTTCTAACATATTCCTTTTTTCCTTTTACATTGTGTTTCTCTGTCCTGTCCTGCTCCATATACATCTTTAAAAGAGCATAGATGAGGGGCTAGGGATCATTTTGCCCTCAGACAATCAAGTTTGCCCCCAGAAGGCATTCAGTAGAATACTATTACCTACAATAATGCCATGTGCAGACAGCTAGAAGAATTGAGGAAAAGACAAGACAGAGAATTTACTTTGCATCATTATAACATCATTGGAACAGGTTCCTCCCAGTGCCTCTAGAGGAAATTGAATTGAAACAGATCTGTTTCTGTCACTGTGTACACTCTCAAATGCAAACCTAGAATTGCATGTGCATGCAAAGCATGTGGTAAGGAAAGACAGTGTTGGGCTGCTTTATTTCCATACACAAAGCAAGGACATGGCACCTTCTTTCCGATGGAGAACAAATCATGAACATAGGGAGGTATATGCTTTTCTCTTTCCTCCTGTGTTTGCATGAAGAATAGGACAGAATAAATAAATAATGAACTCTCTCAGATTTTTTTTTAAAACTTGGAATTGACCACAGCTGGGGAAAACTATTATGGTATTTTCTTTAGCCTCACAATAATAAGCAAAAAAAATATAGATTATTGTACCTTGACCTATTATAGTGGCAAGCATAAAATTGTCATGTATGTGTTTGTGTATATAAATGTGTTTGTGTGTATGTTACATGTTTGTAAGAGTACTTTAATGAGAAACGGTGATTCTGGAAGTGAGAAAATTACTGAACTGTGATTTCCTTTGTGATTCGCACATGTCTAAACTGTGATTCCTTTGGTTTGGCAAGTTCTATAGGGATGGATGTTTCTTGGGCCCTTCCTCCAAGATTTCTATTTCAGTAGCTGCCTTTCTGCCTTCTCTGCTCCCAACAACCTCTAGCTACAACCTCAGTTCTACCATAAACAGGAGATTAGGTCAGACATCTGCAAACTAGAACTGTCCGGCCCTAACAAAGAGGATTTAAGTTGGCAGTCCTGCCATAGGAAGTTTAGCTATGAAAGCTTCCATTCTGCCCATGTCAGAGTTCACTTCTGTTTGAACAGGCATGACTTAAAAACTGTGCCTTGGAAGTGCTGCTGTATGCATTTCTCTTGAGAACTTTCTCTGTGGAATTTTGGATTAAATTAGAATTTATACTCGATCTCTTAGAGTCCAGTATTCCTCTTACAGCTGAATGAGTAAAATTATTTAGCAGCTGTTATTTAACAAATATCCCATTTTAACACACATTCTTCAAACAAAAACACTGAACAAATAGTGTTGTATGAAACAAAACAAGCATTTTTTTGTTCATTAGATGAAAATTTTAGATTTGATTCAATGCCTGAACTTTGAACAGGGCACCGTAATGTGCAGAAAAAAAGAAAAAATAATAAACCAGAAGTGTAGTAATCACTTAATTGGGGCATCAGTTCTAACATCCTGGACTCATGTGAAAACAGAAAAATTGTTGGTTTCTCTGTGAAAGTCAAGACTAACTCCAACTGAAAGACTGATTCCTACTGGCAACTTTCAAGGAGAAAAGCAAACACAATATATCTCACTTCCTTTCAACCACAGTCTTTTCTTTGATGGGGAACAGAGGTGTCTGTTGCCAGTTTTAGTATTTCCTCCTCTCTTCACATGTCATTGTAAGAAATATAAAGATGATCCATACTGTTTCCAGTAAGATTTCTCTGAGAGTTCATGGTAGAGACAGAAACTCAGAGGACAGGGACATGTCCAATGTTAGTGTGCTTAGGAATGCAGTCGCTATTATCCACATGAGACTATAAGATGAAGTTTTCATGTAATCTTGTAAATTAAAGCTGACTCTGTTTTACAGATAAGCAGACTAATTTGAAAAAATATATTGCAGTGAAAAAAATGGCTGTGCACATGGGGCATACAGGCATACAGATTTGGATTCCAAAGTCCTTATTTACATTGTTTTCTCAACATAAATTTCCAATTATTCTAATAAAATTCCTGATTTACACTTCTACACCTAGGAATATTATCCACCTGGAAAAGACTAGTGTTTGAATAGAAGATATACTGATTTATTATGTGATGGTATTTTCATTTAATAGCAGTATTTTATGTAGTTTAGAGAGAATAAATCCCATGGAATTTGGGGGTTTGTGAGCTAAACAAACCTGAAAAGAAAAAATTTTGTGTGAGAAATCCACCTGGACTTGCAAAACTGTTCTTTAGTCATTTTTCATTTTTCTTTTCAAAAAAGTATCAATCAATTATTTTTATAGCGAAGGGGTGAGAGTCAAAAGAAAGGAAAAGAAATCACAGGAAGACATTTTCTATACTATTGTTGAGCACTCAAAAACATCAACATAAGAAGCCCAAATGTCCTGGGCTGTGGATGAAAATCTGACTGTGAATTCTAGCCTTCAAACCACTATATCATAAAAGCTCTTCATATCCTCCTTCATCTCTTTTCATGTTCTCTTCTAGAACTTATGCTGCACCAAGGCTGATAATTCTATGGGGTTAGTACTTCATGCATTTCCCCCACAGACATTAATTTCAATAGAATCATAGAATGACTTTGGTTGGAAAAGACCTTTAAGATCATCAAGTCCAACCTTTAACCTAACCTTGCCATCCCACCACTAAACCATGTCCCTAAGCACCTCATCTATCCTTCTTTTAAATACCTCCAGGGATGAGGACTCGACCACCTCCCTGGGCAGCCCATTCCAGAGCCTGACAGCCCTTTCAGTGAAGAAGTTTTTCCTAATGTCTAGCCTAAACCTGCCCTGGCACAGCTTCAAACCATTCCCCCTCGTCCTATCATCTGTTACCAGGGAGAAGAGGCCGACAATGTTTCTTTCATGATTCTTCTAGGTCTCATGTATTGTGACTAAGCTTGTTCATTAAGTTACTGGTTTTGCCTTCTCCAAATCCACTCTAAAATTTCATTTATGTTTTGTTGCTCATAAAAACAGAAAGAAAAAATAATTAGTCCCATTAATAAATAAGTAGTAATTAAGCCTTTGCAGTGTGCATGTGCCTCAGCTAGCAGGCAAGTAATACTTCTGTCATCATTTTCCTCTGTATTTTTTTCCTTTGGTGAGGTCATACATAGCAACTGAGTTTAGGAGTGAACCATCTTTCAGAGTTGGGGGTTTTTTGACATCTGAAATACTTGGTTTTATTGAATACAAAATTGAATTATTTAAATTCCTTCTATGTTTTCTCAGGAGTGGTTAGAGTTTAGTTGTCCTGAACCCCCTTCTCTTTTGATGATCAATGTACTCGAAAAATGTGTCTTCTCTAGATTACCATGGCCACATGCCATGTGCAGTCTTGATGTACTCTTTCTTGTCATCACACAGCATGGCTGGGGTACATAACTCACATTACAGTCAAACAGGCTGTCATAGAGCAAAAAGTAGGACCATGAAGCTTGCTTTCAAACACCTTGTTTATTTGTGTACTGTGTTCATTACTTAATGTCAGATCTATAATTTATATTCTTTGTATTGTAGATTAATTTGGCTTCTCTGTAGTAGAACATCTTAAGCTTACAGATATTTATAAATTCTGATAATACATTGTGCAGTACAAGGCAAGAAAAACTAAAGCGAGAATCACAAATTATACTGCAAACTAAAGGAAATGATAGATTCAAGATCATAATAGAACTCACCCAACTCAAACCAGTAGCAGGCACACTATCTCAATATTACCACAAAGGTATTTTGCTAGTCCATATATTGTCTTTAATCAAGTGCTTCTAAAATGTCCTCTTTCCTTTGTTATTATTGCTGCTTTTACAATGATCTAGGATGGCCTAAAGCTGAAGTAAATATCAAACACCAGTTATGGAAAGTGTTATTATGAGAACCGGTTAAAATTGCTGATTAAATTCAAGATGAAATGCACATCTCTTTTTGTTTAACAAATAGCATTTTGTTGTTCAAAACAAAGCTGAAAATTTCAAAATCTGCATATAATAAAAACTCTTTTTCAGTGTCACTCTTCAACTTTAATAAAAAGTAAACAAATAAGCAACATCAGTGTTTAACATGATGTATCAACAAGAGATTGTTGGCTAATCCAGCCCATAAAATTATAATAGTGTAAAACATAATAAATTGAGCAACAAATGGGGCAAAGATGAAAGAGAAGGCCTGAGTTTCTAATTGCTAATATACAGAGCAATATACCTTGGTCACCTTCTGATTTATAAGCCAGCAACCAAGCAATTTCAGAACTATATGCATATTTCTAATTCATTCTTGGCAAGTTCACTTTCATATCTGCCAGATGCTCTGCGTTTTGCAGTAGCAATCTGAATCTCTTGTCTGTTATAATATTTCCTGCCATGCTAAACATATTCATTCATGCTAAACATCTATATTCTTGTTGAATCCAACAGGCTAAACTGCGAGATCAGACCAGCAGAAAGTTTTTATTACAGGTTTTCAGATGGACAGTTTCCGATTTCTCTATGCAGTTCATCAAGGTAGAAATGCACCACTGCAGGCAGCAATTGCTTTGCCTTTAGCTGAATTGGTGCAATAGCATTTTGTGCCAGATTTCTCCAGAGGTTCATGCTTTTGAAAGCTTGAGTCACGGTACTTCTGCCATTGCCACTGCTGGGAAAAGCTAAGCAGAGCGAGAAGTGGAAATTGTTGGAGCAGCTGCCACCTGTGCTATATATGACTGAGCTGAAACTGTTGTCATGTCAATTTTCTGTGTTTTTATATGCCAGGAGACCCACATGAACCCAGCCCATCATGATTTTTTTTCAGCGCCACACAGGACCTGCAGCCCCTTGGCCTTTGTTAGTGTTCCAGAGTCCCAGTGTGAAAAGATCTTTATGTCCCAATAAAAATTTGCAGTGATGGTAGAATTCACTGTAGTTTTCTGAGGCAGGAGGAAAATAAGAAATAAATTAGAAAACAGAAAAGTTAGAAAAACTTGAGTGAGCCAGGGTTTTTAGTATTATAGATCACATTCTTGGCTGAAGTAATGTAGGAAGGCTTAGCAGCGTCCATTCATGAATGGTGACAGGCCTTTCAGCAGAACTAAAGAATCTTTCTAAAGATTATGTCTTATGCAGCCCATCTGCCATTATGCCCAAACTCTTTATGTATTTTAAAGCATATTGTTTTGCAAAGTATTAAAAGAGCTGCTCACAGATAGCTTGTGTTCAGAAATTTTATCATGTCATTTAACTAGTAGTTTAGATTGCTAACTTTAAGCAACCCCTCTTGAAAATCATGACTTAGCTTGTAGTTATTATATCAATCTGGATGGAGCCAGACAAAAGCCCTGATGAACTTTTATACACACTACTTGAAAACATCTAAATTTCTAGGTTTTCTGCTGAATGTAAGCAACAATGTACCCAACCTGCCCATAGCAATGTTTGGCTAAATAATGATTGCCGTGTGTATTTCATTGTCATCTCTAGAAAGGACGCAAACAAACCTCCTAATGGAGAACAAATAGAAAAGCAGGAATAGAATGCACACAGGTGGGGACTGCTAGAAAAACAGCTTAAATATGAAAGAAAATACGTCAAACTGCTAGATTCTGATAGTCTACCTGGTATGAAACACACATCAGAATCTGGAGGCTTCTTTCTGTATATGGGAGCTACGTTTTCTGCACTTTCACAGTATAAGTGGATGCACAGTAAAAAATAAAGTGGCTTTTTTTTTTTTTTTAAATTACAGATTTTATGATAATTCAAAAGATCATAAGGCACTAGGAGGATGAACTGAAATAAAAATTGTCTAAAAATTATTTGGCTTGGAACAATAGCAGAATGGAAATTTTGAAAACACATTGGGGTCACTGTTTTCTATGGAGAATGCAATATTAACACAATCACCAGATCAAGATATTCTTCATCAGCTTATTCCATTTTAATATTCTATTTCTTGTTATTGATAGACAATACACTTTTCACTTTTAAGTTTTCAGTTTCAAGCTTTCAGTGTTCTACTATTAGCATGATACCACTCTATAATCACAACAACAACAATTATTATGTATGCGTCACGCTGGGATATGGCCATTTCTCAGCTGGCTGAAGTAATATCCCAGCAAGGCACATAGCATATCTTATTTCTTAGTGTTATAAGTACTTTTTATTTGTCATTAGAAGACAATTCCATATTTTGCTGATATGAATATTAATGGCTGACGCTAACTTTTGGCCAGAACACTTGCATGAATGCCAGCTTTTTTCATGGATTGTGTTTTTTTCTTCTCTCAGATTTTGACAATTTTCTTCTTACTCAGGGATTTAATTAATCTGGAATACACATAGAATCCTTACACCAAGAGAAATTAATTTTGTATACATGCAACGCTGAAATTTTTGGGAATCTCATCAGGGTTCTGACACTGACTTCCGGTGCATCTTTGAAAGCAGTCTTCCTTACACTTTATGTGACCTATTGCCAAAACTCATCCAATACAGGAGGTTGAGTTTAGAACCTCACAGGACAAGACCACATTCTCCAAGTCCTTCAAGAAAAAATCAATGTACAGGAACTCAGAGAAGACTGAGCTCTTTTATCTGTCAGGTCTTTTGGCATTAGATCAAGGTGCCTTAGTAAATATTATGTCTACTTTTTTAGTGTTCAGGTGTACAGATGAAGTTTTCCTAGCAATATATGTAATAATTTTGTGGCAAAAATATCCACCTGGCACAAGAGTCAGGAAATAAGCCTGAACATTTTTGACCTTCAAGAAAATCTGCAGGATCTTTAACTTTTATATGGTCTGTTGTGCTTGGGCAGATGGGGGACATACCTAAACCACTAAAACATACTTTCACTAATGCCAGACATGTTCATACTCTCATTTTGCAGCATTTGAGATCTCCAGGTTAGACACTATGCACAGTTTTATTAAATACTTGCAGTATTACTAAATGTTTTTTCTACCTTTTTTTTACTCAGCTGACATGGATTAGCTGTTCTCCTCTTACTATAGAAATTCTATTTTCCTGCCTTAACTGTGTTGTTGATAACATTATTCAGCAAAATATCTTACAGAACACTCACTTGAACACTGCAGCTTGACAAGTGGTAAACGGTTTGTAGGAGTGAAAATCTTACACCATTTCCAGGACTGAACAATTTGAGAAGCATTAGCATGAATGAATAAAAATGAAAGGCTATTTAATACACTCTAATACTTTACTTTTAAAAACTCTCTCATGAAGGTTCTGTTTAAGGTTTATTTTCTTTAAAAGAAAAAAAAAAAGTAAAAGTGTTTTTAGCCAGTTATTTTACCACACTGTAAATTAGAAAAACAGCCCCCTTCCATGGAACTCAGAACTCTTCAGCCCTTTCAGGCAGTAAATAACAGTTTGTATTGTGTTATCTGAAAAAATAAAATATTATGCTTTCAGTTTTTTGTATTCAGCTGCAGATTTGCACTGGGTTTAATGCCTCTTTATTTTCCATGTAAATGGATTTTCAAAATTGTTTCTGTGGAAATGTGAAGGCTTTTTTTTTCTATTTTTCCACTTAATGTCATTGAGCTGGCATTTGAGTGAATTATGAAAAATCAAGAACCTGAAAGCTATGGCCCTGCTGAAGTCCATTGTATAGTCAGAAGCAATTTATGCAGAACAATGAGAGAAAATCCAATAGATCTGGAAATGTGCACAGAGAAAGCAGAAGTACTTTGTTATATTAATAATTTAGTTCTCATTTTCATCTTAATTCTTCATATTTTGTTGGGTTTTGCCCTCTTACAGAAGCAGCCACAGCATGAAAAATACCCACTAGCACTAACATTTTCAGATAGTTTCCAGCCTACTTATGCTTGAGTTTCCTGGAGTTCTTTACAGCAGAAAGTTCAAGCCGTTTGCTCATGCTTGGTTTTCAGAATAGCAGTGACTAAGCATGTCTTTTGCTGTTAAGAGAAGACAAGAGAAACAGCCAGTCCAGTTCAGCCAAGTTATTCAGTTCCTAATTCTTACTTATGACTCTAATTCCCACTGAAATCAATGACAGCTGGACATGGAAATATCTTCGTGAACTGTGGCCTTTAAGTGCTTTATTTACATAAGCAGACACAGCTAGCATAGACTTTCTAGCAAGAAGGTTGTGGCTATTGGAATCTGCCTCTTGAAAGATGTGTTTTCTTACTTTGTGTCATGTATATTACAATACAGTAAAAGCCTAAAAAAAAGGAACAACTAAAGCTGTTACTAGCAACCAAAACCTCAATCACTTGATTTCTGCTGGAGGAAAAGGTGTGTTTCCTTAATTTTCTGTACATGAAATCATAAATATTGATTTTTTTTTATTTGGTATTTTTTAAAAGTTAAGCAAAATTTTCTTTATTAATTACATGCATGACGTGTTAAATGTATGTCTATAGCACTGGATTTCCATATGAACCAAAATCACCTATAATCACATCAAACAAAAAAGAGGAAAACATAGCAGATTCCTCAGTTACTTGAACAATTGCAACTTCTGCAAACAACAGGCTGTCTTCTCCTGTTGGAGTGCTTCTAAAGTGTCTCAGTCTGGGCAATGCCAAAGACTGTTGGATTGTGCAGTGTCAGAATGAGACTGCTGGAGGCTAACAGGGAAACACACAAGAAAGACGATGATCAAATTTCAAAATTTTTAACAGACCTTCCAGTAGAATCTATCACTGCCAAGTTTGCAATTCCTGCTCTGTCATATAATTCATTTCATTTCACAGCTCACAATTAAGTGGCAGAGGCTGCTTAGCTTGTATCATGGACACATCTAGTGGACTGAAGAGCAGAGAACATTGGTCATGTACATGTTCACTAAGTTCTCATTCGGATATTGCTTTCCCGTGTGACAACCAGAATTGTGTTTATAGTTTCATCTTGAAGATGACAGTAGGGCCAGAACATCTTGACACCTGCAGGGAGACAGTAATTTTCAGTCACCACAGACTGATTCTGAATTTATTTATTGTTGCTCCTCTCTGTGGATTTTGTTCTACCACTTTGAAAACCCGCAATCACCCACAAGTCATATGGTAAAATAATTTCAGTGTATTCAGAGTATTTTTTTTTTCACTGTGGCAATGAGTGTGACTGAAGAAAAGAAATTTGCAAATACTGAAAGTGCAAAAGCAAACACTCAACATAGCACAGCAAAAATCAAGCAGACTAGTTAAGAAAGCTTCTGGAATTTTAGAAATGACTGTCAAAATCTTGTAAAAGTGTTCTAGAGCATCATACTGGGTAACCAAAGAGAAAATATTATGAATTTTAACCTATGCAAATCCTGAGTATCCTCTTGGTGCTTTCAAGACTCTCAGCATTGTGCCATCTCAGCACTGTCCTAATTAAAACTTCCTGAGTTTTTGCAAACAGCCAGTCACTGGTTTGTCACGTTTTCTTAAAAATTCTTTTGGAGTGACAGGCTTAATCTCCCAGGAACAAATGAGGATCTTGCAGAGTTCTTAGAGGAAAAGTTTTGATAATTCTACTCCTTTGGCTGTGTGAAAGTCTGAGAACAGCTTATTTTAGAAAGCATGATGGGTGTCCCTACCTCAATACCCAGCACTTAGAGCAGTAATAAAGTTCCTTTCATAGCTAGAAACTTTAAATGAGTCTATCAAAGAGCCGAGCACAAAGAACTTCAGAGAAGTGCTTCTCATCACTGTCTGTCTGGATTTCAGATCAGCAAACAGGTGTCTCCAGCTAGTGGCTGTGATCTCATTAGAATACAGCATGAACAATGGCCTCAGAAACAGGGAATGCTAAGAAATGTTAGCCTTTGTCATATAGAAAAAACATACGTCATGTAATACTCATGACACCTCCTCACAAACATTCCCAGCTTTTATGGGTATTTTCCTGTAAAGACAAAGGGAATTGAAGTAAAGATTCCCAGGTCTTTTCAGCTAAAAGAGACAGAAAATAACTAATAAAGAGTGCCATGTTTGTAAACCCTGTCAGAGAATAACAACCGTTTCTTCTCAATGTAAACTCAGAAACCACGATCTGTGCCACTTCAAGACACAACTATTAAAATACATTTCTCTGATACCATCTTCTGTTCCCGGTTCAGAAATGCAGGCTGGCACAGAAAGCAGACTCTGCCCATGGCTGCTTTCTATTATGCTAGTTGCAACCCAAAGATCCTCTACAACTCATAAAGGCTGGCCATTGTTCTTCAGGGTCGTATTGGGTACTGGTATCTGAGGTGCTCTGTACACACCCTCTGGTATGTTGCAGTGATTAAGGTAAGTCTGTGTAATATACCTTCAGGAAATGTAAATAAATGAATATTTTGTTATTAATTATTTGAGTTTTGTCTTTTAAAATTCATGCACTGCTCTGTTATTAAAGAAGAAAGTAGGAATAGAGTTTAATAAAATACAACAATAATAAAAGACAACTTCCATTGTTCATTGTAATCTCATATTCTGTTTAGTTCTATGGTGTTTTACAGGCAACACTGCAGGTTATGTACAAACATTTATACATTATATTCATTAGTGGTGTAGAAAGTGACAAGCTATGTGAAGTCCCGCTAAACAGCGAGATGATTTATAGTGGGTAGCTATGCAATGAATTGGCAGATACCTATCCTTAATTCTGCACTGTTAACTATTTTGAACTAGAAAGTGAACCCCTGCCATATTTTTATTTTTCTTGTAATGAATTCTTGGCTGTCCAAGACTGGTTTTTTTATGTTCTGCTGAAAGTCTAATCATCTTGTCTTTAAAGCAAAGCAATAATTAAGAGCAAGCAACTAATACTCCCCTGAAACTTGGTTTTGGTTCTTATCAGATCTCCTAACAGAAGGTTTATGAGCTGAAAAATGAAATGCCTTTTGCAGACAACATAAAAGCTACACTAGCTCATAAATCCCATGAAGGTAAGCACTGCTGGAGTAATATGCTGTACACAGCCACTGGGCATCTATCACAAACACCTATAGAGCACAGCAATCAGAAAATGGATCCAAAAAAACCTGCTGTCAATATGGCTGTTTGGACATCCCTGGCATTTTCTCTAGGGAATGAGTTCATACTATTATTGCATGTGTCTCAGTCAGTAAGATAGAACTCAGACCATAACTTTTAAGTCAGATTAAATTCTTAGTCATTATGGAGTTTGCTGCTTTTCACTGAGTTGTCTGTATTTTGTGAAATAAAATATTCAAAGAGTATACTCGGACAATTTCACAGTAGGAATGTAAATGCCTCAAGAAGGTCAAAAGTCTTAATATTTTGTCATTTAAATAACTTTGTAAGATATATTTTTAATGTCAAAATGCCTCTTTAATGGATTGTTGGAACTCTACATGCTTCTAAACCATAAGCACTTTTTCTTATGTTGATATTAACTCATGTTCATAATTTTTAATGTATTTATCTTGCAGACAAATGGAGACCTGAATCTGATTTTGCTTTGTTGACACACCCTTAATGTTTTCTACTGGAGTTAAGAAAACATGTATTTAGTGGTTTAGGGGAAAATCTGGAAAAGAAGGTTTATTATTGGTGTTACTAGGTTTTTTTTCATCAAGCATATTCTTGATACATGCATACATGGCAAGAAAGTTCATTTAACAGGCTTCAATTACCAGATTGGCACAATAAAGTGCTGAAGTATATTCTCCAGGAAAAACTAAATCTTTTAAATGAGCTGAAGTAGTTTTACAACAATCTGCTACCTCAGAATGAAACCATCAGAGTGTCTGATTTCCTGGAGAAATTGTGGTTTCTGGCAAAGCAGTTGAAGAAAAGGCTTCCCAGACAGAAATGGAAATTAAAATTCATTAAAAAAAAGAATACCAAAACGGGTTCCATGGCATAGTAAATCTAGTGGATTTAAAAAAAAAAAAAAATCATAATACAAGAAAAGGGAGAAAAAGGTATTTATTCTTGGAAATCTTTTAAGAATATAATTTGCATGGATATATTTGTCATGGCAAATAATGTTCTTGTCATATGACTCTTGAAAGTCTTTAAGGGTACTGTATCCTACGGACAGCAGGATGTTAGGAAGTAATATGGTCATCTCCTTCCCTCCATCCATTAGCATAAACAGCCATATGGCAGATCCAGACTCTAGGAAAGTCAGGAGGAACCATTCCACAGACCAAAAAAGGCTTTGAATCATAGGTGTTATCTCACTAAATCAGAAGTGAGATAGCAATCAGCAGATGAAAGAAAGTCTATGAATCACCTCATAGATAGATGTTGAAAGGTTTTTACCCATTAGATCTTATTTCTAAGAAGTAAAAATAAAGCCCTAAACCATGAATCTCCTCCTTAATTAAACACAATAATCATCTTGCTACAATAACCCTCAGTGTTCTTGTTACCAACATAAATGTAGTTCTCTTCCTAAATTTTGAGAGCTAACAAATCTCTGAAGTCTAACCACAACCTTACCACATTGTGGTGGTTCCTTTTATCACTTCCAAATGTGCGGACTCTTGTTTTGAAGAAAACTGTCCACCTAATTAATCATTTCTATGTGTGCTTGCTGCCATGTCCTACCCTTTCCAAGTTCTACCACTGTATCAACAAACTTTTATTGATGGCATACCAGAATAAATACTTACGACATTCTTTGATTGGTCTAAAGTCTTATATCAAGCATTTTGCAGTTTTCCATTAAATAGTTCTGTTCTAGACTCTGCTGATGGACATTTTTAATGTATCACCACTATAAAATGTTTCATTGTGGTTTGGGTTTTTTAATTCATACTCTATTAGTGTTGAACTGAAAAAATTCTTCCTTATGTATTCATTCCTCCACTTCATGTGAATCATCATAGTATGTAACTTCAGCTTTCTTTAGAGACTAGATCTTGTTGAAAAACTAAGTGCCATATTCCTTCCTGCAGGTCACTGATCTACACAGTGAGCAAAGTTATCATGCTAATGATCCCTACAACCTTACTTTTCACCTCAGCCGATACCCCTTCCACCAATTTCAAGTCCCCTGTTTCTTTTTGACGGCACTAGTAAATTTTCTTCACCTTATTCATGCATTTAGAGAGCTTGGAAGCCACCAAAATTCATTCCAAAATACGGGATTCTTTTTCTGTTTGGCTGAATTTTCACTGTCTTTAAAATATTCAAATAAGTCCATTTGTGTATTTGGTAAGTGTTATCTACTTCTGGAGAACTGATATTTCTAATTAAAGCCAAAATTTCTTTTTCATTTTTACCTTACCACTTTCACTACCTAGTCAAATTTAGAGATTTCCTGTAACTTAGGTCTTTGCCAGATTGCCACTCAAACGCATTGTACTAACACTTTATCATTTCTCATGTATTCAAAGATTATAGCCTCATTGGGCTTTTCTTTGTGTCTTAAAGATTTTTTTCTATGATTTGCTAAGGTTCTGTTGCATTTTCTAGAATTCTACTATAGGTATTACTTCTTTAAGGTAGTAATTTTTTCTATTATTTCTGGTGAGATACCAATTGCACAATATGTTTTTATTTCATAGGAGATACAGCGTATAAAAAAGAAATATTTCTTTTTGACCTCCATTTCTTTCCTTACCTTATAGCAAACACTGTCTTAAGAACTTACTGTATTCAGATCTATTGCTTCTATTGGTAATTTTCACTGGTAGTCTCTTTTTACAGATAAAGTCATTATTATCTTAGCTATACTTTACACTCTCAACTTGTTTAATTTTTTTTAATATTCTCTTCTATGGTTTTTTTTTCTCCAGTCCAAGTTCCTGAGACTGTGTCATAAAACCCCCAAAGCTTTAATATTGTCAATCATATTGACAGAATTTTTAAGCACACAAGTGCCTCCAAAATCAGTAGGATTGTAGATGTCAGCATAGTATCTAAATACTTTAATAGGTCTGACTTTCTGTTTTGACTTGGTTTTACAAACATGTTACTGCTTTATGACTCCATCTTTATTATTTTCAGAAGTGTAACACTGTGAATTGGATTATTGTTTCTTCAGCATACGTGAAATCCATGGATTTATCAGGTTTCTCCATCACAAGTTCCTAGAGACATCAATCTATTTAACAATAATAACAGTTAAAACCTTCTTAATTGTATACTCCTCAAGAAATCTATTTTTTCTACACCATAAGTTATTCTGTCACCATTTGCATCCTGTCAATGGAAATTTGTACCTGAATTAAACTGGATTAATTTAACTGGTCTGGGTATCACACCCATTTAAAAACGTAAAAACTGATCTGGGAATGCTTACAACTAGTTTGGCATCTAAATGGATTCAGTCGTCAGCCCACTTGATTAGAAATAGCACACACCATTTCACAAGAAACAGATAACATCCAGCCAACAAAGATTATTGGTGTTATGGCCTAAATTCACTGCACCTGCAATGAGATGCAGAGAGCAGAGATGATACACACAAATCAGAATTTGTAAGTAAAACTCAGAGAAAACAAAGTTTAGACTGAATATAAAGCAGCTCAAATCTTTAAGTGAACCTTTCTAATTGAACACATCTGGCGCTACATTCTCCAAGTGTATTGAAGTGGGAATTCTCTTGATTTAGTCACCATACAAAAGTATGGATATGTATTTTGTGTACTGTTAAAACTGCAGTGTAAGTTTCTCCAAGCCAAAGGCTGAATCATTTAATATTTTGTTCAGTAGCTAAAGAATGCATTTATTTGTATTCCCAGGGAGTTTAATGTGGGTTGTTTCAGTTTTGTTTTTCCACTTCAGTCACAGTCAAAAACTATTCCATCAGAAAGTTGGTCTTCACACACAGAAAAACATTATCCAAGGCCCAGATCCTCAAAGGTAACGGAATGAAAAACTGAAAACAATGGTCATTAGATTAATAGGGTAAGTTAGGTTAGGATCTGAGTCACAATGCATAGTACTTCAGTATCTTACTGTAGCTCACATTCTAAGAGTATTTTTACATTTACACTTCTGTTCTGTTTTGCCTATTGCCATCAACTACTTTTTATTTCACTGGCTGATGCAGCTCAAAAAGATTTCCTAATTACTGCATCCCGAATAGTTGCTTCTGCTGCATTATCAGTCCTACTAAGCCCCTTGTCACTATTTTCCTTCTTCTGGGAACTACGAATATTGCATTGAATTGTCACACCAAAAATCCATTTTCAAGTCTCCTGTCTTTCACAGTATCCAGCAAGTATTTTGGGGGAGAATACTGGAAACAGCGACAACAGCTCTTCCAGCTCCAGTAACTAGAGACATAGGAATTCCTGGTCCAAGAATTACACCCAGGAGTGTCATGTTAGAGGTCACTAATGAAGCTAACTCTTTTGTAACCCAGTTATCTTTGTTCACAACAGTGTTCTGGGGCAATGAATAATTACACCTAACTGTGAAAAATCATTTATTTCTGTCTCATAGGCAGCTGTTAGTTGATCATAACTCTTCTACTGTGATACATTATAAAGTTACTTTCTTATAATTTTATATTTCTTATTCAATGTCCCCTTTTTATTCATATCTCTTTTGAAAGTCAGAAACCACAGTCAATGTACTTTGGTTTTCAATTAACACTAACTCAAGAAAAGCTCAAAAATTGTAGCTTGCATCAATTGCAACATCCAGAATTTCCTTCTCTCCACATGTCTAATCTTTCCTATCTGGAATCCATTCCAAGGACAGGGGGAAAAAAAAGCAAAGAAAAAGCAATGTGAAGACAAATCCCGTAAACTACTCCTGTAGTTGTTTTCCAACAGAACACATTAAGCCTGTTATTATCACAAGTTTTATTCCAGAGTCTCAGGGACTCTTTTCTCTATAAATGTACAAGCAGTTTATTAAACTATGATGTATACAGCTCTGAGATAACAAATCCATACAAACAATATGTGAATGATAATAAAAGACAAAGGAAAATATCTCCTGTGAGAAGGTAGTTTAAGTAACTTACTTTTTCAGTAGCATTGATGTGAAACGAATTAACCAGGCAGATGCTAAAAACGAACAGTACTTATGAGTGAGACAATAGAAAATGCAGTGTCATGGATATTGCAGCCTAAGTGCCACCTTTTTTCATGGTTTTTGCAGCATGATTGAAACTAAGTTTACATAAAGCCATCAATTTGAGAATCTAGATCAATTTTAATTTGCATAAGTAGGCTCCAAGTAACTGAGAGCTAAATGCAAACAGTAGTATTGTCTGTAGTTTACCCTGTGATAAATAGAAGAAAAATGGTTTAATAGCAAAGACCATAATTATCCACAGCTCTCAGTTTACAATTAGCTTTCTTTTACAGTTAAAGTCATAAATGCCAGCTTTAATCATGTGTTCAGGTTGAATTAAGCACTGCCAAGGCTGCAAGAGATCTAATCCTCTTTCTTTCCTTCTCATAATGAAATAATAATGCAAATTCACCACATTGATGGGACAACCCATGTGAATTTATTATAGGCTTGGAGACGTCTCTTGAAAGGGATAAATTCTTTCTGGGTACAGACTTGAGGTAATTCAAACCAGACAAGAAAAAAAATGGAGCTGTCATCAGAGGCCAGGATATGGAATGGATTTAATTTGTATGAATAGGCTTTATAATAAGTATAACAGGGCTAAACTCCAGCGTTACTAAGGGAATGTTACTGCTGTCATTTTCCAAATCTGGATGCACTAACTTGTGGGATGAAGACCAGCTCCAAATCTCATTTCTTGTTACACTGCAGCTTGCAGTGGACAAAAAGATACTGCACAGTGGGCAGACCTAGGGACCAAGTCTTCTAATTATTTGAGTTAAGACAAATGGAACAATTAGCTCCTCGTAAAACCATTTGTGGCACTCAGTGATACATACCAACCTTTCCTGTAGAACAAACCCTACCTTTTAGCTAATGCTCAGATTTTTATCAGGTAAAGCTTGTTGTCAATATGATAGAATACTTAATTATTTTAACTTCTAAGGGCCATTTCAGCTAGTGAGAATATATAACACTACCTAAAAGGGTAATTGTTCCCAGTAAATAAACAGATCAAGAACATAGAGTTTGAACTAAAAATGACACAACACAGAATTAAGTTTTAACCATGTATTACATCACTGTAAAATACAGCCCAATTAGTGAAATAAAAAGATTTCCAAGCAAAAAAAGAAAGTCCTAATTTCATTAAGCAACTGTCAGAAATTTCGAGCTATCTCCATGGGGTTCACAGACATCATTACCACTACCCTGTTTTATGAAACTGCTGTTCTGGCCACAGCAGGCTGCCTGCATTACTAACACTAGGTTTCCAGTGAAAAGACAAGGAGAAAGCAATAGTAAAGATTTAAGGAGACATGATAAAATGAACCCCTTTCTTTTTACTTACTTATTTGTATGAATTATCTAAAGCATGTTTTCCAGTATCTCAAAGAGAAGAAGTAATTTTCTCCACAAAGGTAATGAAAACATTCTCATGTCTTGCATACAAACAAATCTTCAACTCAAAAATCAACTTTGCTCACAGTCGCACCAAAAGTTTTAGTTATCTGGTTTAACAGGTATAAATACAGCCCTGTTGGATGAAAAATGAAACCCAATGCCAAATGCTCTGTTACCTTTCTGTGCAAAGTAATACAATATTTTACTTCATATATTCTTTTTAATTTCATCTTCTGCTCAGTCTAGAATGCCTAAAAGTTTCCTCTTAATTTTGGTAGAACAGGAAAGTATAGCATCTCTGCTGTATGGTGTCAGGCTCTTCAGATATTATTGATGAGAAGCTAAAGCTTTTTTCCTTTACCATTTACTGTCTTCAGCATCTAAAAATTTCAGATTAAATACATAGTGCAGAAATTAGAACCCTTTCTCCAATCATAACTACATTATTTATAATTTAATTAAAACAAGGTAAATGGTTATTTAAATTCAAAGTGAGGGGTACAGAGGGATACAAAGTAAGAGGTACATCTGGAACAAATAATAACTTACCACTTAGCTCAGGTCCTACAAACCTTTATTTATATAAAAAATTTCACCTGTTGGATGTACTTACTTTCATTTTAGACCCAAAATTGTTTTGATGCATAAAGATTTGCAGGAAAGAGATTAACTATAATAATGGTAAAGTAATAAAACCTGTTGAAAGCTGATTGATGCTGTTTCAAGATCCGTACTCTCAATCTGCACTGCTGTACCTGAATATATGTATACATGATGTCATGTTGATAAGACATACATTTAAATCAGGAATAAAGGTTATTGGCCAGTGTTGTTTAAAGAAACTATTGCATGATTATCTGCAAATGGCATGTCTAATCATAATAGAAGTGGGCAATTCACAACATAAATACATTGGCTCTGAGAATTTCACTACTGAACCATCACTTTGTACAGTATCTAGTACCATACATGGCCAATAAGTTCAACCAGAATGAATATTATGATCATACAGATGATACTGTAATTGATTAAACAAGACATTGAAGCTGACAGCAGAGAAAATGATCTGACTGAATAGTCACCTTGTAAATAACCTGAAGAATATCAAGTAAAATTAATTACATTTATTCATACTTTGCACTAGTATTTACAAACTTGTCACTGACTTTTTCAGGAAAAAAATCTTTGAATGTTACAAGATTTTCTTCCTGCAGAAAGGTATAGATCATGTTATGGTGAATCAATCTGTATTCTTTCACATCTACTGTACTGCATGTTGTAAAAAATAATTTTTAAAAAGCTTTCTACAATAACATAATTTTACTCTAAAATTTATCACACTTAGGCTTTGATATATATTTTTTTCATGTTATTAATCTGATAAAGAACTTTTTTGAAGTTCTATCTGGTGTTTTTAAAAATCTCATTTGTCCTTTCTATTCTCACTCTTTTCAACTTGATCTTCTGATTATATCATTTAAAAGCACCTCAACCTGTTAAGCTGCAACAATGTCATCCTCTGATCCAGCAGTGTTCTCTGACTCTGCTGGAAGGGCCTTTATTCTTTTATGGAATATGTGGTTCCCTCATCTTTTAACAGAAGGGTCCACATGAATATCACTTGAAGGTGAGGGGTTGCAGCATCTGTTTAGCAGAGACAGGGAAACAAGAATTCTGTATTTTCTAAAGCGGAGATTGAGAGCTAGACTTGTAACTCTTCCAAACTTCTTCCAATTTTGTCATATTACTTTTGAGTAGCCAGCACTGCACTGCACATGGAGGGCTTCAGAAACTAAAATCTGTCTAGTAGGAGCTTGGCATCAGAAAATCCAAAAAGCTTGTTATAATTTTTTCCAGGTCCCAGATCCAGGCTCAGGAAAGATTTTGGTTAGTTCTGGGATAATCAGTGCATTTGTTATTCTGGCAGTAACTATCACACCTCTAATGCTTTCTAGTGAGAGTATTAAAAGGAAAATATTATATAGACTTCATTTTAATTCTGTCTTTCACATCCATTTTTTTTCTTGCAGCTTTTTTATGGTTTTCTATATATGACTTTATCATATTTGGATATTTGAATATCCATATATGGATATTTGTCTGCTTTTGTTTAGGTTCCCATTAAATTCTGTAGCTATCACTCACTATTTCATATTGTTTTCACTCTTTTTTACACAAAGATTAAGATTCTTTTAATTTTTATTGTTCTTTCTCAATTAATATTTAAATTTAATTTCTCTTAATTTATCTCATCTTCATGCCTTCTAAACTATTTGACTTTCCACCCAGTTCTCTCACCTCTTTTCCAATCTCTTCCCATAAATGTTACCTTCCATCAAACCCCTGCATGAACAATGGCAAGTCCAAAGATAATCCTCTTTTAAGAATAAAAGACAGCCTTCAGAAATCAGCGACTGCATGTGCTCATTTATCAGAGTGAAATATGGTTTTGTTTCCCAGAGTGCTATAATGAAACCATTGTACAAATAAGCAACTTTTTGTTGTTTTAAAAATTACTGTTCTTTTTCAATTATTAAAGTGCAAAAAAACAAGACTGGAGGAAAACTTCTTGATTTCGCCTCAATGTTTGCCCCCTCTTTGCTCCCACTGTCACCCTTCTACTCAGTATGTATCTATATTTAATTTTAATTGTGAACAAGAAATGTTGTCCTGAAGCAATTTTTCTTTTATAGCTAAGTTAGAAACCTTTAAAAAATAATAGTGCTAAGAGAAGCTTCAACTACATGTGAAAATGTTACTACCACAACATTTGTATTTTTCCCCAGGTAAATGAACTTCCAGTACAAAAAGGTGTTTCTAGTTAGGAGAGAGATTAATTGACTTCATATCTCAAACTTAGCCTCAACTTATGTAAAATTGCTTGCAGCATGAGATTTCAAAGAATATGCCTTTCTGCAGCTGTTAAGAGGCCATCAAAGTGTGAGGTCCTACCAGAGGAAATAAGGCAAAGCCTGTTGGTACGCTTGGTTCTGATTTTTTTCCCCTATATATGAAGACAAATTAGATTTTGAAACATTTTGGAATTATTAATATGCCACACAAACAAGCAAAGGGCATAAAAGTTGAAACTTTTTTATTCATATATGAAAAGGTACTGTATGTGGATACTCAATGCAAGTTTCCCACTATGCAAAGAGGGTTGTAGACTATTGTAATTCTATTGTAAGAATATGAGGATGGGCAAGTTTCTGATGTCCTTTGTGAGAATGCAAGCTAGAACATTTGAAAAATTAAAATTATGTTTGCTGACAGACTTCTTAGTAATTGTGTGGCTTATACCAACCTACTATTTCAAAGACCACAAGGGCTTCATGCATGCTAGCACTTCTTCCTATCTCTGTAAAGAAACCAGTAAAAGAACAAAGGTTGCTACAATGTGAAGCTGGGCTGTAGATGGGACTCATACAGCAGAATAATGCAGGACGTAGCCCTTTGAGGAAAGTATCTGAGGTTCAGCGGCATGAAAGTTGCCAGACTAGATTCCACTCCACTTTTCTGTGTTTTCATGGTATCACATCAGATTCAGTTCCACCCTGTGCACACTTGTTTGCTAGATATTGTCAGAGATTAATGTATCTCCTATCGTTACCCACATGCAAACAGGAGGTGACCAGCTTGATGAAGGAAAAATACACTATGCAGAGAAAAGTTTGCAGTAAATTACCTCCCTGATCAGGAAAATATTTTCATTGCTTAAGCAGGTTTTCCTGCATATTGCTGGAATCTTCAAACGCATCAATACACATATGGCATATGGGTCAAGTAGGAGAAAGATCATACATAGATCACATGGCATATGGAATAGCAGCAGCAGCAGCAAGACCATAAATAAACTGCTGGCTTGTATTCTATCCTACTTCCATCCCCCATACCTCACACAATAGAGTTGCTTTGTACTACTACAAAGCAGCTCTCCATGGTGACCAAAGGAGAGGCTCAATTTGTGCTTACAAAAGACAATGTAAGTAGTGCTCTTACAATTACACACTGTAAATGTACAGTAGTCATTACACGAATATTTATCTGAGGGAAAAAAGGCCTTTTTTCTGGTATAAAGGGTACAAATACATTAGCCACTTTGACTTCTGTGCAAATCACATTTACCCTTTAAAGGTAATCTGTCACTTTTCATGTGACACTATTGCTAAAAAAAACCCAGCTGTGTTCATCTCAATGCTGAATTATCTGTTTCTCTTTGACAAAGGAGCAAAATTGCTTGATTCTTCTGTATTCTACTTTTCCCCTTCCAGGTAAAATGCCAGAGCTGAATCATGAAATGCATAATCAACAGTTAAAACAATTGAGTTGTTTTGCTAATCTCTTGTTTCATAGGCCTAAGATTAACTCCACAAGCCATCTTTCATTATAAATCTGATAATCAGCACTGCTGCATTGTTTCTCAGCCTGCCATTATATAGTGTTGAAAATCCATCAGATTTTCTTTAGTTATTACTACCTTTTAATACTAAAATTTTATTGAGTTTTCAAACAATAATTACACAATAAAGGACTAAACCAACCAAATCCCATACTGCTGCTGAGTAACAATGAAATGCTTAATGGCTAATAATCAACACATATATCAAGCGGCTTTCTAAGTAGGACTGTTATTTATAACTACAATGGCCTCATTTATATGGGGAAGATGGAAAATAAAAATGCAATGCACATGCAAGTGTAGACATTCACACATAAGACAAAAATAACAACAAACAATGGAAAAATCTCAAGGATAGCATTTTTGGTTATTACAGTATGTACACATGAACATATCTGGACAATCTACGTCCCTTCTGTGTGAAAGGAGTTCCCTATCTGCTTGGAAAGCTTTCAAAGACTGGATTTAGCACCACCTTAACTAGGAATATCAACTTTTCTTGTTTAACTACTTAGCTGAAATATGAGAGAGACTTGGTAATGTCTAATCTGGATCAACCACTAAGGAAAGACATTCATACTCACCTACTACTTTTGCAAGGGCAGGACAGACCTTAGAAGGTTTTTACCAGAAACTCTGTGAGTGTAAACACTACTGGGGAGTCACTACAAATTACATTCAAATTGCATTTTGTGCGTCCTATAATGAGATATTAAATCGAGGGTGAGGGATGGGCAGAAGAGAAAGGGAGGGCAGAAATTAAGAACTAATCATTTTGCCAAGAGTTTTTGTTTTGCAACAGGATATTGCAATACAAGATTCTTTGTAGATAATGGCATGGAAGTTAATAGTACTGTTGGCATAATTGTAATTAGAGGCTACTTCCTGAAGTTCCAACAAATCTTTTTATAGCCTTACATACTTTGCCAATACTGCAAAAGTATCTCTAGACTCAGCTACAGGAATACTATAAATTTTCCAGGTTATGTATGGAAATTTTCTTCCCAAAACAATTAAGATTGCTAAAAGGCAGACACAAGGTGCAGGGCTGTGAAGTTACCTGTTAATGCACATGCCAGTTGATAGTTCTCTTAATGTCACCACTATCTCCTGCCTGCCTTTCATTTTCCATTTGAGGCACATTCTCCATGTCATTTTTGATCCTTTGATCCTCCACTGACTTGCTACTTGAAGTCTCCAGAAATATAAGCTTCCCCAAAAAGGTTCCCTAAAACTAACTGTTTGCTTCTATGCCCAGAGTGTTGGAATCATTTCAGTGTGAGTAATTAGGTGTCTAGCTCATGACTAAATATATTACATTGTATATACTAAGTATTTCTTTATCAACATCTCCATTTCCATCAACAGCAGGGCATTCCCAGAGAGCATTCAGGAAACTAGAGTGGGTTAAAAACACAGCAGAGTAAAAATAATTTATAATTATTGTCTGCTATATAGCTAGGTAATTGCATTTAAAATTCACCTTTCTTTCAGTTCATTGGGAGTAAAATCTGTTTCATAGTTAAATGAGTACACAAATGTTACCCTCAGCATTTTATTTTCTTAAGAATTATAGTATTCATATCATCTATAACATAAAAAATATCAGAGGCTTTAGTTTAGTCAGGAACTGTTACAGTGAACTGCAAAATATTTCTTAAGCACAGACAATCTGATAAAGTTCCCAAAAAAAGGTTCCACTAAAATGAGGAATAAAGAAATGGTTAATAAAGGATATAAATATCCATAACTACAGTAAGGTTACCTTTTGCCCATTAAACACATGGGAAAAAAAATCTACCTAGCATAAAATTAAAACTATTTCATATCTACAATTACAAATTGAAGCCTAATAAATAATAAGAAACAACTAAGCCTTATAAAAGCAAGCATTCCATCCATAGCCTCCTCTTTTTTTTTTTTTTTTGAATCCACAGTTAAAACTAGGTCAAATATATAATTTTTTTTTTCAGAATTCTATCAAGTCAGTAAGCTGGCAGAAATGTAGTTGAAAATAGAAATTGTTAGAAGTTTTGGGGGATAACCTTACAAATACAACTATTTGCATTAGAAAAGTATTTTCAAACCTGATGTCTACCAAGGGAAAATAAAGAGTAACCTATGGGAATATGTTAAGCTAATACTAACCAACATCACTTGATTTTGTAATTTCCCTTCTAACATTACAAAATACATACAGAACAAATATGATTGTTGAAACTTTTAAGAAAAAGATACCTAGTTATAACTCAATTAAAAAATTGGAAACTTGCTAAGAACAGTATATAGACAGGGGGAGACACTAGCTTTGTCAAATAGATTCAATAAATTGATCAAAATAAACATGTTTACCTACTATCTAGCTATTATTATCAAAGTAGATGCAGTGTGATTGATTTCCTGGTCTATACTTCCAGCCTTCCTGCTTCAAAAGTCAAAGGATATCCCAAAAGAACACAAAAGTATTCTTTGTTTAATAGTCTTTTTATCATGTAGAAAAACCATTTGTCTATATTGTGTAACAAACATGTTGTTCCAATTCATTTGACAACAGCAAAGGTATGCAAGAATGAGTTTTTTTCTGTACATGTTTCATGTTCTCCTCAAAAGCATGGACTCTTCTCCTATGAGCCACCACTTTCATCACATTTGGAGGAACTAATATTTTATTTTCCTGAAACAGTACTACTTCTGTGTCTTAGAAAATGCGTACTGCAGAAAAAAAATTTGTAGCAAGAAATAGCAACCTGTACTGAGAAAGAAGGCCATTCAGCATAATAATCTGTACACAATAGTCTTGCAAGAAAGAATTCTGACACTTTCCTCATCTCCTCGTTTTTAGCTTGTTCTTTGTGCTAATCAGAATTTTAAAGTCAAGAAATGTTCCTCACAAAAATAACATCATCTTTTTATTTCACTGGTCTCAGGAAACTAGCGTATATAGTTTACAGGATCTTCTGAACAGTGGCTGATATTTTTAAACTTTTTTTTGCACTTATACTGTTTAGGTGACAGTAAGCCCAAATCTTGGCTGAGCTACTGGCAATTCCCTCATCATAAGATAAATTGGTAGCAATAGCAAAGAGACAATCATCTTTTGCCTGTCCTAAATCTTATACTTTAAAAAGAAATTAATGAATCTAACAAAAGATTGATTTTTTTTTTTTTTTTAATGAATACAGTTAGGGTATCTTCAATGCAAACAGGAAGCATATTTTCTTCTCATGTTTCTAAGGTTCTGTTTGCTTTCTCAAGCTTGCCAAAATTATTCAAGTGATCATTCTAGAACTGGTGTACTACTTCATGTCCTTAATTTCTGCTAGAGAAATAAGCATGCCAAAATTTCAGCTATCTCACAAGAATTGCTAGAAGCTTAACTTTTTGTTTAGAATAATAATAACTCAAGATCAAAGTTTAAATGAACACAGACATGAAACAAAGCTAGAAAGTATCTAATTAACAAATGCAATAATGCCATTTGCACTAGGTACCTATACAGTTAGAAATTTTTCCATGTGCACATGTATTGTACAGGGTGCAGAACTGTTCTACATCAAGCCTTCTCTGAACGCTCTTGCAGCCGTCTCTCTTGCCACAGGGGAATCCCAACCTTAACATCATTTGTCACACTATAAAGCATGATATTAGTCACTTTGGTCTCAGGGTGTATCAGTGTATCTAATAGCTTAGATACAATGCCACATTTATTTTCTTTAAGAGTGCAGTAGAAAGATGTAATTTTCTTTCCAGGTTTTCATAAAAATTATCTTCCCTAAAAAGCAAACTCCAGTAAGCACACACACTGCACCCCTGAAAAATCAAACAGAGAGCATCTGCACAAAAACTGCAACAAAGGATACTGTGCGCAGCTGGTAGCAATCAAAGGTCCAATATACCCTTATCACCAGAAGGACCATTTGTCAGGGCTGCCCTATGATAAATGGCATAGGGGAAAAACAAAATATTTCTTTCCTCAGGAATTAGACCCTATAGAAAATAACTTGACAGAGAATAAATATGCAATAAAGCAAGTAGTTTTGTTATTTTAAAATGTATAAAACTGTCAGCTCAGCATTTCCGTCCCTGGTTCACTATCACGTTTTTCTATGTATTGCAGCAGGAACTTTGTCAATAAATAGTGGTAAAACGATTAAAATATTAACATTAATAAAACAAGAACAGTCTGGGTTAGTAGCTCTGGAACTTGTTAGAGTATTTACATTTTTAGCTCTGAATTAATAGAGAACATAAAGGTACAAGAAACTACATTTAAAAGTACAACACAAAAGCATTGTCTAGATAATCATGCCTCTTGCAAGTATAAATATATAGGATAATAGGACTTATTGGCTACTGTAACCGGTAGGCCTACAACTTTTTAAGGTGCAATAGCTATAAAAATGAGAGAAGCCAGAAAACTCAATAATGGGAACAGCATAGAAAACTGAGTGATTTCCTATTCTGGCAAGAGAGTTACAGCTAAATTCATGGTGTTACCTAGGCGTTGAGATGCCACTGAGATTCTTTAAGTACAGCTCAAGTGACATCTAAATCTGCAGATGCATACAGTCCTGAAGCATGTGAACTTTCGTATCACTTAAGTTTCTGAAGGGGACCATTGACAGAAACCTCCTGAATCCTAACACTCTGCAGCCCTGTCTTCCATTTCAGTCCCTGAAGGATGTTTAAATCAGGTATCACTTGGATTTCAGGGCTCTGCTTAATAAAGAGCGTCACAGCACATCTGCTTGAACTGTTATTGTATAGATCCCCTCCCTGTATGTGATTTACAAACCTGGTCTGTTCTGCTGAATGCTCTGATTGTTGCATTATTTAGTCTGAGACATCCCTTAGACTTGGACTAAGAGTTGAACATTGCTTTCCCTCCTACCAGAAAAGCAGTCAAATTAGAACTTGTTACTTAAAGACAACCTAATTGCACTTCTGGGTAAAACAGGTGATGCATTCTCTTTGCTACTATATTTTGCTGGAGATTCTGACAGGGCTTGGAGTATGGAGTCAGCTGAAATTTCTATTGCTCAGCAGTGGTCTGACCTTGTACACATTAGTAGTAGAAATTTTATTTCTGGCACTGAAACATAATTCAGTTTAAATGAAAAGTTTGAATATCTTCACTGGTGCCTTGACAGGGGGCTAGGAAACTCCCCTTCAGCTCTCTCACAGGTTTGGCCCTCTGAATCTCAGCTGTCTGCCTATAAAATGGGTATAATATTTCTTCCCTATACACAAAGTATCCTCTGAAAATAAAAATTTGAAGAATTATGAAGATGTCAGATATAGAGTTTTGTGTTATCTATCCACCTACTGGAGCCAGAGATGTTGCTTAGTCTAGGTCTGGATTCTCAATCTAATAAAAGAAGAGCACTGGCTAATTACTCACCTTTCTGTCTGTATTTAACTTATTCTGAGTAAACAAAAAAACATATTGGGGTTTACAAAATTCACAGTGATCAGAGAGGAAAGTCTTATAAATCTGAGGATTCATAACCACACAAGTCTGCAGTCACTGGCTGGACTGGACTTTGACATCACTGGGATGTGACCCCGTACTGAAGCAACCATAAAGCAACAGTGCAAAGCTCAGAACTTGATGACAATAGGTATCATAAATGGATTCTGCTGCAGCATTTTAACAATCTTTCTGAGCAACCAATAAAATATAAAATAAGGCAATTTCCTCCAAAATAAAAGGCCAGTATTCTCAGAGTGGGAAGTACAAAGCAGAAATACTGTGCCCAGATGTTCTTCTAGTTACTTAAGGTCAATAAGACCAGCAATAACGTGTCTGAGAATAGAAAAGCTCTTTAAAATATCTAATTCCTCTCTTTCCCCACACTGTCATACAAAACCATAAACAACACAGGCAACAACGTAAACTTTGTGTAATAAAATAAACCCTCAGTGCTGTTGCCAAGGTTGTCAATTTGTTAACAACAAAAATTTAGGAATAAGATAAACTCACAATTAAATGCAAAGGATTATGCCTAAGACTTCTAGCAGCAATCATACTCACACATTAATTCTCTAGGGAGGAGAGTCACTTGCAAGAGCATCATTACCAATTATATTCTGCTGTCATTGACATATGTTGGAGTTAGCAGGAACTTAAATTGAAATCTGTTACTGTGTAGTTTTGCGTATTTAACCTCAAACCTGATCTAAATCTCATTACAGATAACAGAATATGTACTGAACAAAGGATTTTTTTTTTATCAGTCTGGAGACTAGACTAGTTCAATATTCTCATTCAGTGAAAAATGAAAAAAAAAATAAAAATCCACCATGTCTGAAGGTTTTTCAGCAACAGGAAAGGAAAGAACTGAAATTTGTTTACAACATCCCAGAGAGCCAAGAGCAGAGCAAGAGTAAAAATGTAGCCAAGAGAAGAATAATATACAGTAAGAGACCTGCAACATTTAGCTCTATTTTTAAAAGTAAAATTTAAATAATAAATCCTTGCATTATGTTAGATTTAGTGAACATTAGGACTCCTAATAAAACCTATTCATGTTGATAAACATAACATTTTCTGTCAAGGATACAATCTGTTGAAACATACACATGCACAAACTACTAGCATCTTTTAAAACATATGTTGTATTCATAAAGTAATTATGAAAATAAAGTCAAATTCATTGATTTATATAGTTTCCAGGCTAAAAAGGACATGAGAGAAAATTTCTATCAGTCAAAAATATTTCAGTGTTCTTTAAAAGTAAAATTGAGAATGGAGAGCATAGACTTATCCGAGCTGTTGCTGTTTGGTTTTTCCTCAAACCCTAGTCTTCAGAAGACATTTCACTCTGTTGACCTGCTTACACTCACTGGATAGGCTTCTCCCCATGTCTTCACAGCGAAGCTATTGTACTCAATTATTGTAGCCCAAAGTCCATTTTTATTCAATAATTTAAAGAAAACCACTCCTATTAACAAAGTTAAAAAACATACCAACCACAGGGTTAAACTCTTCACTGTATAAATGTTTCTGAGTTGCTTCCAGAGATAGAAGACAGAGGAAATATCAGCTGTGAAATTCCTGTCTAACCAATATTTGGTAACTTAAGTTCCATAGAAAGAATATAACTACTTTCCTCATGAACAGCCACACTGGGGGAGGGGGGGGGAGGGGAGGCGAGAAAAAAGTCCTGGTGAGGATATTGCCTAAAGAAAACAAGGGAAAAGTGTTGCAGCTTTCTTTTAATTTTACATGGCAAACCTGGCTCAGGAAAGCACTCAGACTTAAATTGTATCGGTGGTAAAATATTTATAATTCAGATATTAAAATATTTAATATATGATTGAAAAAAAGGAAAATGTGTTGTAGTACTATTCCCCCAAGACTTAATTTAGCATAATACCACCATATAACCTTCATCTAGAAATATGTATATATCCAATTTGAACCACATCTTCCATTTTCCTTTCAAGAGTTTTTTGCTTTGAATGGTGAATTATAATAATACACAGTCTTTTCAAATATGGTATTTGCAAACAATAAGATCAGAGTGTACAAAGGATTCTTCTTGTTCACACATAAAGGATACTTAGAGACAGAGTGGATCTAATGGGAAAGCATTTTGAGAATTTGCTCAAAAGAAAGCCAGATGAGATCAGATTTCTTCTCTCAATGCACAAAGCTAAACTGAAAGGCCAGCTAGTCAACAAATGTTTAACTGCAATGAAATTCATGCCTGCCTACAATACACTAATTGGATATTTCAACATAGTTTGAGTATGGGAAATTCCACACGGTAATGCTATAGGAGCCTTACCCTAAATGCTGGTCTGAATATAATTAATAATCTCTGGATATTCAGTGTCAAGTTCCTAGGAAGACTCTCCTGTGGTTGAGGCAAAAAGGACTTGAAATTTGGAAGCAGTTCAGAAAATATGATACTGGTAAACAAATACTTGTTAGGCCTGTAAAAAAGGGGGGAGGAAACTATTACCACAAAGCAGAATTCAACATGAATTGAATTACCTTCATGAAAATTTAATGCAAATGACATCGAAGCAAAGCTAAGTTTTATGTGGTGTTGTTCAAAGGAAGCTGGTAAAATGACAATTTATAGAACATTTTCTCTTTCGTGCTTGCCACAGGATATAGCAGTAAAACGAAGGAAAGGCATTTCTGCATTATTACTTTTGCAGAATATTTATATGTTTACAACTTGAGTATTGTTTTTTAGAGTAGCGTTTTCTTGTTGTTAAGACCATACCTATTTGCTTCCTTACATGCCTGTTTCCTTCTTCAGGTGCTCTACAGCAGACATCAATATTCCAAATCCTCCTCTACCACACACCAAATACCTGTAACAATTCTTAGAGTCTAATCTGCATTGATTAAATATGGTTGGTTATTTAGATGCTGAGTGAAAATGTTTCATTAAGGGGAGTAATAATATCTAACTTACTCTCATTTTGCTAGAATATTTTTAAGATCCCACTTGATAATAAAACTGCTGTGTTGTACTATTGAGGGACAGGATACAAACAAGCACCTGCTCTGAAATGTAGTGTGAAAAGCTAATTCTATGCCATAATGAGGAACTGTCTTGGGAAGTTTCAAAGCTCTGTTTAACATGATGGCCCAATTGCTGCATCCACTTTCATCCCATTGCAGACAAACTTGGATTAAAAGGCCATCTCCAGATGTGGTGGTTTTACCCTGGTTAGCGATCAGGTGCCCACCAAGCCACTCTATCGCTGCCTCTCCTCAACTGGAAAGGGAAGAAAAAATATGATGAAAGGCTCATGGGTCAAGATAAGGACAGGGAGATCACTCATCAATTAGTGTCACAAGCAAACAGACTCAACACAGGGAAGTTACTTTCATTTAATGCCAATCAAATCAGAGTGGGGTAACAAGAAATAAACCCCCTAATTTTAAAACTTTTTCTCCCCCCACCTCTCCATTCTTCCCAGGCTCAACTTCCCTCCTATCTCCTCTACCACCTCCATGCCAAGCAGTGCATGGGGAAGAAGAAAGGGGGTTACGATCATTTCATTAAACGTTGTCTCTGCCACTCCTTCCTCTTCACACTCTTCCCTTGCTCCAGCATCAGGTTCCTCTCACAGGACACAGTCCTTCACAAACTATTCCAATATGGGTCCCTTCCATGCGATGCAGTCCTTTAGCAATAGACTTCTCCAGTGTGGGTCCCCCATGGGGTCACAAGCACAGCCTACTCCAGGGCACATTCACCTGCTCCAGCATGGCGTCCTCCATGGGCTACAGGTGGAGATCTGCTCCACTGTGGACCTCCATGAGCTGCAGGGGGACAGTCTGCCTCACCATGGTCTTCACCACGGGCTGCAGGGGAATTTCTGCTCTGGTGCCTTGAGCACTTCCTCCCCCTTCTTCTTCATTGACTTTGGTGTCTGCAGAGTTGTTTCCCTCACATATTCTCACTCCTCTCTCCTGGCTGCCTGTTGCACAGCAGTTTTTATGCCTTCTTGAGTATATTACCACAGAGACACTACCATTGTCGCTGATTGGCTCGGACTTGGCAAGTGTCAGATCCATCCTGAAGCCGGCTGGCACTGGCTCTGTTGGACATGAGGGGAGCTTCTAGCATCTTCTTACAGAAGCTACCGCGGTAGCCACACCACTACCAAAACCTTGCCACATAAACTTAATGCAACATATTATATCATCTGAACCCCATGAAGCTGGCACAATTTCTACCTTATTCATTCTTGGTGCCTAACATGATAGAAAGCATGTGGGGTGAATATTGTGTCTTAGGGGGCCTTGCATCTGCTTGTAAATTAACCCTTCCCCCATTTCTGAACACTTAAACAGGCAGAATTGTCTCATTTATTACAAAAGCTGGAAAATGTGCAGTTAATATACTGGGGAACTGAAGGAAGAGGAAGGTCCTCTCATGGTTAAAATCAGTGGAATGTGCTTCCTCACTCCTCCCCCCATCTCAGCCCAAAAACATCTTTCAGTCTCTGTAACAACATTAACAGAAATGGCCAAGAGTCTAAGAAACAAGAAGGCAGCTCAGAAAGAGATCAAGAAAAAGTGTGGACATACCTGTCTTTAATTTGCAGTAAGGAGTTTGTCAGAGAAAATACCCTATGTGCCACTCTGTAGAAACCAAAATTTCATGCTTCAGCACTCTGGTAGCCTAAAAATTTCTGCCTCTTTCCATCCTGAAAGCCTCTCTGTTCTTCTGTGGAGTATCCCCTATGGGACCCTCGTAACTGATGTTATGGCTCATTTGGAGAGAAACTTCCACATATTGAGAAATACCTTAGGACAATCACATCCAATCTATAGAAAAAGAGCAGAAATTGAAGCAGTAGATATGGAAAATTGATGGTTTGTTGACAATTATGAATCTGATTTTCATTAATCAGGAGAGAAATGCCTTCAGATAGCTGTGTAGTGTGAAACAAGTTTATTTACATTTGGCTTTTGTGTGCATTACAGTGCTTGGTTTTATTTATCCTGAATATATCAAGATACTATTTTGCTTCTTTACTTATTAAACATTACTACTCCCTTGCTGCCCAGACTTTCATCTCTTTAATACAGCCTCCAAAGACTCTTTAGTGAATTTGAGGTATCATTCTATTTACAATGAACTGTGTTGAAAAGTATCAAGACTTTAGCACAGAAAGAAATCCATCTAGTGATGGTAAATGGTCTTGGTCTCACAGGTATATTCTCACTTGTTAAAAATTTCAAGCCATATAAACGAAATATCCTTTCCCTTTGTAGAGAACTTGATGTGGAATTCATGTGTAGGACACTTAGAACACTGTTGTTTTCCAGGTTTCCAGATACATGAACAATTAAAAATAAATAACATTACTTAGCATACATTAGCTAACCAGCTCATATATATTTTAGAAGAAAATGAATAATACCACTAAATTATTTAATCAAGTTCTAGATGTTTGTTTGTTTGTTTTATCCAGACAGATGCCTATGAGCATGTGTGGGAACTATCACAGTTCCCACAGCTCACCTAGTTACCTAAAACTTTCCAATAGATTATTTCCAGGGTTTTGTTTCCTTAAGTTTTGTTTCTTGTCTGTCTTGGTCCATCATACAATGCTTGTTCACAACATTTTGTTCATATTCTAGACTCCAAATTTACAGTCTGAGCTGCTAATTAGATTTTCATATCCAGGAGGTAAGCTTTGAACCTACCAAAGAAAAGGTGGCATTAAAAAATTAAAAAAAAAAAGAAAGAAAGAAGTAAGAAAAAAAGTTTCAAACACCTAAGATATCTTTCTGGGATAAAGATAGATTAATTAACAGAACTTGGTTCCATAAGATCCAATATAATCTTCCATGAAATAACCAAATCATTTTCTAACTCAGCAGACTGATTTCTTGAATAATGTCAATAATGTCAATCCTCGCTGCAGCTTAATCCTTCTTTGCACATATTCTGATTTATAGTCTGTCAATTTTCCTGTCAAACAAGGGAAAATTTGTACAATTTTTTTTCTTTTTGAGCATTGTTGAACACTCAACTGCAAGGTGATATGAAGTCCATTCTGTTCTCAACAGAGCCGCTAATTAACCTTCAGCTACAGTTATCGTTAGTTAAATTTATTTAACCTCTACAAAGTTTAAGGGCATGTCTAGCTATGCAAGGCTTTGTAGTTCAGAGAAATGCAAGACTTAACTGAGCAAGTTCAGTTATAAGCAGTCTACCCATTTGTCATGGAGCTTCTCCAGGAGTAATTTTCCCCACTGGATGATTTACTCTTTCACTGGATTTAATTAGTTCATTATCTTTACAAAACTTAGAGGAAACCATTATACTGACTCTATGGGAGTCAGCTACAGGTTATCAGTGACCATGATCAAAGACAACACCTTCACTGGTTCTCACAAAGAGACAACACCTTTGCCTCCTTCTTTTCTTCCCTTATGTGGAAGGAACAAAGGCCAGAGGGACAGGATCCAGTCTGCCTAAACACAGGTACCTACTAGCGTTTGAGATGCCCTAAGTTACCAAGAAATCTGTGCAGGATGGGCAGAAATGACAGGAGCACACACATCTGGAGCAGGACTGGAGCTGGCAGCAATGCCTCACTGCCTCAAAGAGGATTACCAGCATATGCCCACGTGGCCGACCCTCCTCCCTGGTCCCAGGCAATATGATACATTCAAGGGTGTGGAGATCCTTTCTTCTGCATGAAGTTCTTGGCACAGCTCTTACTTTGCTTGTTTCAACACCTGTTCAGGCCTAAATCCTCATTCTTGTTTCTGACTTCAATCTTGTCAGCACTAATCCATAGTTCCCATTTCAGCTTCTGTTCCTACTCCACTACTGTCCCTGCCCTACACCTTTGTTACGATCCAATTCTGTTTGGATGAGAGGAAGGCCCCCTTGCTTTCTAGCCAACCTCAGATGAATCTGGGAGGCTAGGGGCAGCTAGACTAACCTCCCGTTTCAGGTTCGATCCCTTCGAGTGAGATTAAGACACAAACGAGGTCAGATGTCTTAAGTCCACCCGTTTATTAATTGTTCAGGGGAAAGAGAGAAAGCAGCAACAGGAAAGGAAAAAAGGAAAGATAAGAAATAAAGCGAGAGGTCCAGACAGAAGAGAGCAGACAGTCACTACCGTGGATCTGCGGCGTCCCGGGGGGGTCCATGCTTCTGGGGTTTTCAGTGATCGCACACGGAATCTTCGGTGGTCTCTTCACGAGGTCGGTGATCTTCCTCCGGCGTCTTCGATGGTCTTCCACGAGGTCCCCCCACAGTCTGAGACTGCAGCCTTTTTTATAGAGCACAGTCCAGCATATGCGCACACATTTTGCGCACTTTACTTTTGGTGGGCTCCGTTCGCACACTTTCTTGTTGCTGGGCAGGGACAGGGTTCTGCGTGCATGCTTTAAGTGGCAGCAAACTGCAAGCCTTGGTGGGCAGGCGGCCCCGCCTGGGTGTTCATTGCCTCAGCCAGCCTGCAAGCCACCTTTGCACGTTGCCAAACAAAGGAGCAAGCTTTCAGACAGTTAGCTGGGTATTCAGTCTCCCACAAGCATCAGAGGTGTTTTCTCAGTTATGCTATAGAGCTGAGTCATAACTTTAAGACCATGGACTAGATTCATGTCAGTGAACACTGAATTTAATTTTTCGTTTTTTTGATATAAAAGTCACACTCAGATCTGACATAGAATTCAGTGCTAAAAAACATAAAGGTATGTATTTTATTGTTAATTGGCATATTTTATGCAGAATTACTGTCTAAAAGTGATTAAGAAATCACTTTCTTGTGATTCATTAATTAATGTTGTTCATTAAAGAAATTACCACTTTTTGCCAAGTTACTTTTGAGACAAGAACTCTGCTTCAATCATGCATAACATAAATAGGCACAGAACTAGTAACTTACCCTACATCCCAATATGGAAAAAAATTATTAAGTTAGTTCACTTGCTAAAGGACAAAGACAATGTATTTTCTGATATCCTGTATAATAACCTCACATAAATACTGAAGTGAGGAAACCTAATCCTGGTGTTTTTGTTCAGGCATAGCTGTCTTTGAGTTTTAGTGCCCTGGTTTAGGCCTGAAATGAGCATGTGAAATATAGCCTGTGATTTGATTCAAAATTAGGAATTTCACTTACCCAAAACCTCTGCTGGGGACCTTGAGAGCAAACTCTCCAAAGATTATGCCCTTCCTATTTCTTGTCTTTCACAGTCCACTAAGGAAATCTGGCCCCAGAATCAGAGAGCTGCAGGCATCAAATGAGCCTTGTGCATTTGCTCTCTCAGTTTAGATATCTGAGTACATCATATCTGCTATGGAAATGAGCCACATATTCCACACTGATAATTCCACACATAATAACATCTCCTGATGAAGTCCTCAAATTCATTGAAATCATGGTGATGTTAGAAGGAAAATAAGGATTTGTAGAATTTACAGAGTTGGACATTAACTTGGTCATAATGACTTACTAAGTGTCTAATAAAATATAAGAGAGAAACTGGGTAACCTAGGAGTCTCAGATTTCCCAAAACATCAGAACATGCAAATGTCACTTTCTTAGTTTATCTCACGACAGCAAAGGGAAAAGTTGTACCACAAAGTCAAGGAAGGATTTGAAGTGGATATTTTTTTCCTGTAAACAACGTCTTCATTGTGCAGACAAAAATCTATCAATAAAAATTAGAAACAGGAGGTAAAGAGAAAAGAAGAGGAAAACCATTTAAAATATTTAAGCTAGAGTTTAGTTTCTTTGACAATTATATCCAACATAGTATGGTTTTTGTTATCTAAGCAATAAAAGATTTAGAATAAGGGAGTGGTTGTCATGAATTGGAATACTCTGAGTTGATGACATCCAGGACTGTGACTATTTTATGATAACCATGTATCCTAGAATAACCTTTTTTGCCATTGCAATGAAATAAAGGATCTTTATAGCATGAGCCAAGCATGTATTTTCCTTGTTTGTAAAATTTAAACTGGCAGTTCAGAATGTTTAACAGCAATTCCAACTGAGACTTGAGGTTCATGTGGATTAAACTGCCCACTCATTATGACAATGGAGCAACAAATCCAAACTACACTTCAACCTAAATTGTTTTTGTAATGAACCCCAGACCGAAATTCATATGTAGGTCTGCAAACTCATAATGACATTAGTTCGTTACTCCTTTCAGTATGTATGTGTAAATATGTATACATGCACAGGTACATTTGCTTGCCAGGTCAGCAAGCATGCAAGAATGATGGACTCATTTCTTCCTTTCTGTGAAGATTTCTAAATAGTTCACATCCAAAGAAATAATAGTAACATAAAATTACACTGGGAGAATTCAAATGTTGTTCTATAAGCCTATTAAGTAGCTGAGTTGTATAAATGAAAACTGAATCTGAGCTCCTTAAACTAAAATAACTTGTCTGCTTTAACAGCAAACATTTCCAAAAGCTGCCTTTTTTGCTAAACCAATGTAATTTAAAAGCTTAACTTTTGAGCTCCAAACATCTTAATCTCTGCAATTGTGGGAGGTTATAGCTTAACAGTTCTTAAATTTTAGTTAGTAAAAATTCTTTCTAATGGTATACGAAAGTCATCATTTTTAGGAGAAACATAAATATAATTATAAGGAGGATCAAGAACCAAGGAATATGACATCATAGAATCATAGAATCATAGTATCGTTTAGGTTGGAAAAGACCTTTAAGATCATCAAGTCCAACTGTTAACCTAACCCTGCCATCCCACCACTAAACCATGTCCCTAAGCATCTCATCTACCCGCCTTTTAAATACCTCCAGGGATGGGGACTCGACCATTTCCCTGGGCAGCCCATTCCAGAGCCTGACAAGCCTTTCTGTGAAGAAATTTTTCCTAATGTTTAACCTAAACCTGCCCTGGTGCAACTTCAGGCCATTTCCCCTTGTCCTATTGCCCATTACCAGGGAGAAGAGGCCAACCCCCACCTTGATACAGCCTCCTTTCAGGTAGTTGTGGAGGGCGATAAGGTCTCCCCTCAGTCTCCACTAGTCCATGCTAAACAAGCCCAGTTCCCTCAGCTGCTCCTTAGAAAACTTGTGCTCCAGACCCCTCACCAGCTTTGTTGCTCTCCTCTGGACATGCTCCAGCAACGCAACGGCATTAGAGATATTGAGAGAGCATAAGTAATGCATGTTTAAAACCTTGACTTAATAATTTGTCTGGGAGAAAGAGATTTCACTAAATGTCCCATCAACTTGTCCTCTAATCACCATCATTTTCTAAAAGGCTATGCTTAACCCACAAAACCCCCCATGTTTCTAAGAGATCAAATAATGGAAAAAAGGATATAACAATGATAATATTTTTTTTGGTTCCTAATATCAGACTTGCCTAATTTGGATGCCTTGTCCCATGAAGTGGAAGGGATTGCTACACTCACCTTTGTAAATTTTTAGTTAAGGCCTGGGATACTTCAGACATAAAGGTAGATTCAAAAATTGTGAAACTTCTCTGTAGGTTAAGCAGAATTATAAACTAGAACAAAAGAAATCTGAATGTGAACATTACTAAATTTCCTTGATCATGTAATTCTCAAGGTCATTAGTGGATCATTCCAGAGAAACTATTAGAAAGGTCTTTTTAAAAGAATAGCATTATTTATATTTATTTATATTTACATAATCTTCTTGTTAAAAGCTGCTTACTTGAATAAGCTTTAATGGTTAACATGTCATCTTTGAAGTTACATGTTGTTATTTTTCATTTGTATATAAGTGCTAACTAAATTGGTGAACATCTGGGAACCCAGCCAAGGGATGCAAAAGCCAAACATAAGGAAAAATTTGTAAAGAATTTCCATAATTCATGAATTTTCATAATTTATGAAAAATATTGATACATAAAGAGCAAAACAGAAAAAAATTCAGTAATGTCCTTGACATCAACTGTCAAGTTAGTAGGAAAAACTGCTTGTTTCTTCCCACATTACTGCTAAAAAAATCCATTGGTTCTTAACAGGTAGCAAATGAATTGCATATTTCCTTCTACAATACTTTTAATTGTTCTCAAGGCCATGAAGAGTCTTAAATAACTATACTTAATTAATTTTTCAGGCAACATGATGTCAAATATCCATGGAAATTCTTTAGTTGGTAATCAATCTGGGGATAACAAATTGTTGAAAGCTTCAGTGTTTTGAAAGATTCTTCTACTTGGTATAACAGAAACTGTTTTAAAATCAAGGCACATTTAACCTATCTGTCAAACCTTTTCTTACCAATAATTGACAGCATGGACATGTCATCAATCCAGTATTGCATGTAGTATCGCTTTGTATGTAGTCTATACCAGCTCACTTAGGCACCCCTCATGTCTGCATGTACATCCCATACTTCAGACATCTGGGATGATGGATATTCTTGTAAACAGCATAATTAGCGGTTAGAACTGGAGGAACCTCCCATTCTCTGCAAAACAGTGCAGACCTCTGCTAAGTACTGGGAATGCACACGAAGTTCCATTCTTTCAAATTAAGACATTAAATTGAAAAAAGCCTTTATGGTCTGGCTCTGAGAGAGTGGTTGACTAAGGAAGTATTATAGTTCAAAGAGTAATACATTAATGTTCTCTAGAAGTGTAAAAGGAAGAGGATTTGAAGGAAGTACAGCAAACTCACAGCACTAGCACCTAAAACCACAATAATTGAGGAGGAAGTCCACCAAGCCTACTTATTATGTGTGAAAAGCATTACCAAGAGCAAAGAAATTCATGTTGAAAGACATGCCCAGACTTTCTCTTTATTTCAACAGTATCACACAGTTATGAAGGAAGACTTTCTGCAGCAGTATAGTGAAGGATGATACTTCGCATTTTTTCCATGTAACAGAGGCACCATGTGACATCCCCATTAACACAAAGATACTGCAGATATCTCCTATGTAATCATAAAAGAAAACTTAAATAATCTCAGTTGCTGTGATGTGGCAGTTGCTGGCAAATGTTGAATTGTTGCTGGTAAGCCATGGAATCATGACTGTAAACATAAATGCAAATACACTGGCCGAAACAGGCAATATATTGTTGTGGGTGTGCTTTCTATCACAGATCATTTCATGATCTATTGTAGAAATAAAAACTTCTCAGTCGCATGGTAGTTGGTATCATTGCTGTCTTCTGAGATTTTGGTTTTTATCTTTCCTTTACCTTTTTTTATTCTTTCCTTTTGCCCTTTTTTCAGTAAAAGAGGATTCCAGAAGAAGCCTGTGAAAAGGTCATAATGGCAGATCATACTAAAGGGGATTGTCTTCTCTGTTCAAGAAAACTGATTGTCCATCCCAAGATGAAATGACCAGAGATTCATGAAAAGTCATGCAGATAGAAAATGGATTGTAGAAGCTGGAAACATTAATTACTATGGAAACAAACTCATTTATAACTATGAAATAATTCAGTTTAGGCATACTAAAGTAATAACTGAAACTCCTTCTTTAACATTAGTGATATTCTCATGCAAAGCGATTTTTATTCTATCAAGTTCTGTTGAGCAAAATATTTTTGTTAAATTTTTATTTCTACACGAGGGAAAAAGAAACACAAGCTATTAAGTATGTCATATAACTTGAAGAATAATCCTGTTTATGAGGCCTCAAGTATGTTAATTATCATATGTGTTCGACCACAGTTTTTGTCTCCAATTTCTTGAAACCTTTCTCCAATTCTCCTTTATTCATTTAAGAAAACTCTATAATAATGCTAATATAAAGAGAAAGTGTTGGTGACAGGTTCTCTTATGAGTTAGTGTACCCTCTGCAATAAAATGTACTGTGAGCCTGCTCCAATTTAAGAGAATAATTCAGTAGCTTTTTGTAATGGTTTGGACTGTGTCTAACAGCTTTTTTCAATGAGCTTTTCAATAATATAATAAGCTGCAATGCATTGGCTTGTGGCAATATTTCACTAAATGTATGTGGTGGAAAGTGAACTTATAGCATTGTATTGAAACAGGAAAAGGGTGAATTTTACAGGGTTTGCTTTATTAGTAACAATTTTCATCTAGGTTCACTGGCCACATGGGAATCCATCTGCTGAAATTAGTCTTCGAAGGGTAAAGCCACAGCCCAGCCTGTCTAGCTGTATTAAGGTAACAGACTACAGAAAGGGCTGGAGCAAGAAATTTCCACTTCAGGGCTGGTGAACAGTAAAAGAATATGTCTGCTGTTGGCAGCATCAATCCTTCATCTCTTGACATGTCATATAAAGTCTATACAGCAAAATGAATGTGTCACTGTAGCGCAGCACTGCTGGTTTAGCAGAGTGAA
The DNA here is from genome assembly GCF_000687185.1 of Egretta garzetta. Classification (NCBI taxonomy): domain Eukaryota; kingdom Metazoa; phylum Chordata; class Aves; order Pelecaniformes; family Ardeidae; genus Egretta; species Egretta garzetta. The sequence continues at coordinate 3,391,167 of NW_009258669.1, forward strand.
ATGCTGTGGTGTGTATCTGTGTGCACTGGTATTTAGGAAACCAATTCCTCCAGAATCCCTGGCTCCATATTCTGCTTGCAGGTACACAGTGACATCTTGTTGATTCTTCCTCAGTTTAGTTGGTATTCCAGCTAGCTAGAAAAAGATGGCATAAATGAGCTGCTCACACCTTCCTACTGCTAGCAAGGAAGTTCTCTTGAAAATTTGGTCCAGGAACTTACTAGGGCTTATCTTTGTGTAAAAGTTTACTTAATCCTACTCCCATTTCTCTCTGAGGCCTCAGAAGAAGGAATGCCTTAAATCTGTGCCTTAGACTGTCAACTATGTAGAATTTAAAATGCATTAAGATTTTGAATGCTAATTAATCATATTATTTGCACAGTGTTCTCATTTTCTTTCACAACATAGAGGACAGGTCTCACGGCATCGATTTCATCAATACAAGTAAGTATTTGCACAGCACATGCTATAAATATATCTCCTGAAAATGCTACAAGTCTTTATTTAGTGTCGCTACATTTATTATGAACTTAAAAGTGACCCTAACACTACAGGAAGTACTGGTGAGATCACGTGCAGACCCTCTAGTGTGGCAACAGTATTGTCTGTAGAGCTCTGGTGCAATACAGAGAAAAGAGAAACATGCCTAAAATAAGAAAAACAAAAACAAAAGGAAAACCAAAGAAAGGTAGCTGAGAAGACACCAGATAAATAAAGACTATGTTCAGAAAATGAATACATTATATTTTAAGATTGGCACATCCAAGCAGAGTTATAAATTGCAGGCAGGAGCTGTGAGCCAAATTCACCATGTCAGTGAAGCTGTCATGAATTCTTCCCAAGTTTTACAACTGCATCACTGTGTAAAGAGCCCTCAAGTAAGAAAAATTAAATATATATAGATGGAGGAACTCATCCACCCCCATATGAATTCATCCTTAATAATCCACTGAAACTCATAAAACATAAACCACATCAATCCCCCTCAGTATATAACTAGTTATTAAATGCAAACCCCAATATACCATAAAACTCAAAAGAAAATGGGAAAATGACACTAGCAATGTACTGTGAATGTGAATGTTATAACATATGGAGGACAAGTTTATAAAACAGCAAGACATGCAGATCTAAAATTAACACGCTTCAAGCTCCTGTGGAGATTGTACTGGACTTCAGAAAAGGGATACTAATTATGTTTAAGAGACTCATAGGAATCTTGGGGGCATAAAAAATAAACAGTACATTCCTGCAGTGCACTTACAGGTCCTGATTTTGGTGGTACTGCCATTTAAATTCAGTGTAAAATGTCTGCTTTCCCTGACGTTCCTTTCTCTTCGTTGTTTTTTCTACTTTTGGAGAAGCTGTCTATCCCATCTTGAGAAGATGACTCCTTGGGGACATGTTCTCCAGAATGAGAGAACTATTCCAATAATAGTCTCCTCCTATGCATCAATTTAACAGATGTATGAAAACAATAAGATTAATATGTTTGTTTATAGGAGTTTCTAATCCTTCCCGGTTGGCAGTTGCTGCTGCTCCCTTGCAGTGATGAATGGAAAGAACACTTTGTAACCATAGCATATAATCTATAACACATATAATGTTACAGCTCCCATTCATGTGCAAATTTAAATGGCTACTCAAAAGGAAAAAAGAAAAATCGGAGAGGCCATCCTGATGGATACTTGTCCAGGGAATCTGCAGCTTCATCTGAAATTCTGAATGACCTTTTGTTGCAGTTGGCAGAAGGCCCCATTCTAATCATGAGTTTAAAGGAGGAAGCTCAAACAGTTTGGAGCCTGCTTCTGAAGTCTGAACTAAACTGTCCAGCGAAGTTATTTGGCTGTTCTCATACAGTTTCTATTGCAGTTGGCAGAGATGTACCTATTGCATTCCCTAAATTGTGTGACCAGTTTCATAAAAGTATGTTTAACTTTCATGGCTGCATGGGGTATTACTTTAAGTTTTACAAAAATGACAACTCCCACACCCAAACTTTTTATGAATTTTAATGAAGCAGCCACTTTCATAAGTATTAGAGCTGCTGCAAATAACACCATTTGTACTAGAGCTCAATTATGTAGCTGTTAGACTGTGCACACCTTTTCTTAGCCTTATAATGAAGGTCAGCAGAGTAACTAATCCACACGATAAATTTTAGCTGCAGTTGGTTTGTCCTCCTACCATGCTCCGGTTTCCCTCATTATTTTTCTGAGCTGCATGTGTGAGCTGTTTGGAGCAACACCCAAACACCCTGAACATCAGGTGATCAGAGGGGTACAGGCAGCCAGAGGGGAACATTTTATTCTCACATCTTTGCAGACAGGCAAACAACAAGAACACGAGGCCTTTCCACATCTTCTTCTTCACAACAGAACTTGTTCGCAGGTGTTGAGAAAACACTGGTGTTAGCACAGTTTCCCTCTTGCTGCACACTGAGCTTCCTCTGGCCTCCAGGCTGGAGAACACTGGGGTGCTCCCCTGCTGTTTCCTTTCTCATCACTGCTTTGTTTAGCTTCTGACTTGTCCCTCATGCTGCTGAGCAGCTGTTGTCTACCTTTTGTACTGAAAATTGTATCTTCAGTGCCTGTTTGCTAAGGTCAGTCAAGACTTCATTTTTAGGCAATTGTCATTCCAGAAATTCATTTTCAGAAATTTCAATACCTGAAGGAACACTAGTTTTTTCTAATGAATTTTTATGGGTTACAATTTACTGAGACATGGAAAGAAACATACTTTATAAGTGTTTTCCTCTCCAAAAGAATTAAGCTCTTGGTTGACCTGACATTTTGGGGGTTATAAATAAGAGTTAAAGTCAGTGATATTTTAATCCAGGGAAAAACATGATTCAGTTGTTTAAAGCATTCATATCACCACTTTCAAAATTATTTTGGTGGGAGAAGACATTATAATCTCAAGGAGATTGACAGTCCCTTGAAAAGATCACAGTGCTTTCATTAAATTCACTTGGATGAAAGTTAGGGTGGTCTTCCTGAATTGAGTACATAGTCATTGATTTTAAGAGTAGCACTTAATTTTCTTATTTTCAGAAATACCCCCAGATAAAAAGAAATGTTTATTTCACCAAAACTGATTCTTTTCTTCAGATAAAATTTCTCAGCAAAATAAATTTGTTTATTCTAAGACTATTTTATTTCTTCAGCCAACTGGAAAATCAATGGTTCAAGCAGAATCTCTCTAGTTTAGCCAAAGGGGGCTGAACAGCACCCGCTCAACAAACATATGAATGACATATTTTTAATCCCCTCAATCATTGCTAACATACTGGCACTCATTCTTTAAAATAAAAGCCAGCTTCCTTGATTCCCCAGTGTTAAAAAATTCTCCTATATGCTTTGTCATATTTTTTTTCTAGTAGTACAGACCAAGTAAAATAATACATAAGTAAAATCTGAACAGCGCTGTTATCTAACTGTATATATCCCTGGTATATCTGCAAGTTTCTGGTATGGCTAATGTTGTAGTGCAGATGTGAGATTAATCCACAGTAATGTATTAATAGAATTACATTGTCTGTTAGTAAGTCAGTGTAAAGCTAAGGTGGTCTGTCAAGATGACAATTTAAAAACTTAAAATGAAGAGGAAAGAAAATTTAAAAAATTGCTCCTGAGGAGGATCAATTAAGGGCCACTACTTTCTCAGACCTGTGCCTACACTCACTTAGAATAACACCAGCTGTCTACAGAACAGAAATTAAGTGGTCTTTATACAGCTTCATACTCCTATCAGTGAGTATATGTCTCCCTTTACGAGCTAAGATATTTGCATCCTCCTTCACCATCCATAACAACACAGCCTAGCAGAATCCACCTTGAAGATAAAAGCTTGCAATCCAGATAAATTTTCAGACTTCTTTCACAGAAGTTAAAGATCACCTCCAGATTATACATGCTGATTCGCAGTGGCTGGGATTGTTACTTTACTGAATCAAGCTTATCATTATGGACACAAAGTAACCCATGTGCAGGAAAGGAACTGTAATACCTAGTGGAGTGCTGTAACAATCATAACCAAGGACATCTTGCTTATCCCAGAATCATTTGCATTTGGTAACAGAACCAAGGACAAATAATGAAGTCCTGAATCTTTCAACAAAGGCAAATGTAACAAATGACCCAGAGCAACTGCTGTTAAAAATCAAGGAACAGTCTCTCAACTCTACCAGCTTCACAGATACACACATACAAAATACAGACGTTAACATATAACCATTTAGAAATTATGCGCTAGCATATGTGATACCAAGGTGCTTGCTTTGTTGCTCAGTTCATATGGAAGTAGATGCTCTTTAATAGGGAAAAGCTCCATCTGTTCATATATGACAGTACATACAGAAGCTCCTCACTGTTGTATCAAATTCTGGAGTATTCCCTTTATATTTCTCTGAGGCAGGAAGACATCACTAGCTCCATTTTACATGAATAAAGGTATATTTCCTACATCATGCTGGTCAGTTTTATATAAGTATGGTTCAGCCAGCTGCCCTAAAATGTCTATGGGATGTCTTTTGAGTTGTCTTACTTTTTGTCCTGAGCTATTTGGGGTTTTTTCTGCAAAACCCAATTTTCTGCCTGGAATTAACCTTTTGCAAACTGGAGCTGGAATACACCTAACAGCAGGAAGCAGGGAACACTAAGGAAATGATGCTTGAGACATAGGCTAAAACCTGAAGCAGCAGGACAGAACAAACCTAGAGATAACATCCAGAAAGAGATATAGGTACAGCAGTCCTCCAAATCTCAATGCCTTACTTTCAGGTAGTTACCTTTTGGTCTAAACCTAGGTTTCAGAAATAAGAGAGAGTGACACCTCAAAGTTGCATCACAGAGAAGGGAACTGTTTGAATTTTTTTTTTTTTTCTAAGATCTTAATCAAGATCTTTAGGAACAAAGCATTATAACCTGTGTTTTCATACACAGTGAATTTAGGTTCATGCCTTGTACTTCCAAGTGAAATTGTCTTTCTAATCTGTTTCCTTCAAACAACACAGATAAAACTAGTGCTGTGCCCACTTCTATGAAACAGTTGTATCTATATGAAAGATCTCCTGCCTGGTTTAGAATGTATGTGGGACAACCACCAGGTTTTGCATATGGCTGCCAGGATGGATAAACTTTTCCACAGAAGCCTCTTACATTGGGCATGTAAAGTAGAAAAAGGCCTGCTTTAAAACTTGATCAAACTTAAGTGCATGTTGAGTGCTGGCAAGGTCAGCCATGAAAAGACTTAAGAAAATTAATCTGGTACTTCGCTGCAGAAACCTCACTTTGTTTAAGGGCTACATGGGAGCTGGAAAGCAGCTCTGCCGAGAGGGACTTGGGAGTCCTGGTGGATGACAAGCTCACCATGAGCCAGCAGCGTGCCCTTGTTGCCAAGAAGGCCAATGGTATCCTGGGGTGCATTAAGAGGAGTGTGCCCAGCAGATCAAGGGAGGTTATCCTCCCCCTCTACTCTGCCCTGGTGAGACCCCACCTGGAGTACTGTGTCCAGTTCTGGGCTCCCTTGTTCAAGAAAGATGAGGAACTACTAGAGAGAGTCCAGAGGAGTGCAACAAAGATAATGAGGGGACTGGAGCATCTCCCCTGTGAGGAAATGCTGATGGAGCTGGGTTTGTTTAGCCTGAAGAAGAGAAGACTGAGAAGGGATCCAATCAACATGTACAAATATCTCAAGGGTGGATGTCATGAGGATGGAGCCAGACTCTTCTCAGTGGTGCCCAGCAACAGGACAAGGGGCAATGGGCACAAATTGAAGCATAGGAAGTTTCAGTTGAATATGAAGAAGAATTTCTTTACCTTGAGAGTGACAGAGCACTGGAACAGGCTGCCCAGGGGGGTTGTAGAGTGTCCTTCTTTGGAGATATTCAAAACCTGTCTGGATGATGTCCTGTGCAACCTGCTCTAGGAGAACCTGCTTTAGCAGGGGCGCTGGACTAAATGATCTCCAAAGGTCACTTCCAACCCCTGCCATCCTGTGATTCTGTGATTCTCTTAGACTGATTCCAGTAACGTTTTCTAGACCTAATCTGACTGGTTTTACTCAAAGTCATGTTAGAGTTTATACTGTGGATTGATACTTACAAAGCTTAAAGCTATTACTATAAATGCTTTCCTTGTGCCTATTTAAAGATAATAAGTCCAAGTCCAATTGCTCATTTTTGAGCTCATAGTTGAGCCCAAAATCATTGAATGGAAGACCTGCAGACAGACTAAACAGGTATGTTCTATTGACTTATTTCTTTCATAACATATTCTTGCAAAGAACATACATGTGTTGGTTTTTTTTTTTATTACAGGTACTTCAACCACACTTTGAGACTTCTTCTGACAAGCTGGACTTGGTCACAAGAAGAAATGATGAGAGAAGAAAGAGGGTATCAGTGGTTCATTTCTCTTTGTGTACAACTCTTCTGCAATGACAGAACACAAGAGCAGTCATGGAGTCCTGCCAAATCAAGGGAGGATTGGAAGCTAACGCTACTGCAGCCACATTTTGAGGAGCCATGGTACCACCAGTAACCGACACCAACTAGCAGAGGAGTGGGCAGCCTACCTGACACCTTGTGGAAAGGGAGCACAAGATCCCTCACCCTTATTCCTTCATTTGCCACAAACCTCTGTTCGTGTAAGGGGACATGGGAATGGAAAGTGATCTTACAACAGGAGAAACCGATATGGTCATGCATAAGGTCAGGCATCATGACCTTATCTGGTTTTAGTTGTTGGGTGAAAACTGGCAGTTGCAGTAAGAAGCAAACACAGGAGGTGTGCATTTATGGAATATGTTTTTTTTAGGGATACACTTCAGCAAGTGTCTGCAGAGTCTTGCAATATAATCAGAGAATTTCTAGCTGAGATCTGAAGGCAGCACGCTATATAATGCATTATAGGGATTAGATCCTTAGTATTCTCATCATGACCAAGCAGTCTCTAAGAAGTTACATAAATTCAAAAGCAAACACTTTTCAAAGTAGTCTGCTAATAATTTCAGCATTTATACCTCCATAGAGCAGTTTAAGCCCTTGTGCCACCCCAAATATTATTCAAGCTTATTTGAAAGTTTATGCCATTTGAAAAATCTGAGATGGTTTAGGCAATTATAGCACCAGAGGACTTAATGTGCCTTAAAACCATACACTACTCTGAGGATTTTAGGCAATTTAAGCACTTACACCATCATAAAACAGTTGAAGTGCTTAGAGTATCTTGAATGTGTAAGGTAGTCTAAAAGTTCATGCTACATCATCCAGGATGGTTTGAGCAGTCAGTTCTTTGGCAGAATACTATTTGAGCATAATTTGTAAAGTATCTAAAAATTTTCTAAGAGGAATATTACCTAATAAGTAGATAAAACACAACAATTACAAAAATACTTTTACATTATTATTATTGTTGTTGTTATTATTGTTATTATTATTGTTGATGATGTTATTGTTGTTGTTGTTGTTGTTGTTGTTATTACAGAATTAGTTCAAGTCAACATTAGCACACTACCACCACTGATCATGACTGTTTTCTAAAAATACAACATAGGCTTTAATTTCTAAACACAGCAAGATTTCAGGGACTCAGCTCCTAGTGGACTTACTTTAATCAAGAGTCACCTAAAGTTTTCCACATTGGTTATAAAAGTCACCAAATAAAACACGCTAGCTACTTTTATATACATTAAAATGATGCATTCTGTGATACCTAGTTCTTCTAAAATATTTCCCCCTGTGATTGGAATGAAAATTTAGAATCTTTAGCACACAGATAAAGATATTTTTTTTTATAAAAACTATATATGCTTCAAAAAGCATGCATGCCCAGTGTTCTGAGAAGAGCCAGCATGACACATTGTCACATACTAGTCAGTTTTCATCACTGTTCCCATCGGAGTAATGAAGTGTCATGTAAAAAAAGGCTATCTAATAACATAGGCTAACACTATTTGTAGATGGTGCAGATACAAAAATTGCTATAATTAATACTTCTCTCTATGTGTGACAACATGATTTCACTGCTTTCTGCTGCAGATGTGCAGGGACCACTATAAAATTTGAACTGTTTTCTGCCCAGCTCCTACTAGAAAAGCAACAACTTCAAATAAAAGCAAAAAATCTTGACACTGTTTGTCAGACTTATTGGTTACATCATGATGGGATACAAAAATGAACTTGATGGACAGAGCATATCTTTCTCTCAGCTGTGCTAGTGCCTCTCTGTGGTAGGAATGGCAAATACTAAAACGTACAGCAAGCTTGCAGCATTTCAGCGGTTAACTGAAATCAACCAAGAATATTGTGGTTAGAATTTGCAAACATAGCATATTTCTGTCCTGTATCTTACTCATCTACTTCCAAAGTCCCTAAAGCATGCATTTCTTTCACCTTCATATGCACAAATATTCTGTGTTGCCAGCACCTAAATAAAAGTATGAATAATATCCTAATACTTTTCCAGGCACTCCTCTTTCTTTGAAGGCTAATGCCTAAAAAAATCTCTTTAGAACGAGATGCAAAGTACTAAGCTACTCTGGGGAAATCAGCTTCACTAAAGCTCCCGTCACAAAAAGGAGTCCAATACTGCTTCTACACAGCTCTCATTCACTGATCTCTTCTCACCATCTCCCACCAATTGCCAGATGCCTATAACAGTATTTCTGTACACACACGTTAAGCAACATTGTCTTATTATGCTTTATTTTTTATTTATGCTAATGAAACAAAATCATTCTAGCAAAGAACAGGGTATTTATTATTCTCATGACTAAACAACATCTGTGGAAATCTTTGTAAGTTAGGATCCTGAACAAGCTTCTAAGACTTACTGGCAAAATTGCATTCATACACACAGAGAAATACCTGACCAGATTAAAAATTCTGTCCTATTAAAATTATATGGGATGTACTCTGAGCAGACTTAATTGGTATTGATATGGGAGATGAAGTATCAGTGTTATACTCCACAATTAGTTGTGCAGATCTGTTCAGTCTCCTTTACAAGTACAGCTCTGTGAATAGCTTCAGCAAGTTAAACCTTAAAAGCCATTCAGATGGGATTCAGGCATTATTCTTTAATTATTATTAAAACTGAAGTCTATAGTGGAAGAAAAAAGCAATGCTGAGCTAATCACACTCTTATTCTAGTCTCATAGGGAGACTTCATTTGTGAGTTTCCCAAAAAGGATGACATAGCTGTCATGGGTTCATGATTCCCACAATGCATTTCTTTTTCTCTTCATTAATCTGTCACTAATTCAATCTGTGAAGGCTGTGTCATAATCATACCTTACATTTTTCCCCATTACTGTGGAATAAATTACAACATTTTTCATTTCAGAAAGATTCCACTATTATTTCTGCTGTTGATAACAAGTTCATAAGGTAGAGCTCTCAGTCCTTCCAGCCCCTGTCCCTAACTTAAAGCCATTTCTTAAAAACATAGAAAAAATTTACACAGAAAGTAATAAGGACATTATATCATCCCTCATCACACCTATTAGAAAGATGTTAGTTCTTGAATGTAGGAAAATAGTCTATTTTTTTCATGCCACTGTTTCTTTCATAGTTGTACTTCAACCTGTTTTCTAAAAAAAAAAAAAAAAGACCATTCATAATGAAAATTAAAACCTGAAAATACATATGATCTAAGCTAGCAAAAATACAGATCTCTAGCATGGTGCATAGCTGTTTCTGTTAAAGCTAAAATGAAGCCACTTCTGCAACTGGATTGCTCGAAAGATTAATATCAGATAGTTTAGCACACAAAAGTCTTTTCATATTCATTGGCAGTTGTGAAAATTGTTGCCATCTGATGACTGCTTCCCATTTGAAATAAAGTGGGTTTGGTGGTCTCAGTCCTCTTTTCAGGAGACCCTAATCCACTTTACAAAACATAACTGCATTTGACACTGCATGACAAAAGGTCCAAATCTTGAATATTTAAACAGCCAAATTAACTTCTCACTCCTAAAAGTACCAAATTCAGGTATGGGTTGCCCATTGGAAGCTTGCTGAATCACTCACTAAACCAAGACTTTTAGTGGCAAAAACGGTCATTTATTCTCCAGGACCGCTACTCTAAAACTGAGATACTACCTAAAACATGATACTAAATTTACCATAGAGTAATAAGGTTTATGTCATCTATAAAGTAATGACACTGACATGTTAAATATATTCTCCAGATACTCAGTAAGACTTAATTCTATATGTATATTTCTGATCTGTGATGTTCAAATTAGTTTTGCAATTACAAGGAGCAAATCTGCCCATCCTAGACATATTATCTCAAATACCAGAATACTTGGGATGTTATTGGTGGCAGAAATTTTAACTGTACCTCAATCTACAGTTCATTTATTAATTTTTTTGATTGCCTAGAACTGTCCTGAGTAATCCTGGGGTATGTCTATGTTATGTCTACATGAATTCAGTGAAATAGGAGCTGATCAGTACGTTGAAGTGGCTGGTCTTTGGCCCCCACAACTACATTATTTGCAGCTCAGGGCCTTCTCTTCAGACACATTTAGTCTGGTCTCCTGTTATAGCACACCATATAAGTGTAGCAATGTTGTCCAAAAAACCAGCCAAACCCTCATATTCCAGTGAAAAATTGGAACACATCTGGTGCACACCTGGAGTGAAGTTTCCAGTTTCATTTTTTTTAAAAGAAAACTACTTCATGCACACCAAAGTTCTGTGAATTGAACCAACCCTCAGTAACTGGAAATGACTGAGAGATTCACTTCAAATTGCACTACTGCTCCAAATCAAAATGTTAACTTTAGGGAACTAACATTGATTCCTTTCATGTTCCCAAAGTGAATACCGATAGATCTAAGTGATGTAATAAATGGAGTCAGAAAACCAGCAAAACCAAAAGTAAAGTAGCTTCATTCATTCTGAAGCTGTAGCACAAAAGTTGTTTTCACCTTCTGCTTCAAGCAGTCAGCTATCACAAGAGAAATTCTGTACATCTGTTCACTATTAGCTTGTGTAGCTGCTTTATCCCCAAACACTTCCTCACAGGGTATACAACCAATCATTAATGTAATACTTTCCTTTTGAACAGGACGTAGATGTTCTGAAGAGCTGTGTTTTTTCTATTACTCTAAAATCTCTCACTGTAACAGCGCCTCTAGGGTAAATGTCTCCTTTCCTGTGCTGCTTTTGTTTTCAGTGTGCAAATCTACAGAGGATGCAGTACCTTCAGCTTAGTTTAAAAAAGGCATATACAAAAAACCTTGCCTTTTATTTGACATTGCAGCCAGGTGAAGGTTCATTTCTGAAAATTAAGCCCTCCAGCTGTATTTCACTGTTAGTAGATCATGCTGTCCAGAACAGCTTTGTTCTTAAAGATTGTTAAGCAAACATGAAATATTCTTATTCAAGATAATTTCTGAACTTGATATGATTTCTACCTTGGTAAAGCTGGTATCAAAACAGGAATATGATCTTTTTATCCTGATTTAGTCATTACATTTATTTATTTTAATTTCAGAAATAAAGTCAACTCTTCCAGAGCTGAGTACTAACAAGTTCTATATCCACTGTGCATCATGAATAGATTTTTTCAATAAACACCATTTCATTGCTATCACTGTAATTTCACAGTAGCCTATTTCTGACCTGTAAGTTTAGATAGGTAGCCCCGATGGATCATATTTTGTATTACTGTGCCTTATCTATTTATACAAGGGATAAGTGAATACATATCTCTTAGACTTCTTGACACATTCATAGCTGTTGTTTGATATTTTATTAAAGACAGAAATATTGGTATATAAATTATAAGCACATAACAAATTTCCATGTATCCATCCATATCCCCAAATTCACAGCCACAACATGCAAGTAGAGATGCTACAAGAAGTCTTCAGCATGAACAGCTGAAAAAGAATAGGATAAACAAGGCTTCTCCAGGCAACAAATTTATTAGGGACTATAGATGACTGATTGTAGTGTTAGCAGCAGAAACAATTCCAGAACTTCACCTGCTTGCCACCTCTGGAGCTCCAGCATAGGAGAGGAACAGCTTCAGCACAGGAATAGGGGGAACCATACTGTGATTATTGCTGAATCCTACTTTCTTGCCTGACACTACCTCAGAAAGGCACCTGGAGTTAATTTCCCTCCTGCCTTGAACAGAATAGAATATAATTGTTCAGGTTGGAAAAAATCTTTAAGATCATCAAGTCCAACCGTTAACCTAACCCTGCCATCCCACCACTAAACCATGTCCCTAAGCAAGTCCGGGTAGAGAACGCCTACAGCCTTTCCCTCATCCACCATGTGGGTCATCTAGTCAAAGAAAGAGAACAGGTTGGTCAGGCAGGACCTGCCTTTCATGAACCCATGTTGGCTGGGTCTGATCCCCTGATTGTCCTCCATGTGCCTGCTGAGCACACTCAGGATGAATCACTCCATAACCTTCCCTAGTACTGAGGTCAGGCTGACAGGCCTACAGTCCCCCAAATCTTCCTTCCAGCCCTTCTTGTAGATAGACATTGCATTGGCAAGCCTCCAGTTATCTGGGACCTCCCTTGTTAATCAGGACTGCTGATAAATGATGGACAGTGGCTTGGCAAGCTCCTTTGCCAGCTCCTTCAGCACTCTCAGGTGGATCCCATCCAGCCCCATGGACTTGTGGATATCCAGGTGGCACAGAAGGTTGTAAACTGCTTCCTCCTGGATTATGTGGGGTTTATTCCATTCTTCATCCCTGTCTTCCAGCTCAGGGGATTGAGTACCCTGGGGATAACTGGTCTGACTACTAAAGACTGAGGCAAAGAAGACATAAAGTATCTCAGTCTTTTCCTCATACTTAGTGACAATGTTCCCCCTCACATCCAATAGAGGATGGAGATTCTCCCTGCCTTTTTTTTTGCTTTTAATGCATTTGTTGAAATTTTTTTTTATTATCTCTTACAACAGTGGCCAGGTTGAGTTCTAGCTGGGCTTTTGCCTTTCTAACTCCCTCTCTACATGACCTGATGAGACTCCTGTACTTTTCTTGAGTTGCCTGCCCCTTCTTCCAAAGCTGGTAAACTCTCCTTCCTGACTCCCAGTAAAAGATCCCTGTTCAGCCAAGCCGGTCCTCTTCCCTACTGATTCATCTTACATCACCTGGACATAATCAGTTCTTGCACTTTTAAGACTTCTTTCTTGAAGAATGCCTAGCCTTCCTGGACCCCTTTGCCCTTCAGGACTGTCTCACAAGGGAGTCTCCCAACCAGTGTTCTGAACATGCCAAAGTCTCCCTCCAGAAGTCCATGGTGATGGTTTTGCTGACTTCCCTTCTTACCTCCCCAAGAATCAAAAACTCTATAATTTCATGGTCACTAAGGCCAAGACGACCTCTGACCACCACCTCTCCCACCAGTCCTTCTCTGTCAGTAGACAGGAGGTCAAGCAAGGTCCCACCTCTGGTAGGCTCGCTTACCAGCTGTGTCAGGAAATTATCTTTCACACCCTCCAGGAACCTCCTAGATTGTTTCCTTTATGCTGTGTTGTATTTCCAGCAGATTTCCAGTAAGTTGAAGTCCCCCATGAGAACAAGGCCTTGTGATTGAGACAAGTCTTGCAGCTGCTTGCAGAATACTTCTTTGCCCTTCCTATTGTATAGATGACCAACGTGACTTTCTAAAGGACCCAAAAAAATCCCTCTCTGCATTCAAGTTTGCTGTTCTATACCAAAAATATGGCTGTCAATATTTGATATTCCTTTTGTTTACATCTGTCCTGCCCTCAAAAAGCCCAAACTTTGTTCTAACTTTTTCTTCTGTTTTTCTGTTTTGATAATACATTTTTTCCAGTTTCCTGTCGTTTTACATACTGTAACTATCCTGCTACTGACAGCTTCTGTTATTGACAGATTAATAATTGGAATTGTGGAAACACGGAACAATTACAAGAACATTTTGACTTCCTTTAACTTAACAACTTTCTATGTATTTAATTTTCCATTGGATTTAATAAAAATAAGCTCCATAATTTTGATCTCTAAGAAAGACCACCATGCTGCAAGCCTGCATATGTTTATGTAAGGATCCTGTCCATTGAAATTAGCATTCATACTTAAACTGAAATCTTGACATAAAACACATCAGCGCTCTCAAGACCAAGATCACTGTTTTCCATTCTCTGCTTCTCTGCTGCTTTTCAGTGACCTAATGACTAATGCTGAAGTAGGAGAACAGTGCAAAGCATGGGATACCTTCACTTCCAGATGTGCAGGCCTCTAGTAGGAGCTTTGTGAAGACCTGACTGAACACCAAAAAGCCAGACTATTCTGACTAGACACCTCTGTTTTGCATTGACAGATAGAAGCTCTCCATTGACACAGAGACAGTATGACAGACACTGCATCTTGCTGTTCCTCTTCAGCAGATCACTTGTCCTGTTTCTGGTGAATCACAGCTGCATGACAGTCCTCCAAAGTATACTGAATACTTGCTGCAAACTTGCATCTACACCAAACAACATTGGACTGACAGGTCTTTCATAGGGTGAAGGAGGATGAAAATACATGAGAATATTAGAGAAACCCCAGCTCTATTATCTTTACAAAACTGCATGAAAATTATGATGTAAAGGTATGACAAGCAGAGGATCTGAGACATGACGGTGTCAATCATTTTGTGCATTTTTTGTTATACGCAATAGACTGTGGTTATGTACTGCTATTTGTGGTATGGTATTATCAGGGAAATTAATTATGCCATGGATTTTATGTGCAAAATCCAGCTGTATTGGCTTGTCTCCTGTTCTTTCTTGTAACTGGTACTGCAGATGTGTTCTCATTTGGAAATTGTTTGCAAGAAGAACTTGCAAACTGAGACCGAGAGTAGGAATAGTCAACTGTTGTTTTTCTAAATAGAATACAATAAGGAGAAAAATTTTCTTCTGTTCTTCTAAAATAAAATAAAAAACTCCTTGAAACTAAAGAATTATTAATGCAGTATTAAAATAGTTCTTGTTTAATGAAAGGTTTCTTTGTTCATTGTCATCTTCTTCCATATGCCATTGTAAAAATCTGCATTTCCATACAGGTCTGACAAATCTCTTTGTGTTGTATACTATCTGTTATTCTAGTTACCCTTAAGTGCCACAAAACAATAGGAAGATTAATTTATTGCTTACAGATGAAAAAAGGAATAGTATTTCAAATGAGGTTTAGGTAATTCTCTTTTTCAAAAACTGAAATATGCTGTATGAAAACTTGGACATGAGAAAGAAATTTTCTTCATTGTTTCTATTTCTATTATTATTTACAAAATTTCATTGAGAAATCCTATACAAACAAAGTAATGAGAAAATGAGAAGCATTAACCTAAATTACTTGCATTATACACAACTGTATCATTGTTGAACTAGTCCTTTTTACGCTTTGATATTGATTTACACGTAGTCAACATTCCTGTGGAAAGCTTCAGTAAAAAATGCCTTAGGAATTAAAGCTAAATATATAGCATACTGTGTTGTCAGGCACTGCACTTAACAGAGTAATTCTCTGCACATTGAACTGTAAAGAAAAAAGGTAGTTTTCAACTATTTCCCATTGTAATTATACTATCAGATATTTTTAGAGACCATACCATGGTTGAGTGTCCAAAATGTAATGGATAATAGGCAGCAAATTAATTAGTTATCTGGCTTTTCAATCACAAGTAAAGTCCTGTTCTTCATGCTATCTTTTCTGACATGCTAACCTTGTGTTTGTAGTATCACTCTGGGCCATGTTACTGCAAGTATCAGGACAGGCATACAAGATGACTATTTGATAGGTCATCTTGATATCTCCCTTCTTCTATTACAAAACAAACTGTTTCTTAAGGGGCAAATCTGGGGATAGAAATAACTGGGGTAGCCTTGCTGTGAATTTCCCAGTATCAAATTTATGAAAAATTCAGGCTCTACTCCCCCAAACAAATCATCCTCTGAGTCAGCTGCAGTTTGTAGTAGCACATAAATAGAATTCACATATGCACACACCACAGCCGAACATAAAAGAGTTTTAAATCTTTCCCTGGCAGATTAATTCAGTGACAGTGTCTGATATTTCATTGAAAGATATTTACTAATGCTTATACTTACAGTTTTAATAACAAGAACATAAAAAGCTAACCTAGGTTGTTTCTGAGCCCACCTTTTTCCAAAGTGTTCCAACTTTTCAACCCAGTATGTATCATCATTGATCAGTACTTTGTGAGAAAAATAAGTGAGTTCAGAAGGCAGAAAGTGGAAAGGACAGTGCTTTGTGTTCTAACAATGTTTGGGGGAGGTTTGGGTTTTGATTTTGGTAGGCTTTTTTACCTGAAGAGTTAAGTATATAATTCCATCTTCTCTTGTTATTTATACCCACCTGAATTCTTTACCTCTGATTACCTCAGAATCATAGAATCATAGAATCATATAGGTTAGAAAAGACCTTTAAGGCCATCAAGTCCAACTGTTAACCTAACACTGCCATCCCACCACTAAACCATGTCCCTGCCCTGGCACAACTTCAGACCATTCGCCCTCATCCTATCATCCGTTACGAGGGAGAAGAGGCTGACCCCCACCTTGATACAGCCTCCTTTCAGGCAGTTGAGGACGATAAGGTCTCCCCTCTAGTCCATGCTAAACAAGCCCAGTTTCCTCAGCTGCTCCTTAGAAGATTTGTGCTCCAGATCCCTCACCAGCTTTGTTGCTCTCCTCTGGACATGTTCCAGCAACACAATGTCTTTCTTGTACTGAGGGGCCCAAAAATGAACACAGGATTCAAGGTGCGGCCTCACCAGCACCAAGTACAGGGACACGATCACTGCCCTGCTCCTGCTGGTCACACTATTCCTTATACAAGCCAGGATGCCATTGGCCCTCTTGGCCACCTGGGCACACTGCTGGCTCGTATTCAGCTGGCTGTTAACAAGTACCCCCAGGTCTTTTTCTGCCAAACAACTTTCCAGCCACTCTTCCCCAAGCCTGTAGCATTTCATGGGGTTGTTGTGACCAAAGTGCAGGAACCAGCACTTGGTCTTGTTGAACGTCATACAGGAATAACACTCCCTTGAATTCTAGGATCTCTATTAATAAAAACCCAAAGGAAGTATAAGTACATAAGGTATGGCACTTAAGTATGGAAACTCATTGAATTTTTCCCAAATATGTAATATTCTGAATGTATTCCCCACCAAAATTTTGGACTTCAACAGAAGAAAGGAATTGATTTTTCATTATTATTTTTCTAAGTATAATACCACAAGGAAGAGAAACCTTTATCTAAATAACTGCTAGATGTAGGCAACTCTAATAATAATTGTCTTTAATAGAACATGACTAGTGCTTTTCACATGCACTAGATTTTTCCTCATGAAAAATAAATTGCAGTGCTTCAACTCACACTTAATGGAGAATTAGTCTGGATACACTGACATGTACACTACCTAATGCATTTCCTTTATCAGAGCACTGGGAGGCCTCTTGAAAGTGTCCACTTCTGGAGCTTTGCAGAGGGTTTTTCTCAGGAGTAACAAAGGAGTTCTCAGAAGAACATTCAGGAGTGTTCTCAGGAGAACACTCTCTGGCCTGGCCTGGCTGGGACATTGGATGTTAAATACCTACCGTCCTATATGGAGCAGATAGATAAAGTTACCAGCAAGGGAAAGACATTTTGCCTCTATAACCCCATTACAAATTCCTCTAGGTTGATTTCTTCCTTCTCTTTTTATGATAAGTATTGGCCACTCTTATTTTCACCTCTTACTCCCACCCTTTAGGAGGAACCATTCATACTGGCTCTGCCCAAGGTTAAGTTGTTTCCTGCTACCTTATACACCATTGCGAGGCTAAGCAATCACATCACATGGACTTCAGCAACTGACATAGAACATGCTGGAGAACTACAAAGTTGTGAGTCATTTTGTCCTAATAAGACAATGTAAGGCAATTTTCAAAATAATGTAACATAAATAATGACCCATTGATTTTCACAGAAATATAAGCAGAATCACTGTCTATTGTCTGTATATATGTATAAAGGAGTGCTGATTAGAATTAATTCTAGAAAAACAGATTCTCTTTGAATTTTTTGGTGTCAGAGGATATTGTAGGGTAGACAGTATACTCAAATGCAAACACTTGCTTACGTAAGAAATAGTTTTTGCTCGAAACCTTGCTGTTTCTGTGTTGTTTTGACTAGACCTTACATACTGACAAGACAAGAAGAAAACTTCATTAACACAGTTTGAGGAGAACCAAATTAATTCTTAATATACGTCCTGCAATTTGTACAGGCTATGTTTTCCCATAGTCTCACCATTAGCATAGAAAAAACAATCAAGGAACACACCATCTCCAAGCATAAACTTTGCAAATGTAACAACATTTGGCTCTATGCTGGACTTTCAGATCAAATTATTCTACCACCTGCACAAAAGCTCCTCTTCATTCTCCATTTTAATGGATTGTATCTCAAATCACTGACTGACAACATTTTGTCCCTCAAGGTCTGCCTTCTTGGTATAGAAAGCGAGGTGAACAGTACATTAATAAAGGGTTCATTCTGAAAACTTTACGAGTGACTTTCTCCTGTTCACCCATGTATGAGAAATCAATCCCACAACTTCATTGGACATAGGAGTTGAATTTAGAGACATACATAAACCACTCACTAAAACCCAACAGACTAAATATTGCAGTGCGGTTTTAACTAAAGAAGTCTGACTCTTATCTATAAAAAGATAAACAAACAAAAATATCAACATTCAGATCCACCAAGACTAACTTCATACTGAAATAGAAGAATGAATGTCCAGGGTTTTCTTTACTAGCTCTTGCACCTTCCCACCTTGACTATCCCTTTTTATTTCTTTCTTGGGCATTGGTATACACACATACTTACAATACTTGTAAGTTGATGCTGAATAATTTGTAAGTTACTGATTTTTGAAGACAAGGTTGAATTTTCTACCAGGAAGCTGGCAACTAAAAAGCTAGTTCCAGAAGGATTTATTATCATCCATATTATGGTCCTGAACATCAAATACCTTTCAAAGACTTTTTGGTTAACCAACCACAAAGGCCTGGGGTGCCAGTCTCAAGTAACATGAAGGAAAAACTTTTCTTGATGCCTAATAATTATTTCAACAGATCCCAGAAAACAGTGGGGATATGAAGTAGTAGGGGAACAATTTCATAGAGATTCTATGTCATTTTTTTGACAGATTGGTGAAATGACATAGAAGATGTGTCACTGAATGAGTAGGGTCAATCTGAATTGGCATATATCTGTAATAGCAAAGAAATAAAATGTTGGCTGTAGTTCCTCTTACACAGTCATGCTGAGTCTACTTTCTGTCATGTCCCACATCCCCCATAAGCAACCAGAAGTTACACTTTAGATAACAGATATCTGAGATCCATTACTCTTCCTTCTAGGTCAGTCAATAGCTCTAGGGGAATAGGCTTCAGATACTGTTATCTAGTGATGGATTTTTCCTCCCTCTTCACCACCCAACCTCTAAGAAGCCACACCTAAAATATGCCCATAAAAACATCAGCTAGGATTTGCTATAATTTACTCTACTTCCTGCACTAAGCCAATGGCGTAGAAATGCAATAAAAGCTTCCTTCTGTGCCTGCCTATGGCACAGTGGCACAGGATCAAATCAGAGACGGCACAGCTAAATCCAAGAGAGATGCACATACCTAGAAAAATGCACTGGTCACGGCACTAGATCAGGCCTTGGAGACAGTTTAACTTCAATGTGACAGCATTGCACTTGAAGGTGCCCCTCCCAGTTTTGTCATCCATGGTCATTTAAATATAGTTTATGGTGTGCAGTCAACCTCAGTCAGTACTAGGCCACCTATTACACTGAAGAATGCTATGCATTGCGCTATTAGCACTGATAAAAAACATGTAATCCGTCTGCATCAAAATCAGTGCCATTGTTTTGAAGGTAAAGCTCTCTTTAGATGCTGAGATGTCAGGGATCAGAAGCAATCTATTCTGTGACTTTGTCATCTTTCTGTCACTTCATTACTATTGGCTGTCTTGCATTACAAGGCTTATAAAAAAATTCATGTGGTTGGATAACCTCATATTTTATCCTATTCTAGACTAATCAAAGTGTATTCATGCTAATATTAACCTCATCAAATTACAAGGTAAGTAATTTTCCTTCTACTCCTGCCATTACAAAAGCCAGCCTTTCTGCATTTGCAAAAAGCTGTATGACATGCTGACACTTTATATATGCAGCAGAAAGACAGCCAGACTATGACTTCTAGGCTGTCCTTCACATTAAGGGGGTGAATGAACAGTTCTGTCTTTGCTCAGCCAACGCAGCAATTTCATTTCTCTGCTAACAGTTATACCTCTGTGTCTCCAGTTCCTTTGTATGACAGTCCAAGTGCAAATGACACAGGAGACCAACAATAAACTTCTAATGAAAACATTAGTTCCAAGTAGGAAGCTTCCAAGCAGGAAAGATTTACCCCACCACCACCAGTTTAATACATATTTGTCCTTCATTTTAAAGAAAAAAAAAAAAAAAAAAAAAGAGGATCAAGAAGAAAGAAAGTGGAATCACAGCATCAACATGAATGTTTACCACTAGAGGAACTAATCTAACAGTCTATCACATATGCATGTCCATTTCAAACATTCACCTTTACAAGGTCTCTGCTAGAGGAGGAAGAATAAACTGATCTGCTTATTAGTAATGATCTTCTTCCTAGTAGTCTTTCTGCTGAGCTCAGTGTTTTCCAAGTGTATACAAAACGAAGAAAAAAAAAGATTCTCAAATCTCATTTGTAAGCTACAGTCATTTTGTTTTCAGGTGTAAAATTTAAGAAACTTTAAACGAGCCCTTTTTTGCAGACTAAACATTGAACATTGAAATTCTTCTCCCTTTGAGACATGTTAAATTGTGTTCCCAAAAAAGCAAGGCACTCAAAATCACTGACTGATTTTGAAACCCCATTTCATCGTTACACCAGAAAACTCATATACTAAGGAGTAAAAGTGATCTGACACAAAGGTTGAAAAACAAAAGATGTGAGCTTGACAAATGGTAACTACAGTTGTTGTAGCAATAACAAATTTTAATGAAGACCTAACATCAGTAGTCATATTCAAATTTGTTTACCTACACAAATGTTACAGTATGTATTTCCCTAAATAGATTTATTTTGGTGTAAGCAAAATCTAGGATAAGCTCTAAAACTCTTCATTTTTATACTGAATTAAAATATTTAAAACCTGGACTGACAACTTTGCTACTGAATATCTCAACTTAATTACATTTTTCTTTTTCTGTTTTACATTATGAATAGCTGTGTAATAATAATAATAGTGATTAGCAAATCATCACATAGAAAACTTTTCCACTAGCTGGCATGTTCTTTAGAGAAATAGATTTGTCAGTCAGTTCTGTTACTATTTGCGAATTGCTCTCCATGCAACAAAGTCACAAGCATCTGAACCACACATTTTTAAAAGAAATGTTTCTTGGTTTATTGCTTAAAAAGCCTGAAGGAGAAAATAAGCCACAGGCAGGGTCACTAGAAAATAAAATAGCCCAGGACTGCTTCTATGTAAACTGCATTGCTAACTTTAAAAAGTTTCATCTTGAATGTTAAGAAAAAGTCATAAATAAGAGGCACTTTGAGCGTATGCCTTTTTCTGGAGCAATTATGTATCTATAAACCTTAATGCAAGCAATGAGA
>NW_009258669.1:3412945-3424978 GCF_000687185.1 Egretta garzetta
GAGAGGCCATCCGAAAACTTCTTACCTTCCAGCAACACTTTTGGCTAGAATTCAAGTGGTCTTCTAACTAACTAATATTTTCCCCTGTATCAGACTAGACCCTCATAAACAACGTTTTCTCCTTGCCCTAAAAATGAGAAGTCTGATTTATGAAGAAAATCTTTCCCACGCAGTTTCACCAGGCTCAGTTTGACTTATGTGGTTCTGCATAAGTGACAGGACAAGGGGTAATGGTTTTAAACTAAAACGGGGTAGGTTTAGACTGGATCTAAGGAAGAAATTCTTTACAATGAGGGTGGTAAAACACTGGAACAGGTTGCCCAGAGAGGTACTGGAGGCCCCATCCCTGGAAACATTCAAGACCAGGTTGGATGGGGCTCTGAGCAAGCTGACCTAGTTAGCGGTGTTCCTGCTCCCTGCAGGGCGGTTGGACTAGATGACCTCTAGGGGTCCCTTCCAACCCAAAACATTCTATGATTCTATGATTCTATGATACATCTTCACTACTTCATAATCACGCTGAAGTTTTGGCAAGTGCAAAAGTCTTGCAGAAGTCTTGATTGTACGAGCAAGAAATTTCTACTAATGCATATTTTATTGTGACTTTCATTTGGATTCTGATGTTTTTTATTTGGGAAATGCTGATTCCTCCCTTTAACTACTGTAGCTTAAAGCAACACTCACATGTTTTATAGACAGTGCTAAACATCTGTTTGTACACTCCTACTTTCACAAGATGATTTCACATTACATTTCTATTAGTATCAGCTCTTCAGATGCTGAGATTAGTAACTCTTGGGGTCCTATTTGGTGCAGTTTTTGTGAATCTTTCTCTCCTTTACTTTTTCCTGCAGCTAGACTAAATAAGGACATCCTGGATACTAAAGTCAGTGCTGCCTCCTCGCCTCCTTTCTCATACTTACAAAGAAAGAAAGCTGTAACATTGTGTAATATGTACTTTGTTGGTAAATGTGGATCAGAGGCCAATGACATAGCATCCTGGAAAATGTAGTTTTTCAGGCAGCTATGAGTCTCTAGCTCTTAAACCATTAGATACTGAGAATGTCATACAGATGGCACATTCAGTCCCTGCGGAGTGATGTTGCTGTCAGAAACACTGTACCAGATGTACAACTAAGGAACACCAGTACTCGTGGCTGGAATGAAAATTCTCGGAGGCAGAGAGAAGTGGGAACACACAAAAATGGATCAAACTTAATGGTTATTGTGACAGTCCTTCCATAATTATGGTAAACAAAGTTAATGACAATGAGTCTCTGCCATCTAAAATCATAAATATAAATTCATCAAACATATGAAAGCCTACATAGTAAGCAAAGAGGATTTACCAGTACTTTTTTTTTTTTGTCTGTGTCAATCAATGCCCTTTGCTAAATTAAACATTGGACTACTGAAGCTTAATGCTACTATCTTTGGGAAATTTAACATACAGGTGACTTTCTGAAACTTCCGATAATACTTCTATAAATATAATTTTAGTTCACCATAAATAAATCAAAATTAAGTTTTTCAAACAATGGATTAGTTCTCCATCATTATAATTTATGATGCTTGCTAAAGAGTTTGGTAGCAATCAGTATCTGAAAATTCTGTTACTCACCAGTCTAATTAGTTTGTCATACAACTCTCAAAGAAGATTTTACAAGCTCTATAGATCTATTCATTTACAACTACTGATCATCTGCATTGACTACTCAAGACTTTGTTTATTCCCAGTAAATCTTTCCTTATTTATCTTCTTCCTCCTGACTTTAATTGCATTGGGAAAGGCCCACTATTACAATATATATTCACAGTCACCATCACCTGACATTTTCAAACAGATTAAATTCTGTTTCAAAACAATACTTTTTTGGTTAGTCTTCTGTTTTCTCTCTTTTCTCCTTCTTTCCCTGCTTTCCAAGTTACTCTTGGTGGAAAATCTTAACTGAAAAATGTGTTTATTTACTACTGAAATTCCTGCACTGAGGGGTGTTTATGGCTTCTCTGAGATGTATCTTTAAGGTGCCAATTCTCCTGTGGGGATTTTTTTCTGTAGTTTGAAGGCTACAGACTAAATCAAATCAAGATATACTGATCACAAGAGTGTTGACTGGAAAAGGATGACTTAGGCAAAATAAATCATACCATCTAAATGAATGACATCAGAAAAGTAGGGACAATAAATTCCTAATTTTAACACTATATGCAATCTTGAGATTAATTTATTTCAGAAGGATTGTTTCAGTATCTCCACATAACTTGATATAGTATGGAATATACTTAACTGCACTGTGGAGATACTAGACTATCAGGCCTAATTAACATGACATTTTTGTAAGGCAAAAGCGGCCTTTCTCCTACCTGTAAGACCTGGTTGGAAAGGCAGATCCCTAATGAGAGTTAGCATTGGTTTAAAATGCAAAAAATAAAAAGTCATGCTTACAGAGTAGAACTATATCCCAGTCAGCTCGCTTTGCTTGTACTGCACAATCTGTACTGATACTGTATTGTGGAAAAAATTTCCTGATTCACTGTAAACTTGTGTTCATTAAGATCAATTTATTTTTAAAATGCACCACTGAAACATGATTTTTGATTTTTCAACAAGCTGTTCTTACCTTGTCTGGAACTGAGCAGTTTTTGAAACTATTTTTCTATTGTAAAATTCTGGGTTATGCCCCAGTTTTGATTTTTAAAATCCTGAACAATTTTACTTCTGGTTTGAAACAACTTTTTTTCCTCCCTTCCTTTTTCCCTTCTGCAATTGATTCCAAATTTTGGAGCTTGAAGAAGAAACCAGTCAGCCAGTCAAGATAATAAAGTTTCACTGTAATATTGCGATAATAGGTAGCAATTTAGTATCAAAAAGTGCTTTTTTCTGAGTGGCACTTCTTGAAATTCCAGGATCTCATTAATCTTTACCTACTTCCTGTTAATGTTTGGACTGGAAATAGTAGAAGACTACAGTTCCTCACAGGTGCACCAGCAGGTGGACCAAGACAGTAAACAAACAGTTAAAAAAAAAAAAAAGACAATTAATTGTGGAGCATTTTAACTTCAGAAAGAATTTAAGACAAGTTAAGTCTTGGTTCCAGCTGTATGAGAGCATATTTTATATTTCTATTTTATATGGAATTGTTCATCTGTAATTCCTCCTATTAAATATTTTTATTCATTCAACAAAACAGTTTTATTGCAGGTGCTCTGGAGATTACATAATTTATAAACCATAACATTCAAAGCAAATAGAAATGTATTATTTAACTTACACATATATGTACCTCAGAGACTGGAAGGAATTACGTATATGGTAGCCAACATCATGGGTGTTTCCCAAACATAATCCTAATCACACATTTTTTGTTACCTTTCCACTAGTTTCCTACTTCCAACTCACAAAAGTCACACTTCAACTGATTTTCCTAATTCTTGTAAGAAAAAGTGTTTCAACAGGAGATCCTTTCAAAGGAGGGAAGTATACAGAGATATGCTTGACATCATGTATTGTGCCTTTCCTTCTTGTGTTTCGTTTTGGTCTTACTGTAAATACCTAACTTCCAGTCTTGAGAGAGTTTCTAATTTTTGTCCACAGTTATCCACTGCTGCCTTTCCTTTCTTGAAACAAAATTCAGCTAAGGTAAGAAAACTGAAAAACCACTTATTTCTTCCATTCAGTGTATATTTTTCAAGGGCAGTGGGGCTGTTTGTTAATGGGTTGGCTGGCTTTATTTTATAAATAGACCATTTTACCGATATAACAAAAACTAACAAAGCACCAACTTGCCCTGAAAGCCCAAGAGATAATTTTCTTCTTTGCTATGGTGCTGTAAGTAAATGGAAACAACAATAACAAAAAGAAATTCTATAGCTTTATAAAGATGCTGAAGAATATGGATACTAGAGACTCAACAAAATTTGATTCAGAATTGTTTGACATTTAACAACTGTCTCCATGAAAATAAGACATATCTGCAAGCTACGGCTGAACAGATCTTCCTAATTGAATCTCTTAATTAGCAAAACAGTTCTCAGTTCCTATAACCTAGCATAACTAATATTTTACCAGCTAATCAAGCTGAGTTGTTTAAACTGGAGCACTGAAGAATCCAAACAGTCTTTCTTTGCACATGGATTTCTGTGAAGATTTTTCATTTCTGCACTTTTAATAGTAAATTGAATACGCTTTGGAAACAAGAAATTTAAATTTTAGCATAGATCTTAAATGATCTGCGCAAATAATGATCACTACTTTATCATAATGGACACTGCAAGCAACAGAAGACTCTGTTATAGCATTTGCACTAGGCATGGTAGGCAAGGTTTATTATTTGTGGAGACATTTCCTCTGGTTTGAAAAGAGTTCTGATCAGCATGATTATGGCATTTTTCTATTAATATCAAGGACTTCCAGGTAATTTAAAAGTGTAATAGGTGAAAGGATACTGCAAGAGAAAGGTTCTCATCTGTAAAATAGATGAATACTATAGTACATCATATTGTATCTTCTTGCATTTAAAAACATGAACAACTGACTGACATGCAATTCACATGCCCAATATGAAATTTACATAATTTATGAAAACTTAATGCTATCATGGAAATATAATGAGTCTTTGAGGATATAATTGTTTTATCACTCATGCAGTTCAAATCCCACTCTTTAAATTGACCCTTGCCACTCATTCTGGAAGCAGTAGCAAACCATAATTTTACTGACAATGAAAGTGTCAGCCAGAAAGAAAGACATTTGTGAATGTACTTGACATCTTAATCCTACAGATCATAGGGCCACTTAAAAAATATATTAGAAACTGAAACTACAGTAGCCAAGAAATATAAAATAACTTGTAGCTAGTCAGAAAAGAAAATAAAACATATTTTTTGGGACATGTCAGGATTTTAACCAATAGGAAATCAAAGGAAAAAACTATGGTCACAGATAAAAATTGTCATCATTAAAAAAAAAGTTCTCATCTCGTCAGATTTTCTTTTGTAGAAAAGACCACTCTAATTCCATCATATTTCTGCACATCTAGCATACCATCTTAGTCTAGTAGCCTCCCAAACCAGATGACTTCATTCAATTTTCCTCTTGAGAATTATCCCTGCCTCATGCTACTTCCTGAATCATGCCTGCAAATTGTGGGAAAAAGCGCTATTTGTAAACCATACCAATGACTATGCTAACAGTGCCCCAGAACCCAGGAACATTCTATGGCACTGTTTAATTTGATAATATAGGTATAGACAAAGACACTACAGTAATGGACTGATATAGCTATAATTATCTCCCAGTTTAAGCAACCAGAAGAAAATTGTTAACTGTTAAATTAACATCTTTAGAAGAAAGGTGATCTAGAACTTTCCTGGCTTTATTGCATAAGTGAAGGAGAAAATCCCAAGAAGATTGGAAGCCAGAGACTCAAAGCCTCCTAGTCTCCAGATGGTGCAATTCTGTAAGGGTTAATGAAGTTTAACCCATTTCCAGTGTTCAAAAATGTCTGTTTGTTTGAGATATGTAATGTAAATAAACCTGAAGGCTATTCTAAATTGCATCAGCCAGATTAGTGTCTCCAATATTCATTTATAATTGAGTACTCCTGGTTAGATTCTTTTTTTTTTTTTTTTAACCAATAACAAGCCTGTTCTACAGTGAAGAAAAAAAAAAAACAGAAAAAAAATCTATTTTATAACTAACTTGGAATCAATCAATGCCTGTTTGATAATTGCCAAAACTAATGGTGATGGTTCCTTGGAGCAGTGGCAACTAGTCGCTACAGCTCACCCACTGACAAGTCCAGGGAATTTTTAAAGCATTAACACTGTTCTTCAAAAAAACCCCAAACAAATATATCATATTACACAATATTCAGAATCCTTAAGAAAAGAAATGCACCTAAATACTTAATTTTTTAAGTAGCCATGCTGTATTGACCTTCAAAATGAAACACAAGTCTGTTTAATTCAGCACCAGTTGTCATGCCTAGTCCTTGTCAGACTGCCAGGAATTCTTCAGCCATCTACATAGAAGATATAGAGAATGTAAATGATTATAAGAGCTAATCTTTTCATAGGTGAGCAAACAGATAAAGGGTAAAGGCAGCAGATTAAAGCTTTCAGAAGCAGGTACAATATTACTTGCCAAGAGTGAAGGATCTCCTGAGATTCCATGTGTTACCTGGACTTATGGTACTGCTTGTAAAGTTACATTATAAATATTAGTAGGTTACATATATACACAGAAATGAGGATTCATTGTGGAAATAATGTAAATATTAAGGGAAAGATTCTTTCATCTTTACTTAGACAAAATTCCCAATTACGTTAACAGGAAAGAACATACAGGTTTATTTAAGGACTTAGGATAAAGTTTGTCAGTCCAGATGGCTAGGAAACTTTCTTTCAGCAGAGCTCATGTTCAAAGGGAAGGGAAGAAAAGTTCTGATTAGCAGAGAAAACATCAAGTCGCAACAAAAAGTAGCACCTTTGGTAAAGCAAGAGAGTTGGTTAAAGTGCTATCCAATACAAAAAAAAAAGGGGAGTGAGAAAGTGACAGATGTGCAAGCCAAAGAGAATCTCAGTCAGTTGCAAGAATGCATCCAGGCTGTCACATGTTCTTCATTTTTAGACGATAGAGTTAACACAGGTTTTCCTATGTTACCTCTCTATTCTGATTTAACTGGGAAGTGAATATTTAGGATGGTGTAAAACTAGAGGAAAACAAGGGTACTGGCTAAAATATGAGCAGGCACAGTATAGCTCATGTGGAAAGCAATAACCCAACTGAAGAGTTAGTAAGAATCTGTTGGGACAAAAGGTGATTCTTGATTGGCACAAATTGTACTTACGTAATTCATATTGTCCTTCAATCTGCTGTGAAATATTTACTAAAAGTACATACTGAGAAATACAAAACTTGTGATAAGTGACAGCTTAAAGAAGCTAAAAATCAAACTGTCCAGAACTGAGGGTTCTTGTCATCAGAGGTATAATTTACAAAGCCCATTTGATAGGTGGAAAGAAAATTCTGGTTCTCAGTTGTCTACTTGATTCACAACCCTTTATCCTAATATACTTGACTACTCCAGGCTGCAGTGCTTCATGCAATCCTGTCCTGGGACCTACAAAGAATGGCAAGCCATGATTTTTGTCAGAAGTTTGTTTAAAAAATTTATTGTAATGCATGTGGGTTTAATTTCTTCCTTCAGCTGTAATATCTGACTTACTTAGGAACCAAATCACCCCTATTTATTGAAAAAGACTCACGGAATGCGCCATTAATTGAGAGATTGAATTGATTAGTCGTTCTTAGGAGCTGCATAATTAGATAAAATGATTATTGTACACTGTCAGGAACAATCCTTTACTGACCCCCTGAGGGACAGACTAGGTGACCTAATTGGTCTTTTCCATTTTTCTTTTCTCTGTTTTAATGTAACTCTGCAAGACTACAAAATCTAATGAAATATATTTTAAATAAACAGAGATTAAAATTTGTTCTACAGCCTTTCAATAGAACACATGTGTTTATTAAAGGAATATTTCTGTCTTTGATATGCTTAAAAGTATGTGGTTTTTCCTATCTTAGATGTAAAAATTAAGAATACCTCTATCTGTTCATACAGCCCAGAAATTCAATGCACTGCAGGATCTCCTCACTTTACTCTACAAAAGAGAAATCACAGCAGTGTTTGTTAGAATCTGCTGATGATGTTTATGCATGTTTTATCCCCTCAGCTGAATGTGGAATAGTCAAGATAATGAGACAAAAAGTAAGTTGGAGAGTTTTCTAAATTTCCTCAAAGCCTAATCATTATTTATTAAACAATGCCAAGATTCAGTAAAAATATCTTAGTGTGAAAATAATCATATAGTTAGATAAAAAAGATATTAGGTTCTTTAAAAAAAAAAAAAAAGGCTGTCAAAAATATATGAAGTAATTTTTTTTTATTAATGTGAAAAATGCCTTTTCAGAAAATTTTCCAATCAGTATTCATTAAGAGAATAGGCCACAGATGGATGCCCAGGCTTTTTGTACCACAGAAAAAATTATAAAAGAGATTCCTTTCTTGTTATCTCTCTATTGGTATTCACTGCTTGTCTCACCCTAAAGCACATTAAACCGATTAGCTATGTTTATTGACATAATAGTTGCAGATCAGGACACATGTTGAGAAACATTATATGTCTTATTAATAGGAATTATTATTTGTGGACTGCCACAAGCGCTCATAAAGTAAAAGCTTCACAACTTGTTTTTCCATTATTTCAGCAGTATGATAAATGCCACATTTGTAAACTGATATCTGCTTCCCCGGAAGCTTTTAGAACATTTTAACAGTACTAATAGCATCTAATTTTTTCCCCTGTTTTGGTAAACAACAGAATAAAGAAAAATATAACTACTGTAAAACAAATACATCCTATTTTAAATTTTGAACTTAACTAAGAAAAGGCAGATGTTTGTGTTTAGCTTTGATTAATATAATAAATAAGGAAGAAGCCAAGTAGTTACCTACCTAAGAAACTTTGAATTATTCACTCTTCATATAAGCTGTTGCTGGTACCAGGTTACTTATTTCTCAACTATAATGCAATTCCACAAAAATAAAAAGCTTTCCCAGAGACATAAAGTTCATTCAGTAAACTAGTTCTTGTTCCCGGGTGATGTTATCCTGATACATATGATACATATAGATGCAAAACCTATAAAAACACACAAATCAAAATTACAAAATTAGTGGGTTTAGTGAAATTTAAGTTATTTTAAAAAAATATAGTAAGGCTTCAAACAAAAAAACCCAACCCTGCCAGAATTCTAGAATTGCCATTATAGAATGGTTGAATTTCACTCTATCACCTTACTTGAAAGAAAGTTCATTTTTACATATCTATTTTAAAGCTTTTTTCCAAAAATATTTGCAACAATTATATCTTGACTGTCATCTTTCCAAGAAATAT
Source organism: Egretta garzetta (assembly GCF_000687185.1). Lineage (NCBI taxonomy): Eukaryota > Metazoa > Chordata > Aves > Pelecaniformes > Ardeidae > Egretta > Egretta garzetta. The sequence continues at coordinate 3,421,910 of NW_009258669.1, forward strand.
ACCTGAAGCATACATGCCATTATCTTAATTTTAGACACACAAGAAAAACCCAGCCAACCAAAACAAAAAAAATATTAAAATGCACTTGACAAAATGGACTGTGACTAGAGAGTTGTATGGCTCTGCATGTCCATATAGAATCAACTTATGAAATATTTGTATCTGAGTAAAATTTTTTGGCGTATCATAGAAAATATTAATTTCAGTTTTTTCATCTTCAAATAGATCCTACATCCCTTTCCAAGAGTAGCTTTTTTAGTTGATGTCAGGTTTATTCATACAAAATACAAAAGCAAGTCATGTGACCACAGCAAAATTCTGAAGGTTGGTTTAGCCAGAAGAAACTGGCTGTTGAAAGAAATGGTGAAAGAAAAGACTTAGATACACTATTGTGACAGACATCCAGCCCAGACCACATCCAGAGCATATAGTTGAATGACAGGTTTTAAACTACTCTGTTTAAAGGACTAGTTTAAAAGAGTTTAAAAGAGCTGGGGAGTCTATCTAAAAAAGGCTTGGAAAACATCTTTATTTTGTGCTTCAGCCTTTCTGATTTTCCTTTTGTGTATACCCTTCATAATCTGACCCAAACTCTACTTTTTGTATTTTCTCTGTATAGCCAAATTTGGTCAAGCTGTTTCCTCATAAACTTTTTCACATTTCTGTACTCTGAGATAATTTAATTTGTCCTTAGCATTGCTTCTTTATAAAAAATCAACCTTCTTCCTTAACACCTTTTTTCCTGAGGGAATTTTTCTATTTGTAAAATTTTACCTACTGATTTTCTGGCCTTACTTACATTTGCATTCTTGAAGTCCATTATTTTTATTTTTCTGTTCCTTCTCCTTTCTTTCCAATGGGTTGTGAACCTTTCTCTAAGTTGCCTTGCATTCTCACAGTATCAAGCAGTTTGCACTGAAGATTGGAAAAAAATCCAGAAGAGTTTTCCCTCCAGCTTCAAACCTTGAAATTCTCCTGCTCCTGTACCAAAACCTCCTCATTACTCTTACTAAATTTGCAGTAACAAAAAGATTGGGGGGACTGCAAGGAAGTTGTAAGACGCGATCAGAACTGTCCTATCAAACAGAAAAAATGATAGATCAAAAAGAAGTTAATTCAGTGAAGATAATTGCAATGACTAGACAAACTTGTAGGTAGCTGGTTTAAATAAACAGAATTTAAGGGTGTAGTGAATCACAAGCATAATACCTCAATAAAGTCATTACTTTGCAAAAAGACAAGTAATGTCTATATATAAGTTGCAGAATTTACAAAGTATTATCTCATACATAATTCTGTGCCCTGCCTGAAAGGATATCTTTGAAGGAAGACACCAGTCTAATGGATACCAACAAGAATGGTCAGGCTTTCTTTTCTTGTGATGAAAAACTGAGAATTAAGATTTGCTTATCTTCAAGAAGAAAATACTGACAGTAAAAAAGGAGTAGACTGACACAAAGAAGAAAGGAACAAGCTTGTTCTCCATGTTGATGGAGGTACCAGTGGTAATTTCACAATGAAAATTCAGTCTGGCTGTTATCAAAAACTTTCTGTCAGTAAGAGCTGCAACGTACTTTCTCGTATTGCCTAAAAGAGAGCAGTCCTCACTTTTGGACAGTGAACAGGATAAGCGCAAAAACATAGCAATGTTTTGCTGTTTCCCCATGTGAGCCTGAAAGCACGTTGAATCCAGCTCATGATGGGGAGGGCAGAGCACTCTCTTCTCCCAGCCTAGAGACTTCTTTCTCTGCCCAGAAAGCAGCCTGCCCAGCAGAAAAGCTCTCACCCTGCAGACAAACATACCATCAATAAATACACTGGATGCAGTTTAGAATGTACCACAGAGTAACTTCTATGGCATTAAAAATATGAGGCCACATCCACAGCTGGTGTAACTCAAAAGTCTCATTGTTTTAAACAGTTCAGTCCTGATTTATGCCAGCTGAGTGTCCAATTCACACAACATCGGTCCTTTTGATCTTCAGATTCTTGCAGCATTACTAAGGCTGGATTTCTGAAGCAAAGCAGAATTTTTGAAGCTGTTATTCTCATGTCCTTACTGAAAAGCTTTTCCAGCTTAGAACATGCTCATAAACATGCAAGTTTCACAGGTCTAAACTTACACCCTACTGTGCATGATATTAGCCTGTACAACTTTCCTCTTTAAATTACCTTTTTCATGAGTTTGCTTCCCAAAATCTTTATCTTATTTAAACATTTCTTCTTCTAAAATGTGAAGTCCTTTTGATCTTGTACATATAGGATACCAATATATATCTCAAAGCATTAATTCTATCTTTGTGTAGAGCTTGGCTGTTTATCATTTGAAATTATTAGTTTAAATTAGATATAAAGGAAGGAGAAAAAGTAAGCTTTAAGCAAAGTTACTTTGACCGAGCAAAGTTGCAGACAAGTGTAATCTTTCCAAACATATAATTTTTACTGACAGAAAGGTGAAGATAAGAGAAAATTGCACTTCTGACTACTGCTCACATAAAAAATGCAAGTAATACACATAAACAGGATTTGCTTTTGATACAATTAACTGTAAACTGAATGCGCATTAGTGTCTGTGAACAATAGGACTTAAACCCTGACAAACTGAAATGTATTAAAAGTGCTTATAAATACTAAACACAGGAAGACTTTGCCTGATCAGGAATATTCCTAGGTGAATGCTAGCTGATATAACCTAATTAAAGAATGTGAATGCTATGAAAATCACCACAGGAGCTAAAAGTAGTAACAACAGCTTTACATTCTTAAGCCAGGTAATAGACACCCCTACCCGAGGGGATGTGATACTGGACCTGGTGGTCACCAATGCAAGCGAGCTCGTCGGAGATGTCAAGATCAGAGGCAGCCTGGGCTGCAGTGATCATGCGCTGGTAGAGCTCACACTCCTGAGGGAAATGGGAAGAACAAAGAGTACAGTCAGGAACCTGAATTTTAGAAAAGCAAAATTCCAGCTCCTCAAGGAGATAGTCAGAAGGACTCCCTGGGAAACGGTCCTCAGGGACAGGGGAACAGAACAGAGCTGGCAGATCTTTAAGGATGTGATCCACAGAG
>NW_009258669.1:3426141-3430049 GCF_000687185.1 Egretta garzetta
TGGCCAGCAGGTTGAGGGAGGTGATTCTGCCCGTCTACTCTGCTCTGGTGAGACCTCACCTGGAGTACTGCATCCGTCTCTGGAGCCCTCAGCACAAGAAGGACATGGAAGTGTTGGAGCGGGTCCAGAGGAGGGCTACAAGAATGATCCGAGGGCTGGAGCACCTCTCCTATGAGGACAGGCTGAGAGAGTTGGGCTTGTTCAGCCTGGAAAAAAGAAGGCTGCAGGGAGACCTGATTGCAGGCTTTCAGTACCTAAAGGGGGCCTATAGGAAAGATGGGGAAAATCTTTTTAGTAGGGCCAGCTGTGACAAGACAAGGGGTAATGGTTTCAAACTAAACCAGGGTAGGTTTAGACTGGACATCAGGAAGAAATTCTTTACACTGAGAGTGGTAAAACACTGGAACAGGTTGCCCAGAGAGGCAATGGAGGCCCCATCCCCGGAAACATTCAAGGCGAGGTTGGACGGGACTCTGAGCAAGCTGACCTAGTTAGCGGTGTCCCTGCTCACTGCAGGGCGATTGGACTAGATGACCTCGAGGGATCCCTTCCAACCCAAAACATTCTATGATTCTGTGATTCTACATGCATTCATTCACAGTCATGAGGGTTACACAGAAGGAGCAACACAGTTGTCTGAATCTAGAGTTCATGAATCTCAGTGCATTCTTCTTGTTGCAGCTAGATTCTGATTTAGGATCTCTTGCTAGCTGACTCTTTGATATATCTATGTTCAACTCATTAGCAGTATTTTTACAGTCATGCAAGTGTCAGAAATAGTGGTTGCATCAGTGTTATGGCATGTAAGCTTTTGGAGACTGTTGGAAATGCATCCACATTCCAAAGTAGTGGATGAAAAAGAACCCAATAAAAGAAAGCTTTTATAAAGCAATTTTCAAGAGCAAGTCTCAAGGTTTCCCAGAGCTGAATCCTTCTAACTTTCCAAATGCTGCACGTGATCTTCATGGCCAGTGACTGCACCTCCAGAAGCAAGTGTCAGTTGTATGCCAGTGACAGCAGCACACACACAGACAGGCTGGTGGGTGAGACATGGCATCAGGAACAACAGATCATTCTCTTGAGAACATAATAAGTGTGTTTCTGGACTGTTCAGAGGTTTGAAAAATACAGCATTGTTTTCTCTCATTGTTGGAACTGTCAAATTGTTGGCTGGAATTGCAAAACGGAGACCTAGTCTGATGCACTGGTAAAGTCCCTTTACTAGAATAGCTCTCACTCTACTAGCAACTGATATTTGTGCGGTCTTGTACCCCACAACCTGTCAAAACTCCACATTGATTCTCAAATCTTAGATTGTTCCCATTTTTCTGTGCAGTTGATACTTTAAGGAGAGCACCACAAATTCACACAGCTATCAGATAAACCAAGAATTAATGACTACTGGATGAGATGAAACTTCTTTCTAAGTCTAACTGAAGATGGCAGGAAAAAATGTTGGTGAATTTTTCATTATCACCTGTGGCACCAAGAAGAAAGTTAACAGCAAATACTAGCTTGCTTTGAGTTGTAGTCTTTGGTTCTTAAAACCAAAACTTTCCCAAGTATTTAAGGTTCATGAACATCATCTACCTACTTTCATTAATGTATCAGGGCAGTTTCTAAAGTAGTTATGATTATTCCAGTTAGCTTAAAAGGAGTATAAGGTTATATATGATTCTTATGTAAAATGCTGTATTTTCAGAAAAGATTGCAGCTAATTGATAGATCTAACTTTTAAACAATACTTGACATTCCCAAGAGGTATGTGGATTTTCCTGGAAATGATAAGATTTTTTATGCCAATCAAAACCAATTATTTTTGAAATATTTGTTGTGGTGCTCCCTACCCATCAGATATGATTCATGAATACAACCCTTTTAAAACCCTTTTAAAAAGAAAAAAATTTTAATTTTTTAAAACCACTCCTCTAGTCATCTGCAAAACGTATGCCCATCTTGACTTCAACAAGGACAACTCATGCACCTGCATTTCCTGGCCCATGACAGCACATATTAGGATTACATGTTAGAAATTGGTTTACTTCTCTGGTCCAAGTGAAATATGACTTATTTCTGGCTAAGACCCAATTTCAGTAACTTCTGAGAATGTTGAGTGTGTAGGAAAAACAAGAATACCCATGATGTAATCTTCTATGTCGGTCGAAGAGAATTTAGCTGCAGAGAAACCCAAAACTTTTGAAGTTTTTTTAAAATAATGGGTCCACACAATTCCTTCCATACTTACAATTCCACTGCAGTATGGACACCCTGCAAAAGAAAGCAGCAAGAAAAAGTTACTAATATTGCAGAAACATTGATAGGTTATTCTGTTGAACAATTCAGAGGAATACTGAGGTGGGTACCAACATGAGGCAAATCCAAATGAACATTACAAGATGTGCATGAATTGAAGGACATATAGTGCACTTAAATAGACTCACCCTTGGGCTCAAGCACCCTTAGGAAGATGTGTCACAGAATCATAGAATCACTTGGTTGGAAAAGACCTTTAAGATCATCGAGACCAACCATAGCTGTCCACTACTAAACCATAGAATCATAGAATCATAGAATGTTTTGGGTTGGAAGGGATCCCTCGAGGTCATCTAGTCCAACCGCCCTGCAGTGAGCAGGGACACCGCTAACTAGGTCAGCTTGCTCAGAGTCCCGTCCAACCTCGCACTCGATCTCGCTGTCTAAGTCATTGATGAAAACATTAAACAGCACCGGTCCCCGTACGGACCCCTGAGGGACACCACTCGTCACCGGTCTCCATCTGGACATCGAGCCATTGACCACTACCCTCTGGATGCTACCCTCCCGGCCACTAGGTTCGTCAGGCAGGACTTGCCCTTGGTGAAGCCATGCTGACTATCTTGAATCACCTCCCTGGCCTCCATGTGCTTTAGCATAGCTTCTAGGAGGATCTGTTCCATGATCTTCCCAGGCACAGAGGTGAGGCTGACAGGGCGGTAGTTCCCAGGGTCTTCCTTTCTACCCTTTTTGAAAATGGGCACAGTGTTTCCCTTTTTCCAATCACCAGGGACTTCACCTGACTGCCATGACTTTTCAAATATCATGCAGAGTGGCTTGGCGACTACATCGGCCAATTCCCTCAGGACTCTGGGATGCATCTCAACTGGTCCTATGGACTTCTGTGTGTTCAGGTTCCTCGGGTGGTCATGAACCTGATCTTCTCTTACAGCAGGAGGGGTTTTGCCCTCCCGGTCCCCCTCATGCCATCCATCAGCTCGGGAGGGGTGAGGAGAGAGGTTGTCAGTGAAGACTGAGGCAAAAAAGTTGTTGAGTACCTCAGCCTTCTCACCATCTGCTGTTACCAGCTTGCCAGTCTCGCTCATCAGCGGGGGTACGCTTTCTTGTCTCTGAGCACCTTGTCTACCCATCTTTTAAATACCTCCAAGGATGGTGACTTGACCACTTTCCTGGGTAGCCTCTTCCAGTGCCTGATAACACTTTCAGTGAAGAAATTTTTCCTAATATCTAATCTAAACGTCTCCTTGCTCAACTTAAGGCCATTTCCTCCTGAGGCCATTTTGTCCTAAGCATACGTGACATATAAACATTGGCTGTTCCTATGTGTTGCTTTATCCTTTATTCATCTGCACAGCCTTAACTTTCTAATCATACTGCTGGTGACAGAAGTCCTTTGTAGAAATTGGAGTTTCTGTAGGTCAGCACTAGCAAAGTAATTTGTAGTTACTGCTGTGTTTAACAGGTGTTAATAAATTACCTTTAAATGTCAGAAGGATGGTAAGGCAGTAGCTCATTCTGCACTATGCAGTGTCTGGTGCTCTAAGAGCAAGCAGTACCTCATAGCTTGTACTCTCAGAAGCAGGTCTTCAAATGAACACCACTTATAACACCATACAAGGGGGGAGGGGGAGGGG
>NW_009258669.1:3430144-3507184 GCF_000687185.1 Egretta garzetta
GAGAGGGAGAGGAGAGGAGAAAGGAAAATAAAAGAAAGGAAAAATATATCCCTGCCCATAGTACCATACTTGAGCCATTGAGCCATCTGAATCAAGTCATCAGATCTGGGTGAAACGCCTGCTCCTAAGAAAAAAAAAAAAAAGAGTCTCTTTTCTGGAACCCTTTGCCTTTCCTCACCTAGCTAAGACCCAAGTCACAGCTCTCATTCTTACTAATAAAAGAGAACAGTCTGTATTTTCTACTTTCAGCTTTGCTACTGCTACCAGTACTTCAATACTATATGTGTGTGACAGCACTCTAGTTCTGCTATCATCCAAGGCAGCAGAGTACCAAAGACCCTTTGGATATTCTCCCTGATCTGTGGCGTAGTTGTTCTCATATCCAGAATAGAGTCTGTTCTGTCCTCTTGTGTTAAACCTAAACATCATTACCCACCACAGTGCATTACTTACGACATCATAGTGACCCAAGACCTATAGCATATATTGCATACTTCTTATGCCTTTTCTTAAGAAAACATTGCCATGTTTTATGTACCAGTATACAAATTCTGTAGTACTAGAAGTCAAAAGTGAAATGAGAGATAAACATTATATTTAGTGTTAGTAATGTAAACCAGAGCTGGATTTTCTTCAATCCAACAGAAGAAGAGCCATTTTTCATAGCTCTATAGTCTTAGGCCTTACATGTATATGAACATGAGTATTCTCACATCAGCTTCATTAATGTCAGGGAAATACCTAAAAGTCTGAGGTACCACAAACAATTAAGTTGGTGGTTGGGGTTTTTTTTGTCAGAGAATTCTAGAATCTCATCCACAATGTAAACAGAGTCTAAAGCACTGGTAGATTTTTATCTTTCTCTACATAGATTCAGAGGTCTCATTAATCAACCTAAACCAATCAATCAATTTCATTCTAAATGTAGATGTAACACAAGCTACTGCTGAGTCATACAGACTAGTTCAATTATCCTCACTGGAAGGATAAAAAATGCAAGCACTTAAGTTCTGGTCATCAAAAAAAAAAAATCTTGGAAGAACTGGAATCAAATGAGACTCAACTGTAGGAGATATTTTAGTGTGATGTTTACCCCCAGGCAAGGGAACATTTTGCTCTTATAGGAAGAAGAGTAAAGACTACACATTTCCAGCTTTTGAATTACATTCAGAAGACATACACTGTGCACAAAAGCAGAAAGGTACACTTGTTACACACTTGCAGAAGAAATACAAAACATTTGATTTTTTCTCATTTAGGGCCTAAGACATCAAATGGGAAAGCACAAGTACAGGAGAGAGAAATCCTGACTGACTGAGACAGTGAGTGACCTGAAGTTTGAACATGTGGGAGTGATGAGAGAGCGAGACAGTGTTAAACATTTACCTGCATCTTCTGTCCTATTGGCTTAGAGCTCAGTGAACCATATTAATTGAATATCCCTACCTTCTGCTTCCATTGTCTTTTTAATTTCCTTTCCTTATGTTTTAGATGAGATCATTAACTCCTCTACACAGTTTTCCATTTCCTTCCCATAGCTACAATGTCAGAATTCTGTTTTCATCCTGTTGGATTGTTTGTTCATGGAGGTATAATGAATTTTTCCCACCATTCCAAACTAGCAATATCTCATGGTCTTCTTCTACTTTATCTGCAGTTTTGAGGAGTATTTTTGTATGCTGAAAGCAATAGCCTTAGAAAGTTTAGTGATGGGAAAGATAAGACTGTAAGATAGATGGTAGTTGTATGTTGTGTTCAGTGAATGGCGGAGGCCAGATTTTTTGTACGTTTTTCTCTACAAAAGCATCTCAGCAATTCTGTGAACTCAGAGTTCTCCAGTAATCTCACTCCCCATACACACACAAGTAAAAAAGAGAACTTGTAAGTGTGCCAACTAAGTAGAAAAGGTTTGCACAGAGCTGTTGGTTGTATAGTTTATGCCTTAGCGTACTCTGAATCCAGTGAAACAACTAGCAGTGGAAAAGTAAAGGTGGGTGTGGAGAACTGTTCTCCATTTTTCATTTAGAAGATGACTTTCTGCCTGTTAAAACCCTTTATACATACTTATTTTCAATCATGTATCCTGAACAGTGAAACTGTTATGAATTGTGAACTGTAAAGACAAGAGGGAAAAAAAACCAAACTAAAACCTGGAGGTATTAATAACATCTGTCTATTGTACTCATATAGAATATGTTTTCCAAGGAAAGTATATTAAAAAATATATATTTTAGGTGGAAATAGAATACAGAAAAAATCTTCATGGTGCTTCACAGTACCTCTGCTTGGCTAAAGCTACCATTAAGCATAGGTTTACTAAACATAACAACCAACCCCTCTTTCATCTATAATTATTCTAGAGAACAACATTGCTTTTCAATAAAGATTAACAGAATGATATTGCTGTCTGGTTGGATGAGAAAAAAGGGAATTGCACTAAGTGACAGCTGGACTATTTCTCTAGATTAAGATTCTCAAAGGGAATGGGAAGATGATTCCCTCTTATTAAAGAAAACTAAATTACATCATACTGACCAATCGTACAAGACAGCAAAGCAGTTTCTGATTGACCAGTGAATATGCTGTCACTAGGCCATTGTGAATGGCCTGTCATTCAGAAAAGCACTCATTACACTAATTTGTATAAATAGATGATGGGATGCATCTCTAATGCATTTCTCTTTGCAGACAGGTGTGAGGATAGGAAACATGATCAGGCAAGTGGTATGGCTTTAGAAGACAGTTTTCTGATGTGAGAGGAAAGGATTAACATAGGCAAAAGCATAATTTGAGAGGTAATTCGATTTTGTGAACTCCATATGACTTGAGAGGCTCCACATGAAATGTTGAGTGTCCACAACAAGACTGAAGGGATGGGAGTTCAGAGTGGAGCCTCCTGCCTGTTTCTGTCTGTCTTTGTCTTTTATTCTTGTAAACTCAGAATGCGTTCAATCAGGGAGGGACATGAGTACATTGAAATGTAATTTAATGCCTAAATGAATGTTCTACTGCTGTCTTTCTGTTAACATTGACAACCTTAATATGTCATTCCCTTACATGCAGCAGTCCAAGAAATCTTTGTGGCTAGAATCAGGTTTCCTTATTCTTTCTGGAATATCACAGAATTTTCATGAAGTTGAAGAGTGGATCATTTTAAAAGAGAAATGCATGGGATAATGTAGAGGGATTCCCATTGGGATGGTTGTGGGGCAGATAGGGAAAAAAAAAACATTTCAATACATTGAACAGTAGCCCTTTGAACACATTCTGTGCTAGGGGGGAAGTGGGGGTGGAGATAGAGGTAAGGGGGTTGGGGAAGATCAGAGGGAGGAAAATTAAATCACATCAGAGGGGAGGAAAATTAATTCTTTGAATTTAACAAACTGGTAACAGAAGTTACAAGTGAGGAAATGTATCCTCCCTTTTAACCTTGGCAATTTAAGATAGTATCCTTTACTGTTCTCTGAGTTACATCTTTGTAACACCAGTTATAGCATTTTATTATAAGTAATTGACTAAAATTTGCTAGCTAATCAGTAATAACAGCCTTAAAATACAACCATGAAAACCCTTTCATCTTTTAGCTTATCAACTATTAAAGTGAATAATCCATAATGGTTACGAACCTAGCAAGGAAAGTGGATCTCGAATATTGCTCGTATGCTACCACAAGTGTTCAGTGAAGGATACATCTGCACATGGAGTTAACTGTTCCTTCAGTTACATCCCATCTTAAACAGCTCTTGATTATTCAGATTCTAGGATTATCAGTCTGCCAAACAAACAAGTTCCTGCTGCTGCCAGCCTGATCAGAAGTTAATCTTTAGCTTAAATATTGTTGTGATTCTCAGACCAGGCACTGTACCTCTTACTTGTCGTGACTGCAGTGTCCACTGGGCTCAGCTCAACCTCCAAGGCTCTTCTCTATGATTAGTACGACCCTCTTTAGACACTTTTTTTTTTTTTTCAGATTCATGAACTCTACTGATCCTGTTTTCAGGGGCAAAGTTCTCCAGGTGTGTTGCATAATATAGTATTAAGGGTAAAAAAAACCTGTGGGGACTATGCACTGACATGCCAAAATCCATCTATGTCTTACAGCTTAATTTAACACCCGTACATAATCCTATCAAGTCCCTAGATGATAATCACACAGGTCCAGTCAGAGCAGGTTGCTCAGGTCCATGTTTGGTCAAGTTTTGACAATCTGCAAGGATGGAGATCCCACATGTCTCTGAGCAACATGTCCCAGCTTTTACCTGTGTTCATGATAAATTGCAGCAAATGAGCAGAATAAATAGTGCTCTTACTCGAAAGTTTTTAGCTTCTGTTTACAAGAAAAGCAAGTTCACTGCACTTGAAGTGGATGTGTACTAATATTCATTTGGACATACCTGTGTTGTGCATATTTTTTGACAGTCCTCAACTTAGTATACCCTACTGTTTAGCATCCTATCAGGATGGACTCTTCCCCCTACTCTGTGCTCTTTCCAGTGTTGGGTTACCCTGCCAGCCTGTTATAACAATTATGAGTTGGCCTGGCTTGGTTTGTTTGAAGCTGGGCATTTCTGAATGCTACTGTAGTGTGTTTCAGCTGATGTGACTGCTGCTCCACAGCAACAATAAGCAAAAAAAGCCAGTCACCAGAGTCTTATCTAGCTTTGTCTTTACCCATCTTTTTCCTGCTCTCTGTAACAGGATTCACCCTGAGCTGGACCACTCCTACTTGTTCAGCAACAGCTGAATAGGACTTACTGTTGTGAGAAAGGCTGGTAGGGAGTGTTTCATAGTGGAGTGGTTTTCAGTGGTGGGTGGGTGGGAATCTGTTTGCAATCACAGTGTTGCCAAATAGTAACTCTCCTATTTGTCATCTTTTCAGGCTACCTCTCCTATCTTATTATAGTAACATATTTCATTCCTTTATGCACAGCAAAGAAACTCTCTTCCGTTCAGATAGTAGACTTTACAAAGAAAAATCAGATCTTAGATATGTAATTATGGAGTGCAAGGCACAGAAGATACTGTATTAGTTCCTATAGCCATCTTGGTATTTTCATCCATACCTGGTTTTTTTTTCCCCCATCCTTTGCTGAAAGTTTATTTCTCTTAACTTTTTATAAAGTACATTTCAAAGCACATAACACTGTGCATCTTCCAGACATCATAAAGGGATAAACAGAGGCATTTCACTTGCAGTAATTACTTTTCAAATTAATTCAACTTAAGAAATATGTAGAAATTCTTGGCAATCATCAAGGTCAAAGAGGTGCAAGATATGGTTAACCCCAGATGCTCAGACAGTGTTCAGAAAATTCTATTTACTTTGCCACATACTTTGAGCATATCTAAGCTGTGGAGGCCATGCGTTTTTATGACTCAGAGACTGGAAGGAGGAAGTGGTCTGCTGCTAGTTCCAAGATCAGTGATGATGCCCTGTCAGGCATGCAGAATGCCAGCTGGGACCATTCAGATGAGTAATATTGATGAACATCTTGCAGGATTCCCTTTAGCCTTTCTAAACATGCATGCTATCTGCTTTTTTCAGTGTCAGGCAACTTGGAGGGGAAAGGCAGGAAAAAGAAATAGAAAAGAAAGTAGATTATGAAATATTAGACAAAGGTGTCCATGCCATTCAGTGCAAGTCACATTAGCCATACCTGCCCTTATTCTGAGCCAGCTGGAGAGATACTAGCTCACATACCTGAAACACTTCAGACTCATAGGCACGGAACACTACCTGTTAGTATCTTGAGTCTATTTCATACTCCCCATGAACTATGTGTACAAGCTATACACAGTATTGGATGGCCTTATTTAGACACACAAATAGTCTCTAAAACCAAGGCTGGAATCTCAGTGATGAACAAAATTTCTCAGGGCAGAGGTACAGACAGGAATGTAAGTCTTGACGGTAAGAAAGGTTTCATCACAGCCATGGAACTCCCTAATCTGTGAGGATCAAGCTCATAGAAAAGTCTAAAGGGCAATTTGCAGAGGTCCTAAAATTTCCGAGAAATTGTGCTCTAAGACACTTCCTTTTCCCACTTAGGACTACATAGTCAAGCATCTCTGACTACAAACTTCAATGATCTTATCTACCAAGGATAAATGTTTTAATAAGGACTGGTAGGGAAAAAAAAGCAGTTGGAACTAGGATAAGTGTAGCATACACTAGCATTTATCGTTGAAGGGTTAATTGTTTTGCCATGGCAAGATCTACCTGCCATCACCATCCCAGCTGCATGTCCTTCGAGAAATCTGACAGCAGCTCTTTCCTACAGGAAAATAAACTTTTGAGACCTTTTTTTAGGAGCTAATATTGCTGTATTGTCCTGGTTTTGCATGGGATAGAAATAATTTTCTTCCTAGTAGCTGGTATAGCGCTGTGTTTTGGATTTAGGATGAGAAGAATGTTGATAACACACTGATGGTTTAGTTGTTGCTCAGCAGTGCTTACACCAGTCAAGGACTTTTTAGCTTCCCCTGCTCTGACCAGTGGACAAGAAGCTGGGAGGGGGCACAGCCAGGGCAGCTGACCCCAACTGTCCAAAAGACTATTCCAGACCATATGACATCATGCTCAGTATATGAACTGGGGGGAGCTGGCTGGGGGAGAGTGATCACTGCTCAGGGACTGGCTGGGCATTGGTTGGCGGGTGGTGAGCAATTGCACAGTTCATCGTTTACTTTGTATATTATTATTATGATACTTCATTTTATTTCAATCATTAAACTCTTCTTATCTCAGCCCCTGAGTTTTCTCACTTTTACTCTTCTGATTCTTTCCCTCATCCCACTGGAGTTAGGCAGGGAGGAGTGAGTGAGTGACTATGTGGTGTTTAGTTGCTAGCTAAGGTTAAGCCACAACATGTACCAACTGTTTCCTTGCTCTTAATATTATTAAAAGTTCCTATTATTTCGAGATAATCAAAGCTAATAATTTTGAATGTTGCTTTTCAAATTGCTGTTTTCACTTTTTTTTTGAAACTGTCTCATTACCACCACTCTTATTCAAGGTTACTTTTACTTCAAACACTAATACTTTTTGGGTTATCTTATTTGCATGTTAATGAAAAAAGTGATTCTAATCAACTGTCATGAACAGTACTCATAGTTTACAGTTTTCATTATTAATACCATAACCATATTCCATGTGGTATAAATATGAAAGTTTGGTCCCTAGAAACAGCATTTTCAACAAAAAAATTTATCGTAAGTGTAAATTTCATAGTTAGTATTTAAACCATTTCATGGAGTATTTTTTTATATTTCCAGCAGGTATGTAAAAATATCATTTTCCTTGTGTTGTATGTAATATGTCCACTGAATTTTGGCTGTGAAATTAAAAAAAAAAAATCTTCTATCTTCATCACAGGAACACAAAATTTCCTACATTATACCTTACCCTAATACCATCATTTTGAAGAAGGTACCTCAACTGGTCAGGATGCCTCTAAAATGTACAGAGTGCATGGGTCCTGAGATTTTCTAATTTCACATCTCCTAACCTTTGATGAGACTACCCCTTTCTATTATATAAGCTGCACAGCAGGCAGCCCACAGCTTTTATTCAAGGAAAGTATTGTCTGTGTTGTAGCCTAATCATCACACATCACTCCCTTTGACTCCTTCTGTATCCCAGGCCAGGCCACCTTCTGTTGCTAGATGAACCTTTCTGTGGCACATGACTTGTTAGACAGGGTAATATCTAATAACATATGTCCCAGGATATCACAGGAGAGGCTGTCACCATTAAATTATCTTGCTGTGGTAGTGGAGCAAAACTTTTATTATGTATTACATTTTGTTTCATAAATATGTACAGACATATATATATATACAAGATCTCATGACCCCTTCTGCATGAACCTCTACTGATGTTAATAATTCAGTCATAGCATCTGAAGCCCAACAGAGAAATACCTCACTCTGATTTTGAAACTAGAACCTTGGCATAGAGCAAAGAACAACAATATGGATTTTATCAATTGTCCCATTCAAGTAATGTCATCAATAATCTCCAAAATCGATCAGGCTTTGAAATATGCAGTAACAACTTTTCCTTGATAAATTATGCAATAGACTCCATCACAACCACCCCAACAGTTTATCTGCCCACAACAAATGAGCTATCTATTGAGTGCCTGCAATGGAAGGTGACAGATTTCACAAAGCAACACTTGTGAGGTTAAGTCTTTCAGACTAATATGTTTGCATGCATCAGAACGCTGTGGAAGAATCAATGTAAAATCCTCAAAAAATGTTCTGTTAACTATCCTGAGATGTTGTATATACTGCTGGTTTATAGCACAGCCTTTTGCCCTGTTCAGTATGTGTTTTGTGAGTCCATAAACATTGCTGCACCAAGAGAAACCAATCCAAGAAACTGATCTAAGCAGCTGGTCAGTGTCCTTCTCATCCTCCTCATTGTTCTCCCACTGCAGCTGTAGGCATTTATCTGCTGATGGTGTTGCCAAAACCTCTGCAAAAGCTGTTTGGTGGTCTGTTATTGGCTTGCAAAACTGAGGCTGATTGTCAGCAGAATGTCAAATATGACTCCACAAGCTGCAGCTCATTTGAAATTATCACCATCACAGAACTGACCTTGAAAATGGTGAAGGCTAATTGAAAGATAGATCGCAGGGATTTGTGTGCTCCAGGACTTTTAGATTACCATCTGCTTCTGCCCAGTTTCTGGGGGCAAGTAGCACAGAAGAGTCACTGAGAACATAACTTAAGAGAGTATTTCAGGTGAAAAAAGATATTCATAATGCACTGACTGGATAGATACAGCTACATTGTAGCAGCTTATCATCAAGCAATGTGCAGCTCAACATCAACTAGGTATGCCAAATATAAGTAGAGACTAAATGCTTCAAGGATTGTCACACAAAACTGCATCTGTATCGCTTCTGTGTATTTAGTGTTTTTACACAGCTTTCAAGTCACATAAATGAGCCAATGTGACCTCAAATGCAAAACACCTCTTTGTATCACCATTTGGCTCTTCAGTTCATATTTCCTATCCTCTTCAAGTGTCTCTTTACCAGCCTCCCAATACCCATTGTAGGTCATGTCCCATTATAGCTAACCTACAGCCTAGTTACACTTCTATCTTAAGATTTATGCACATAACAGAGCAGATTTAACCAAGGCTTGACTAAGAAATAAAGAGTTTCTTTTAAATTATATATACCACTCATAACTATTCTCTATACAAATCTTGGTCAACTCTGAGAAAAGCTGATATTCTAGCTAAGCTAAACATTGCTGCATGAGGCAATGACACCATCCTAAATGAAAATCTGTTAAACGAATGTGCCTGCCAGCGGGAATTACCATTCTCTATCAATAAGGCTTTGCATTTAACAGGTTACTACTTTGTCTTTAGTCTAAATATCTAGAGGCTCTACCCTTTAATTTAATGTATAAATTGATTCTACTCTGTCTCACCACACCTAATGAGCATATTTGGTTCTTTGTCAATAAAAGCTAATGATTAAATGAAGAATGTTAATCAGATTGAAATGAAGATAAGAGATATTTCTTTTATACCAGACTGGAATACACTATTGTCTCTGCCTATATTTGTGGAAGAAAAGTTGGATCCAGTCTTCTGTATCTTATTTGATACCAGCAGGCAAGGCCTTCAGGTAAGAATTATTTCAAAGTCTATGCAAAGGTATTATAGATGTATGAGTCAATTTGTGAGACAAGACTGTGGCTCTACTTTGTGTACAAATCCTCATTACACATCAAGGCAAACAATCACATCCTGTCCTTCTTTCTGTAAATGATAACTGGTTTTAGTGCTAAGAGAAAATCCTTGAGAAATACACTGCAACAGAACAGAACAGATCGAGTTTTACCCACTTTAACAGAGCTTGAATGTATACCTTCAAAAATGTATGGAAGCATTAATTTCTTTGGAATATGAGTGAAAGAAGACAGAGACTTTAGATGTTTTCACTAGGGAATAAGCGAGCAAACTAAAGGAATGTAGCAATAGGAATAATTAACTTTTTTCCCTTTTTATGACTGAGAACATTGTAAAGCAGACATTAGCACAGGTCCACACTGAATCGCACTGAAGATTGCAATTATATTATGGTTTGAATTCTATGTAAAAAGTGAGCTCCTCTGTGATCTAATATTTCTTAATTAAAAACAAAAAAATGCTATGCCACTTGCATTACCACAGAACAATCATTTCAAAAATGGAGTATATACATACATTAGACGGGAAAGAATTTCATTTTTTTTTCAAAGAATTATTATTATACTCTGCTTTCCACCCAGTCCTCAATACAAGTTATTTGTATAAAGGAAAAATATATATTCATTGTAAATTGTGTGGATAAAATCTACAGAAGCAATTGTCTGGATTTTGTTCTCTCTTATTTCAGAGCCAAGTGACTATTGTACCTTTACTCTTAAGCACAATGAAAGTTTGTTGAATATTTAATAGTTTGGATTGCATATCAATTTAGTGGAAATCATTTATTACACAGTAAAACCAAAAGTATGAGAAAGAAAATTATGCAGAAGAAGGAATTCAATTACAGTGACAATTTAATTCTTAAGACAGCTGTTGTAAAATGTGGCTGTACTGCTTATCAGTGAATTTCAAGTGGTAATTTTTCAAAAACTTGGTCCAGTTTGGGGCTTTTTTTTTAAATATAATTTTTCAGACACAAAATTTGCGCCTCCATTGCTGATCTTCACTTACACTTTGGGCTGAACTCTGAGTCTGTAAGCGCTCAACTGGAATACAAGTCTTAGAATTACCTTGGCAATGCCTTCTGGTTGGGAATTACTATCGCTTTGTGGATCCATTTTCTCTGTACCTGGTCCTTTAAATTGATCCATTTCATGGCTAGCCTTCATGTATTCCAATATCCCACAGTTAATCACATATCTTTTCTTGACTCCCTAGTAATATGCCACCCTACCTATCTTCACCAGAACCTCATTCTCAGGATACCAAAGTGAGAAATTTTCAGCCTAGATGTACAGCTTAATATTTTTTCTCAGACGGAATGCTGGAACTACTAATAGGAGTTACAAAACATGCCTCCAAGTCATAGGCATGTTGCCAGCATCTTGTTATATTTTTCCCAGTGAGTATTGTCTCTGCTGGTAGCCCAGATAATGACAGTCATAATAATAAATAATGTGTTTGCATCTTAAACTTACTTGACCTTGGTCAGCCGTGCTGCAGCCAGCTATTCTCTTACTCTGTTGCTTGCATGACCCTCTTGAAAGTGGAAGAGTCACTACAAGTTTGAATGATTTTACCATTCCAGTGGAAAACAATCACATTTTTGGAGCTTGTGCTCCAAGCTGTGTATTTTCACACCCTCTTTTCCCATCAGATAAGATACCTCATCAATATACTCTCCCATCTCATTGTTAATTCTGATCATCCCAGGATGGAAATCTTAAAGTTACTGGTGATCCAGTACTCAAAGAGTCCTAGATTTCATCTCTCTTGATGGCATCAAAGGATTGTGATATACCAGAAGGGTGTACCTCAGGTTGGGATGGAAAACCACTATGGGCCTTAGAGTTTACAAAAGGTCCACCAATTTGCTGGAGGCCATTTCACTTCTTTCAGCTGCCAACTAAATTTTCATTCATATCTAGAGTGAAATTATAACAGAAACCAGATCAGTTTTAATTTCTGGCTAGCAAAACAGCAGTGCTTAAGTACTGGGTAGTTACCTCTTAAGAGTCCCTATGTTTGAAAAGAATTAATTTAGTCTTCACTCTAATAACACAGATCAAAATTAATCCATTTGTTTTCCACATTTCCATAAAGTTCCCCAGTATTTTATCATTAGTTTATGGACACTCAAAATGAAGGATAACATCTACTTCTATCTTTACTTAGGTAGTTCTTTATTTCATTTGTTTGCTACATGAATAAGCTGCTCATGGCCTGGACGGGTGTACTCTTTGCTGGGTAAAAAACTGGCCAGATGGCAGGGCCCAAAGAGTTGTGGTGAATGAAGTTAAATCTAGTTGGAAGCTGGTCACAAGTGGTGTTCCTCAGGGCTCAGCACTGGGGTCACTTCTGTTTAATGTCTTTACCAGTGATCTGAATGCAGGGATCAAGTACACCCTCAGTAAGTTTGCAGATGACACCAAACTGGACAGGAATGTTGTTTTGCTGGAAGGTAGAAAGGCTGCAGGGGGACCTGGACAGGCTGGATCAATGGGATGCAGCCAATTGTATGAGGTTCAACAAGGCCAAGTGCTGTTCCTGCACCTGGGTCACAACAACCCCATGCAATGCTACAGCCTTGGGGAAGAGTGGCTGGAAAGCTGCCCGGCAGAAAGCGGTCTGGGGGTACTGGTTCAGAGCCACCTGAATATGATTCAGCAGTGTGCCCAGGTGGCCAAGAAGGCCAACAGCCTCCTGGCTTGTATCAGGAATAGCGTGACCAGCAGGACTAGGGAAAAGATTGTCCCCCTGCACTCTGCACTGGTGAGGCCGCACATCAAATACTTTGCCCACTTTTGGGCCCCTCACTACAAGAAAGGTATTGAGCTGATGGAGTGTGTCCAAAGAAGGGCAACAAAGCTGGTGAAGGGTCTGGAGCACAAGTCTTATGAGGAGCAGTTGAGAGAACTGAGCTTGTTTAGCACGGACTAGAGGAGGCTGAGGGGAGACCTTATCACCCTCTACAACTGCCTGACAGGAGGTTGTAGTGAGGTGGGGGTTGGTCTCTTCTCCCAAGTAGAAAATGATATGACCAAGGGAAAATGGCCTCAAGTTGCGCCAGGGGAGGTCTAAATTTGGTATTAGGAGAAATTTTTTCACTGAAAGGGTTATCAAGCACTGGAACTGGCTGCCCAGGAAGGTGGTTGTCACCATCCCTGCAGGTATTTAAAAGACATGTAGATGTGGTGCTGAAGGACATGGTTTAGTGGTGGGCTTGGCAGTATTAGGTTAACAGTTGCACTTGATGATCTTAAGGATGACTTATGTCATCATCTGTGTCACAATTCAGCTGATTTTAAGAGTTCCTTTAATCGATATGACTCCAATGTGGCAGAATGGCAGTTGCCCATAATAAAAGTTCTTTTACATTGTCTAATGTAAGAGACGAATAAAAGCTGGTGAGTTTCTTAAATGTCTCTCACTGGATAGAAGCAGTTTGTCCCTATATCAGAAATGAGGACTTTTGAATTATGCAAAATATGAAGCCTGCAAAAATATGTGCAAGGCTGCCACTTCTTACTTATTATATAGGTCAGTAAGAATATACAAGCATATGTGAATGTCTTGAAACAAATGAAATAAGAAAAAAAAATTAAAGACTATAAGCATATGTTTGATATATTTGAAGCATGTTTTTAGATATTTTAAATATATGAATAAAACATGCAGATGGATCGGCCATATGGTTTTGCTAGGGCCAACATACACAAACCGTCCAAGTAAAAATCTAATTCCCAGACACGGCTTTCTGACAACAATAGTTTAACACAGATAAAAAATGCTTAAGTGTTAAGGGGCACTGCAGGTATACAGGGGTATACCAGTTGTAAAACCAGTGACCTCAGTGGTGTCATAACAGGTAGGGGTTTGTCCTACATGTTCACAACCTCTGATAACATCATAGCATGCATAATCCAAAAAAAAGTAAATTATAGTTCATCCATGACTAAATATCAATCTGGAACCAAGACAGCAGAGACAGCACAAAATAATACCAAAATATAACTGCAGGCAAAGTCTAACTCAGTATGACTGGCAAATCTATGAAATAATGCATGATTTCAGCAAATCCCATCATCCAAAATAAACATTTGGGTATGGCATCAATTTGGGACCAACAGATCAGTCTTTTTACAATACATCCATTCCAATTTCCCAAACCATCAAAAAAATAAAAAGACTCACAAGACTGGCAGAAGCGAGTGAGAAATGGTTAGTGAGATAAGAAAAGAATCAATCAAGGCAAATATCTCTTACCTAGAAGATAGACTCCAGCAGAAGCACCATGAGTAATAGATATATTATTAGATAAGATAATTCTTCTCAATTTCTAAAATTATTTTCTGCATTTGGAGCTTTGGTAACATACATTGCTTTATGACATTTTTAAAATAAAAATAAAACCTGAGAGTCCTGTACAAAGACCAGCCTGGTAAATTATATTTTATAGTGAAAGGTGTAGAGAGAATAAAAAGAGGTGGGAGATCTCAAAGGTCAGTGCTTCAGACAACCTTCATTGAGGAATATCTTATTTTTTCTTTAATAGTTTTTGTTTACTTGTTTGAAATTCTCAACATTCTGCCCAAGATCTCAGTGTTAAAAACCATATAGTTTTGTTCTGTTTATCAACCAGGTCACCTGTGCAATTACTGTGGCATCATGTTTAAATAACCTCATCCTTGATAGGCAAAGCAAGGTTGCTGCTGACATGAGAGACAGAAAATGAACATTGATTTTTGTAAATAACTCTTCTAACAGGCAGCTTATTTTATTTCATAGCATCCGTAGCTTTTTCATTTAACCGGTGTTTAACATGCCAATATCTCGGTCCTGATTCAGTAGATCACAAAGGTAATTGCTGAATTGTGATAATGGGTTTAAACCTTCATTATTTATCGAATCATATGTTTATGTCTTGTTTCATTAAGCAAACAGAATTAAGAAAGTCTTTATATTATGAGTTGAACATGACCAGCAAAACCTGTTGGTCAAGTTTCTGTGTGGGAATGTAGATACACATCCATAGCTGTCAACATAGGCAAGAAATGTGCTGATCTGCTTTATCATCTCTATGTTAAGTACCATTTTATTAGCATAACCTCTTTCAAGCACAAACTCTTTTGAGAATAAAATGTACCTGAAGAGTTTTTATTTGAATCTCTAGTTACTAACAAAGTCAGAGTACTTAAACTTCCAAGCATGAATTTCCATTTCAGCTGAGCAAACCCTGTGATGTTAAGGAATTAACAAAAGTCACAGTATTTGCAATGGGAGCAAGAAAAAAAGCGAAAGCTCCCATTGTGGCTTTTGAAATTAAAGAAACTGTCAGACAATCAGTGGAACTAGGATTAACATTAGCAAACAATTGTTTTGAGTTGGCATTTCCATCCCTGATGACACTAAAACATTAATTAAGTTTAGCAGCTGACTGACAAGTTGTATACAAGCTGGTGGGGCTCTACCACAATTGTGGATGAAGATCCAGGCTAAGCTCCTGAAAAGATATTCTAATCTTTGCAGCTTTTGTCCACAGAGGAGAGTTAATATGAACAATAATAACTGAGGATACATGTCCTGCCAAAATCTTGGAACAGTAAAGATGAGAAATGTTTGGAAAAGATTTTCATCTATTATAATATTTCTTCTGCAAAGTCTGTCAGACTGTTCCAAAGCAGTGAGACACAAAGACATGAAGAAGTTGAACTGATTCTGTGAGCAAAAGTTCCTCAGAATAGTAAAAAATAAGGAATCTGTTTATTCAGTCAAGCTCAGGAAATCCAAGCAAATAGGGCATGAGATAGAGTTATGATGCTTCAGGTTTCAAAACTGATAAATAATATTTATACTTGTGCTAAAAATCTTGAAATAATCTCTTGTCTGATAAAACAACCAGTACAGTCATCTCATTGCATAGTAGGTTCCATTGGTTGGAAGGTAGTACCTGGGACTTGCTTAGTGGTTTTGGAACAAAATCAATCCCGATGTAAACAGCTGCCAATTTCTTTACTTGAGTGTTCAGGTACTTTCAGAATGTAATTTGCCAATAATTTTCAAAGCATTTTATAAATGTGAACTACTTAATCTTCACAGTATTATTATAAATAACTCATAGAATTATTTGTATTCTTCAGTTCAAAAACCACCAGGCACATGCCCTTGCCTGTTCTTGTGCCTACTCTTTTAGCAAATGCAAATGTCAGAAAATGAATCGGTGTTTCTGTTAAGAGAATCACTTGTTTCTTATTCTATATATTTAAATTGGTTTTAATCATCAACACTTCATATATAACACATCCTTTATCCCTCCCCACTGCACACACGCTCTAAATTTAATTAAAATAACTGAAATGAAACTACAGATAATTTGTTTTTTAAATAGACTGCCACATGCTCCATTTACATAAAACCCATTAGTTTGCATTAAATACAAATTAGCTGCTGATATGAATTAAATCACATATAAATAGTTCAGAATAGCCTCAAAACCATGCATTTTAATTAATATAACAGTTAACCAGATTTATCTGTAAGGTAATCAAGACTCTCACTCATTCATTTTTCAGTACAATAGGCCAGAGAATGAAGGGCTGTCCTGTAACACTGTTATTTTAACAGTGAAATAAAGGCACTGAGAAGGCAGGAGCAATGCCTGGATTCAGGCATTTATAACAAATTATGTTACTTTAGAATGATTCTGCAACTGCAAAACCTGAGGCATATGAACAAGATCTGCATTGTGGGGAGGAAATGAAGATGCCGATAGTCTTTTGAATCTTTGATGTCTAGTTTTGCAGAAAATTAGGAGTCTCATAAAGGAACTAGTGAAGCTACTCTCTTTTCCTAGCCATTCTAAACATAAAAGTGAAATATAATATGACAAAAGGAGTTTTTAAGACACTTCTTAAGTAATTGTCATATGATGAAAACAGTCATTCAAAACTCAGCACTCTCAACATCTCTCTCCAAGAGCTACAAATACCAGCGAAATAGTGTCGTTCCTAGGTAATCATTTCCCCATCTTCAAAATGGGTACAATAATATTTTCTTTACATGGGAGTTCTGCACTTAGTGAGCATAACGAAAGACAGCAAAAAACTGCCAGAAGTTCATCTTAATGACTCTGTTAGTAAAAGTTTTCTAAGCTTGTACCTACACAGGCCCATAAGCCATACATTTTGGCATACATTTTGGGAACTTTTGAATGGAGACATATTTTGAGAGAACTTGTATCTAACAGCAACAGAAGTGGTACCCCTAAGATCCTCATGGCAATTCAAAATTCACAAGATTAGAGGGATCTCTAAACTGTAATGTTTAACAAATCAAAGTAACAGCATCCTGTGGAAAGCAACATATGAAAAATTCAGTTCCGCTGTAGCTAAAGGAGAAACTGGACACAAAAAATGCAAGTAAAGTAGCCAGGCTATATAAATTCTTTGGCAGAATGGAGAGCAATTGAAGTGGCACTAATGTACAAATTGTACAATCATTACAGGTTTTGCACAAGTTTGATTGTCAATGTTCCAGATGTTGTAAATGATCCACATGATTTTGCTGCTGCCGCTATGGCTATGGGACCTAATAGAACTGGACTGGCTACACAGTGGCAGAGACAATACTGAAAAACTGTGGATCCAATTTAACATCACATGTAAGAAGCTGAGCCACCCCATCATTATATGAATATGCCAGGTCTGAGTGACTTACCAGCTTGCAAGATCAAGCTCTGTTTCTGCAAAGGTTGGGTTGGAATTTGTCTCTCATCCAGCCAATGAAAAAGGTACTCCTGAATGAACGTGATGGCATTAAACTTCTCTTTGAGCTTCTTAATATTTTCAGGATATGGCCCTTAACTTACATTTTTTTTAAAAGTAAAGACATACTTTTCTTAATTTTAATTTCAGCTGAAGGTGTATCAAATACACTGGAGTTTGAGTTAAACATCAAAACTGAAGAGCCCCAACTGATTGCAGAATTCAGCACAGTATATAAGTATTTATATTTAACAGAAGGAGAATTTGATCTGATGTCTCTACAATATAGATTCAATCTCTAGGACAAAGTTGGCATGCATATACACTCAAAGTAATTTTATTCAGTTCAGTCAGGAAGAACAGGGCATAATTAGCAAAGAATTAGTCATCCTAGATTCACTGACTCATCTTAGCTATGTTTTACATAAAGCATTAATATACAGTGCATAATATGCTATGAGTCTTAATTTTTAAATGATTTAGGAATATTAAATGCACAGTAATGTTCTCTTATATAGTACGATTGACACTAATATCCCAAGGAAATGTACAAACAGTACAATTGAAAACACGACGGCGTCTTTGAAAACGTGATAGCATTTTGAAAAGAGTAAAATTCATTATTCGTATTAAACCAAAAAATATTTTTAGCACCACATCTGCTTAACATGGATGTTCATTCATACATTTTGCTACCCATAGAATGGAACAGTCGTAATCCGATTTGCATTACTCCACAGAGGTAAATATCCATAAAGACTGAGTAGTTTTACCCAGTGAATATCAGTGAAATAAACAATGGCAAAACAGCTATTTTTATTCTTAAAAACCAGGTTTTGCAGTAAATTATGCATTGCAAGAAACAGCAGGATGGGTTATGCCAGTTACATCAGTGTCATATGTCCCAAGATATGACTGGCAGACTAAAACAGATATGATGTGTCATAACAAAAATTAAAGAATGAACTGGCAAGTAGTCTTCAAAATACCCAAATATTTTTTAATAAGCCCAGTTACTCAGTACAAGAAACCTAAATGAAGCAAAACTTGGCCTTTTTTTCAAAAATGAAATGACTAACCAAAGATCTAAGCCTTGAGATCCAAGCCTATAAGTACCACCAATCAGAAAAGATTTGTGAACACACCATTACTCAGGATTAGGACCAAATTAATTGACAAAAAAGCTTTCAACTGTTTTGCTGTATTTTGTTCTCAAACTCTAAAAGCCCAAGGAAGATTATTGGATGAGTATGCTGTGGCAGGAGTGCTCAGATAGAATTATTCCAGATCAATTATTTTCTATAATCTAAGGTTATACCTCCTGGGAAAATCCTTGAAAGCAGATGTTTCCTGTAAGGCTGCACCACTCTGTAATGAAACAATAACTGTACTGATTTATTTTTTTAGAAATGGATTCAGAGTGAAGTCTTAACATTCCAAATTAACTTCTGACAGTAGGAGATTTTGACAATATGGAATGTCTAACAGTTATTACTTTTCCTCCCCACCTTCAGAATCACTTCATTGATTTTCTAAAATACACCAAGACAGAGGCTTCTCAAAGACAATGGAAAGAGACACAGGAGTTACTTTAAATTGGCACTAATTCAAGGCCCTACTAGTTGTACAGGCAGCTTTGAAGTTACATTTTAAGCATATCTAGCTGCATTAAATGACATTGTAGATACACTTTGCTTGGTTTTGAACAGCAGTTGCAGTGTAATTAGTGCCACTTAATGGAAAAATGTAACTGAGGGGCATATTGTTATTAATCAAATTCCAATATAAAGCTGGCTGCTGTAATAATGGGAGCAATTATTGACTGATGAACTGCAGCCTGGAAACTGACCCTAAATAAATCCTGTCTTTTCAAAAAGGAACAGACAGGCAGAGAGCTCAAAATAACTGTTTCTAGCACTCACATGACATAGGCCCAGTTCAGGTACTATAAAATGTAAGACATCATGTTTTCAAATAAAGAACAAAACACAAGAATGCTGGGACCTGAAAATATAAGTCAATAATATAGTCTGCTTTCAACCAAAATTGCAAGACTTACTCTCTCCTAGTCACAAAACCTGTATAGGTGACTCCTACCAGTGTAAAAATTTTTAGGTCTTCTGTCTAGGATCCAAAGAGATCTTCACAGATTGTAACTTTGCACAGGTAATTATGGGGGAGTAGAAGACAATTGAAAGTTGTTGCATTTCTCACAATTCTGAGGTGATTATCTTCCTCAGCCTTTGATGGTTTCTGAGCCATGTATATAGTACTGGACAAACTATTAGCACTTGTCAATTCTGGAAACAAAACAAACAAAAAAAAAGATAAAAAAATTTAAAAAAAAAAAAAGAGGGGGAAAAAAAAGTGCTTTCTCATCTGGATTTCCTGAAAAAAACAATGTGACATACTGGTTGGTTTTGAATAATTTTGCTTCCTGAGATTTTCATTCTGAACCAGAAGTTTCCTATATTACTTCTGACTTGGTATGGGGAGGATCTAAAATCAATATTCAAGCAGAAATTCAGTTTGTCATCTAAGTTTCATGGCTGTTGCAGCAGACTAGAAATGCTACAGGAGCCACAGCTACCTTCAGAAGTACCTGGAATATATGCAGGACTTCAGAAGGAAAGCAAAGTACAGGAAGAACTTTGTAGTAGTAAGCAGTGTAACAGGAACAATCAAAATCAATAAGCAAAAGATTATGTTGTGAAAGATATTGTCATTACTAAACCAGCTGATACAAGAAAGTATCCTTGCCCTTCTACAACTATGAAGAAGGACCTTAAAGCCAAGTACAGTTTGAGAATAAAGTATTCCATTTTATCACAATGATTAGGGTTACTGTATAAGTAAATATACTCAAACTAATAATGCCCATAGCAAGATTATTAAAAATATTGGGGGTTAGACTATGATTATTAGATGTCTGCTTTGACTTCCTAATAATCTGCGTTGGTTAAGTCATATGTTCCTAGCATACATGCTGATTTGTACAGACATGATGTAATAGTTTTGAAAATGGATTATTTCTATCCTTGCTCTTCCACCTCCAAAAATAAGGACAAGGATGTATTGTTTGAAAACTAAAGGATATAGAGTACCATACAATTCTCTATCAGGAGATTAATAAATGGTAAACTCATTATCTAAGCTTGTGGTTTCATGGTCAACTGAAATCTATCTAAATTTATGCTCTCTGTTCATTCCTGCCCACAACTGAGCAGAGGTTTCAAGATATTCTTCAGATCATTATGTAGGAATTGAGATGTTGATTTGTGGATGGGTTTGAAGGTTTAGGGGACATTTTTTAAACAAACAAGGAATTACTAGGGCTGACAAACAGAAATTATCTCTAAGGGTTTCTGTGCAAATAGAAAAACAAACCCTGGACTATTGTCAAAAAAACTAAAAGTTTTTGGCTAGGTAGTGCCTCAGTTACAAATACAAAATGATATGACATTTAGATATGCAATCTACTGAATTATGCTTTCCTCTGATTATATATTCTATATCCACATTACAGCTACAGTTAGACCGTCTAGGCTGGATTGGCAGACCTTGCACATATTCACATGTATTGTTGGTTCATGCATTAGACTTGGGATGAAAAATGAACTTGCAAGTTAACTGTAAGGCTATTTATATTTACAGATTAAATTATTTTACTTGACACAGAACCAATGGAAGAGAATGAGATCACAAAGGACACAGTATCCAAGAGATCTTTTAGGGTTTCACAGCAGCCACAGAGTTTTTGTGGATCTGTGTTTCATTTAATTCCTTTCACGCTGTGCAGACTTCTGTGTTCGAGGAGTTTTTAAAAAGAGCTGTATTTACTCTATGGCATTTGAAGAAAGGAATGGGTTTTTTCCTTGAGGCTTTTTATGGTTCACTTTTAGATCCCTCTACAATAAAAGTTGGGATGGAGAAGGGACGTTTGAAAATTAGTTTGTATTCACACCTGTTTCAGACATTTTGAAACTTGATCTAATAGTATTTATTGACCTGGAAAATATGAACATTTCCTTTACTAAAGATGGTGAATGAACAACTTCTCCCTCTACAGCAATCTTGTGGATTATGTTGGCAACTTTAGTTTGTCAGGAATTCACCCTTGAACTCTGTATATTCATATAAAATGGTTATGCATTAGCACTCCTATAAATACTAAACACGTCACTAAGGTATCAGCTTGGACAAAGCCAGCAAACTATGGCCTAGAGGAAATGTAGAGCTACTCTATCCAGAGCCCCAGGGCACTTTGTGCAGGGCAGGGACTGCACCACTGAACCCAGCTAGGGTATCCTGCATTAAAAGCTACCCTAAAAACTTTGAAAAATTACCCTGAGATCTGGGCAAAAGCTAAAACCCTCAACCTGCAGTAACATTAACCAGTTATAGTCCTAGCTATCAACTGACAAATCGAAGTGAAAATTTTCACTATTTAAATGAGTAAAAAAATTCTCATTACCTGGTTGGTATAATTTATACCCAAGGAAGTTTACAGAGAATGAAGCTCTCCCCTTGCTGATCTTCCTTTCAGATACCCAGACATTCAGCTTATTCAGCTCATGCAACTCAGGCAGCACTTAGCTCATTCAGGCAAGGAGATGTTCTTTTTCCATTCTGCTATGCTGCTATGTGGACAAGGTGAGTAAAGGAATAAAGGCTGTCAGGTTAAAGAGGCTACTAGAACCAACAAAAAATTAGAAGAAATATCCAAGGTAATAAGCTTGGAAGAGTGAAAATATACACAGAGAATCTATTTAAATAATGCCAAAAAAATTTTAAAAAAAGAGAGAGAGAGAGAGAGAAGGAGAATTAACAAATTAGCTTCAAAAATCAAGATCTTTTAAGAAGGCCTATTTAATGCTCTCGCCAAATAATGTGGAATGTTTTCCTCCCACTATCTATAAAATGCAGTAGTTAATTAATATATCACATGAACCAAGCAAAGGGTGTGTGCCCTGAGAATGGCAGGCACTGTTCTGTGAATTTCTCAGTTAAGTCAGATGGACATATCATTTAACTGATCCTATGTGTGAACAGTATCCCACAGTATAAATTCTTAACAGGTCAGATAAATACATCTATTACTTTTCAAGTTCATGCTACTGCTATTTAGTAGCCAGCTACACCAAATAACTAAATTTACAACCTTCTGACTAGAACACTGCAGTGAAGTTCCTTAAAATCAAAATCCAGATAGTTCCTTGACTGCAGTTTTAACCAACAATGCATATGACCTCTTTCATGAGAGCTATCAAAAGAAAGAATTCTGAGTAACAGTTAATTAAATAAGTGCCTCCTTAATTATAACAACAATTCCACCTCAATACAGTCTTTAGACTTGCTATAGGCTTTTGTATTTAACTAAAGATATTTCTAAAGTATTTTCTCCTTTTTTGAATATATTTTTTCTGAAGTTACTTGGAGTTGATAAAGTTAATACCTACTTCTTAATTGCATTTTAAAACTGTCTTATGCATTTTAGTTAGAGTTTTTTTAAAAATCTCTATTTCTCATCTAGTTTTCTAGTGAAAACTAAAACTATACAACTTGCAAAGTGATGCTGACTTTAGCTAATTCATCCTATCCTTTCTACCTTTTTTTTCCTTTTTACAAGGAATCACACAAAACAAGTACATCAGACTCTTATGACATGGTACACAAAAGTAAGTGTGATTGTGTTTAGTCTTTGAGACCACAACATAGATTTTTCTGATAAAAAAATGCCATTCAAATAAGTCACACAAGGTCTGATTCTTATTTCACACTACTGTAAATGGGGAGTAATGCTAATAAATGAACTACCAACAGCCCCACAAATGTTTTGTGATATAATAGAATTTATTATTTGTATCCCCTCTGATCTACATCTGATTTGATTCTTAACTTGTTAGACATGTTCTACTCTCATCAACCTCATTCACACTATCACAATATTGAGTTATGTAAAAGATCTTCTTTGCCAGAACTTACATGTATCAAAACTTAAAAATTCAACCATAAATTCAGGAGATAGATACATGTGCTCAACAAAATTATGCATGGTTGAATAGAAAGTATTTCCTTATAGAAGTATTTCAGTATTTTCTTACAACAGATAATGAATGAGAGGCTTAAAAATATGAGTGCCTACAATACAATAAATATCTGCTTAAGTCAGAGTGATTCTATGTGATTTAGAATTAGTGATTTCTTCTTTAAATTGTAAATATTTATCTGCTGAGACATGGTTCAAAAATATAAGTGAAGCCAAAATCTTTAAGCTGTAGCCATGGAGAATCTTCTAGCCTACTCATCTCTAAACGTCCATATATTCCATACTAAAGCAAGACAGAAAATCTTTACTGAAATTACACCTACATAGGATATCTAGGAATTTTTCCACTGTGTGACTCCCTGTTCATCTGGGACTTAATTCTTTTCCTTATAATGCGCATTTTGGTGCAGCAGCTCAATGTTCTTTACTTCTCCAATAAACAAGCCTAAATCATACAATGTTATGTATATTATTTAAAAAAAAAAAAAAATCCACACATTTTAAATGATATATTATCTCTACCTCCATGTTTAGGTTTTGATTTCAACAGCCCAAATTTTTCTTTAGCCCATACAACAGCATATATTTATGCTGCACATTCCAGAGCAAAGCATTCCTGGGCAATCTTAAACAGTGTACACACAGCCACAATGTCTGAAGATAGTCAGTCCATTAATAAATTGAAAATCTGTGATCTGGAATGAGGTACGTACTGATATCTCCTCTAGTTCAAGCACAATTGGTTTTTGCATTTGGTCAAATACTACTAACGAGGAAGGTTATTACACTTTACGACAATTTTTCTGCACAACTACTTCTATTTTATAATTTTTTGGTGAATAAAATATATTTTGTTTCAAAGAAACTGCTTGGGTTTTATCATCTATATTTTGCTGAACAAATTTATGAATATTATATATTTCTTATCAGATAATTAATTTCACAGGTTCCCCTTGGTTGAGACAAAGACTGCTGAAGCTGTAAGATTTTTTTGTCTGTTTCATGTATTGACATCAATGAGTGTTGCCATCACAGAAATATTTTGAAAGATATTTGACATGGTCAATTATACACAAAGAAAATGCCCCATTTTTCTCATGCTAGAGAGTTACAGGATACTCAAACAGGCAATGACAGCTTCTTACTTGCACGAGTCAGTTGCATGTTTCTCACGGCATCAGAGCAGGAACTATTACTGAGGGAGGGGCTGGCCCTTTTCTTTGGGGCCAAGGAATTTGTACCCTCACTTTTGAAAGGCAGCAGGAACTGCAGACCTTGCTCTCTGTTTCCTTCACTGGCTTTCTCACTTGCTCTGTCCGTTTCCCCAGAGAATGTACCTGATCTTTTCCTCATTGCAGAAGCCTCAGTGCAACTCTGATTTGCATATTGCCATTTGCTAATGCTTGTCTTGGCAAACCCTTAAAAAAGTTTAATAGGTTATGCCTTCTTCTTTCACTAAAAGGTACAAGCCTCCTCTCCTCTGTCAAAATATGTTGGGCTTGTCCACCAAATGACCTGTGTAACCACAGCCCGACATCCCATAAAATGGGCCTTGTAAGTGTAGACTGAATGATATGATAATCATAAGTCCTGTCAGGACATTTAGAAGAATCTGCCATTGCTGTGATATTAAGCAAAAAACTTCAACACATTTCAGAATATTTCAGAAGGAACTGGTTCCCTTCTATTCAATATTGACAAATTTTTAACAGAAACGGCAGTAAAACCAGGCTCTTAGTTACTGATGATGTTGCATTTGTTTTATCCCCAATGGCCTAGCCTAAATTTCAATTGCACAACATTCATCTAAATTTCATTTTGCTGTCAGTTTAGCTCCTTAATTATAGTGTGAAGTATTTAACCACATCTTCTTTAAATTGGTATGAAGTCCCCTGCATTTCTTTGATAATCTTTACTTGCTGCCCAGAACTAGTTGTTACGTCACAGTCTTCTACCTGCCTCATTACAATCAACAAATTTTTTGCCAGAGAAACTGCCTATATAACACTTAAAAAAATTGTATTTTACACATATATATGTATTAATACTACTGCCATATGGATACTGAATTTGTAGAATTTTTTAGGCTGGAAGGGACCTTTTGAGGTCCTTAGCTCTAACCCTCTGCCCACAGCAAAGCTAAACTTTTTGGCCATTTTGTTAGGCATACTTTATTTTATTTTTTTCTTTTATATTTATTTATAAGTTTTACATATCTCTTTTGGTTTCCAAGTGACTTTACTCTCAGATACTGAGGGATGAGCAACACTGACCAAGTGGATAGGTATAGGCATAAGTACGTGGTAGTCTACTTTAATCATGCCAAAGCCTCCTCGCTCATTCCCTGACATATTGCTAAAATCACAGTTCAAAGAGCTCTGATTTCGATGGGAGGCTGCCAGCCAACTTATGCTATGCCAGAACAGTTTTATTAGAGGTACAAAAAAGGGAAAATAGTATTCAACTAGTATTTCAACTCTTCAGCATATCATGGTAAAAGTTTGTGAAACAAAGCTACCCTTATTCCTTATATCCCCTAATCTGGAAGGGAAAAACAAAAGAAAAAAAAAAAAAAAAAAGGAAAAACAATGGCTTGGATTCCAAGAAAATACTAGGAAACTAAAGCTGAAGCAACTGCTCAGTGAGGGTAAGGACTTGGGATTTAGGGCTTATACTCATCCAATTATAGAGCCTTCAAAACTGTGAGTGAGGCACTTCGCTGCTTACCCTCCTACTTCCCAAGGCATTTGCAACTTCACAGAGCTATATTGTGACCCTGGAACAAGGCCCCATGGGCTGCCATGAGGAAGCCCAGCCAACTACAAGGGCCAGGCAGAAAAGCGCCACCTCCTAACCAAGAGGTCTACTCTGTCAAGCAGTTTCATATCTCACTTAACATGTACTACATGGAGCAGATGTCTTGAAGCACGAGGTGAAGAAAAGAAGTTATTAGCCTGGAGGTTAGAGCATTTTCTTGGGAAACAGGAGTTGGATAGTCAATGCAACCTTGAGCACAAGGGTATGCAACTAGCCTCCTGCCCTCCGTGTCAGATCCACAACACGTGGAAAACTTCCTTATAGGATTTTTTTGTACTGCTGCACAGAAATCAAAGCAAAATTCATAGAGCCTGAAAGACAGTAGAAGAGGGAATGCTATTGTATAATGAGGAATCACAGATGGATTAGAAACAAAAGACAAGCAAGAAACAAATCTGGAAATAGGGAACAAAATTAATGGCCTGTAGTTTTCAATTAGGTGTCTTCACACCCAAAGTGATATGCAAAACACCACTAGGCCCATTCACCATAGCCACCACTGCATGCCTGAGTAGAGAAAACCTGTTCGGACAGCTTTCTGCACACAGGCTCAGCTAGTTTGCATGCTTCTGGAGTACACACCAGCCTTCCTACATCAGTCAGTAAGAAAACCAGAGATACAGCTGAGCTCTTTGGAGGACCTCATGGTCTACCCTCAGCAGACAGCTCATTGATCTAGCTCATTACTACACAGATACATGCCTTTTGCCCTCAGTCAGGCATCTCACTGACAGAAATTACTTCCTCTGTGACCTAGCTTTAGTGCCTTTTGTTGACATGTGGGGATTTTTTTGGGGTTGTTTCTAAACAAGTGCTCTGAGGAATTTCATTCCCTTCTCATATGGGACACAATCGATTCCACCAGGGAACTTGCCTTGAGAGGCCAGGCACTGACGCATCCCTGTTGTTGTGATATTCAGCCCTTTTAGTTGGTATTCCCCTGGTCCTCAAGATTTCAAGTGCCATCACAGGAGACATTGACTTCAAGAGCAGAGCAACATTTGGCATAGGTCTGTACCTACCTACATTAAGATCTTTGAGAAGTACCACACTTAGACCTGCACAGTTACATTTACTTACATTACATTACTGCTGCAAAGAGGTTCTTATTTCTGCCTTATGTGGACTAAATAAACATCATTCAGTTATTTCTGTTCACATGCCTGTCTGGATTTTATATGCCCCTGTTATATATCCTTCAGACATCTTTTTTATAAGCTTTAGTTTCTTGTCCCGTGGAAACCATTCCATACCTCTGATTATCCTTGCTATCCTCACTCTCTCCTCCTTTCTGAGTTAATGGGATCAGTACTCCATATCTTAATCAAGCTGGGAGCACAAATATCAGAAAGACAATTACCTAATGTTTCACTCCAAGTGAGCATGACACTCACATTTTACCTAAAATGACTCCAGGATCTGCTTCCTGAGTAATAACGATTTTCACTGAATGATGAGGAACCACACTTCCTATGTATCATTACAGATACTTCCCCATTCCACTATTTACATCGTTTTACATTTTAAAATATTAATTAAAAGTTGCCCTTTGATCACCTACTGTCAGGTTTAACCCCGGCTGGCAACTAAACACCACACAGTCACTCAGTGACACCCCCCCACAGTGGGATGGGGGAGAGAACTGGAAAGGTAAAAGTAAGAAAGTTCATGGGTTGAGATAAAGACCTTTTAATGGGAAAAGCAAAAGCCACACGTGCATGCAAAGCAAAACAAGGAATTCATTCACCACTTCCCACCAGCAGGTGGGTCTTCAGCTATCCCCAGGAAAGCAGGGCTCCATCACATGTAACAGTTACTTGGGAAGGCAAACCCCATCACTCCGAATATCCCCCCCTTCCTTCATTTCGTCTGGAATGTCCCTTTGGCCAGTTTGGGTCAGCTGTCCCGGCTGTGTCCCCTCCCAGCTTCTTGTGCATATGGCAGACCTGAGATCTGAGAAGTCCTTGGCCAGTCTAAGCACTACCCAGCAACTACTAAACCATCAGTGTGTTATCAACATTCTTCTAGTACTAAATACAAAACACAGCACTATATCAGCTACTAGGAAGAAAATTAACTCTGTCCCAGCTGAAATTAGGACACCTACTCACCCACTGTCATATGAATTCATCCACAGTTAGCTTTACATTTATTATCATTAATATTTTTGTAGCATTAATAAAATTTCATTTGTGATTTTGTAGCATTGATAAATTTTGTCATTCATCACATACTCATTTTCAAGGTTTTATCTGGGTATGCTATCCACAATGTTCCAAGCATATATTCTTGCAGAACCCAGTCATATTTTCCATCTGGTTTCAATCCTCACTATGTACCAACACATATCAATTTTCCTAAATTTTAGCAGGATATTTAAATTAGAAGAGTATTGTCCTTCTTTTTCAACTCCTTTTTAGTGCTTTTGTCATGGGACCATCTAAGAAACTTTTTAGAAAGTTCATTGCATCAGCTAGATCACTTTTTATATATGATCACTGGCTTTTCTAAAGGAGTATGACTTCCTTGTGAAAAAGCTATACTGATTCTCCCCCATTATTTACTAATCGTATTCATTATCATAATTTTTTGTGAATTTCTCTGGTACAACATGCAGACTTAATGATCCATCTTTTCTAGATTTTGCACGAACTGTTTGTGGTTGGGTTTTTTTCTGACATAATATATTTGTCACTTTTTCTGGTGCTGATAGCTCTGATAGACTATACACTGATTTCATAGGTTTTAATGGAATCATATCTGATTCTGAGTCATGTTTCAGATAAATATAAGACACCAGTTTGCTGCTCTTCTTTCAAATGTTTTGACCTAACTACTCTTTTACCAACACTTTGTACAAAATCCTTTCCAACTCACTCCCTATAATAAAACACTCCAGCATGGGAATCCCCTAAATCTCCTTCATACTAATCAGTGAAGCAAAGAATTCTCTTAACTTTCTGGTAATAAATTACATTAGCCATATACAGTTTCCATATTCTTTGGCAGGCTTCTTGCTTCCACTGAGTTCAAAAAATTTCATCACTAATCTTCACGGTTTACAAAGCTGTTCCTCAACTTTTTTAATTATAATTGTGTCTAATCATAGTTAAACGTTTAAATTGCCAAAGAGTATGCCCTTTTTACTTTTTGGAAACTACTACCACTTTTTGAAAATTTATTTTAATTTCCAATAATATTTTTTGCTATATTAATCCTGGTTCCTTTGAGGTGGAATCTTTTTTTGATAGATATAATCCCTATGGTCTGTAACTTTTAATATGATGTCTTCAGCACTTACAAGTAATTAACTCTTTTGACTGTACCTTTTATTTTCTTTTAACAATCTTCTCCTTTTTTTATGGAACTCTCTTTTTCACAGATCAACATTACACCCATGGGTCTTTTTAGAGAAAATTTTTTCACTGGTGCATCTTGAATTTGATTATATAATGCGGGCAGTTCTAGAACAGCACTTCAGCTGTAATATTTTGAGGTGAGTCATGCACATTGCTCACAACTGATGGACTAAGTCAATAATAATAACAGCTTCTTTTCTTTTGAGGATTCTGCCTATTTACTCCAAGATATTAAGATATGTGCATTATGTTTTACTACTAGGCTCTGCTTATTTGTCTAATTGTGGTAACTGAATAATTCTATTACTCCTGTGGAGTAGGCTTCACAGACTTTTTCATCTCACAATGTAATTTGTTTCCAAGGACCATTTACTGCTTTCAACATATGCATATACATATATATATATAAAATGCCCATCCAGCCTTATGCAGTAAACTACAAAGTGTGAGACCTTCCAATGACTCTGCATACATTATTACTTGTACTTGCCTCTTTTTGTCTCTCCTGATTTTTACTTCTTTATTTTTTAATTAAAAACAAGTTGGATGAAAAAAGGCACTATTCTATTTCTGCTTCTTTTGTCTTGTCTTTCTAAGGAGCAAAGCGTGCCACTTTTGTCTGGGATTCCCTTCATTTGAGGACAGATAATTAAAACTGAATGAGTAAAAGATTAATAAAATTAAAAAGCTTGTTATTTCAAATATAAACTAATATGTTTGAATTATTCAACTACATTGTCCTATGGTTATTAACCAAGGAGTTTTTGCTGACAGTTGACATTCCTTATAACATAGCCAAGACACCTTACTCAGAATAACATCTGAACTTTTCCATTGTTTGCCTAGTGACAAATTTCAGAGACACTTGACTCAGAGATGCGGCACATTATTCTGTAACCCCTCTGTATTTAAGATGATAAAAGCTGTTGAGAATACAACGAAGTGGCCTCTTGTTCTGGTAAACAGAGATTCTCATTCTTATTCAAAAGATCTGTTGTTTAATTCTGTATTTTCATTTTTCCTAATTTTTTCAACAACAGGACCAACAGTGAATAAAGCATTTGGGGTCATTTTTTTTTCCTTTCTTTTCTTGTGTAAATAATCTCTTGATAACAGATGACATGGGAAATCAATTTGCCTTCCTCTAATGAACAGTGACAGTGTAAACAATCTTCTGCTATGGATAGAAACATAAGATAAAAAGGAAAGTCACAATATTTCTGTTTCAAAAAAAAAGAAAGAATAATGAATGCAAAATTGAAATATTCTAAATTAAGGATGTTATACCATAGATCTGTAAAAACATACACTATTGCCATTGAGTATGTCACCCTGACCACTGTTGTTCTTCCACTGCAATACCAAAATTAGAAAAGAATAAGAAGTTCCACAATCCCTCAGTCATTTTGCCAATTATTTTTGTATACTTATAGTTAAAGCTATTCTGAGTTTCCATATCAACCTTGACTTGCTGAGTGTAATACCATAGCTTAACAACAGAAAAGATGAACTGTGATGTTAGTAGATTTTTTGCTTACTTGTGCAAATAAGATTAGATGCAGTATGTAGAGCAAGCTGTAAGTGCATGACATTTTCCCAACAAGTGCTTTTCATAATTTTGAAAAGTAAATAAAATTCTTGCCACATCAAATCTTCTAATTCTGTTCTGTATGTAATTTATGACTTGAATTCTGCCACCACCCAACCTACATGACCAGAACCAAAACTTCTGTTACAAAGTACTTTATATTTACATACTGATCCATTTGACCATATAGAATACACATGTTTAAACCCATCACGTAGGAATAATTCCTCTGAAACTTATGTATATTCAGGAGGAAAACATTCACTGACTTTTGTGTCCTTGAACAACAACAGGCAGATTGGGTCAGATATGACCAGGTACTTGTTTTCACACCTGCATACAACTTCATATTCAATCTTTCAGATCACACTTAAGATTTCTAAAACATAGCGGGTAATACTTACTGCTCTGAAGACCTGCAAAAGATTTAAAATTATGAAAATGGAACCATGTATAAATCAATTACAGTCTTGTCATTAACATCAATAGTGACCTATTAGCCTTTATAACTAAGATGTTAATAAAGGTTAAGAGCTTTGCCAGCATAAATGTACAACTATTTGTCCAGGTGGGAGGCATCTTTTCCTCAACTGAGAAAATTTACTTTTATTTCAATATAAGGACGCCTTGGTGAGAAACTCTTTCATAGCAACTACCACAGTACAACTATAAAAATATGATCATAGTATGTTTCCATGTGCAAACAGTTCCTAAGGCACTTCCTTATTACAGATGAAACTTCATAGAATAAAAGTTTCTTTTCTCTCTCTTTTTTTTTTTTAGCTTTCTAAGAAATATCCAAAATATTGCTTTATGTCACATATGTAAAACCTTATGATTTGGGAAACTGTGTCAGTACAGTTGAAATAGTCCAGGATGCACTATTTTATGTCTGTACCACTCCCAACACCATATATCATTTACGCAAGGAGCTTATTAGGATTCAGAAGATTACACATCTATATGTTCATTAATGACAAAAAATCTACACTTACATTAGATACATTTTTAAAAAAAATGGATGAGGGCTAGTAAACCTCAGGGTTTAAGCCAATCATGAGCCACTGGAAAAAAAAAAGTTTAATTCATTCTATGGATATCTATTATAGTAAATTCATTTCTGTTCTGAAGTTGTTCATACTGATTTAAATCAAGTTGTTTGATTACATGTCCAAATTATTTAATCCAACATAATATGACATACTGATCTATATATTTGTACACAAAATATAAGTATCATACTACATTTTCTTACTCTTTCTGAACCATTGAAGAAATTTACTCAGTGATGTGAAAAAAGTAGGAAGTTAATTGCAGTATACTTTAGCAACAGATACAAAATCAAAAAAAATCAGTAATTTGTCCAATTATCCTTCTGTGTGCTGTTAATTGCATAGAAGTTAAACAGTTTTATGACGAAAATTAATAACGGATTCTGAAATTCAAAATGTAATTTCAGATGGTTGTAAGAGATACGTAAGAGTAAATGCAGCTTTTCTTCATTTTCTTTTCAGATGATGGTGCAGAACCTAAAACTCGCTCAATTTTCCAGGATGAAAGAACACGTTCATTCATTTGGAGAAATAGAAAGCCATTGCAAAACAACTTATTTTGCTTTTCCAGTTAAACAGGAACTGAAAAACATTTTCTGTTTTGGTGCATTCTTTTTTTCATTGGCAACAGACTATAATAATATCATAATTGCATTTTATGATGGACCCAGCAGTTTCTCTCCCTAATAACCTTCTTAGACCTTCAGTATCATTGTAATGATTGCAAGACATGAATGCCTCCTGCAGTGTTTAAAGTGGCTTCAGTGTATAACATAACACATTTTTATAAGCAAGTGACACTTGCTTGTGTTTTCAGTTCTCAAAAATGATTCAGAATGTACATTATGAGTTCAAATAAATGTGTTAAGTAATAAGACTGCAGTAGCGCAAAGAAAGATTTTATATTTCTCTTCTATGAGATTATTTGTTAAACTTCTGTTACATCGTGTTGCAGTGTTCAACTAACAAAGTGTGATGAGATATAAAAAGGCATACGAGAAAATAGTTTCAGATATTGGAGGCTTCTAAATTGAAAACACATATTTAAAAAAAAATAAAGGAATGTTGCTTTTTCACTTAAAGAGGGCTTCATGGTTTTAATCTTGAGGATTCTATACCAAAATGCCAATTTTTTCCTAGCTAGAATGTTTCTAAACCATGGCTCATAAAATTTCTAAATTATGATTCATTTCTGAACTATGGTTCTGCCTAATTATGACTATAGAGAAAACAGTTACTTTTCCCCAGGTTGAGAGCTGCTCAATTATTTTGAACCAAGAAAATAATAATGGGGTGTAAGTGACCTGGCTGTGACCATCTACTTTCGCTAGGGAACTGCTGTCTTCTGTTTATGGAAGAATATATTGACCACCACCAGTTCCTGGGAGCCAACATACCTATATTTTATGGATTCCAATTAAAAATAGCAGAGCAAGATATCCAGCTCTGACAATCTGACATGTTAAATAAAGTGCAGATTTAGGTGATATTCTACTGCAAAGGGCAATTGGGTTTGTAAGTCAGGCTCCTAATGGTTCATGCAGGGCTTAAGAAGAAATGAAGACTAGCCTTCTGTTTATCTTCAAATCCAATAGAATAAAAGCAAGAATCTTTCTGAGATGAGAAAAGAAAGGGAAGGGAAGGGAAAATTTTGCATAATGTTAACGCCTGAACTATGGAGTTTTGCTTCAATTTTCTGTGTGTGACAAAGTTCAGTCAAGTTTACTATAGAGTTATGAGACTACACCCACTAATAACGTGTTCTAAACTTAAAAGTCATTATATCAGATAGTCAGTACTCAGTGGGGCTGCGTAGTGTCCAGCTGACAACTGCTAACTCATTTCTTAGTTATTTAAGTCCCTGAATGCTTTCAGCTAGTCAG
Source organism: Egretta garzetta (assembly GCF_000687185.1). Taxonomy (NCBI): domain Eukaryota; kingdom Metazoa; phylum Chordata; class Aves; order Pelecaniformes; family Ardeidae; genus Egretta; species Egretta garzetta. The sequence continues at coordinate 3,464,374 of NW_009258669.1, forward strand.
TAGTATTATAAATTATTACTCAGTAATGACATATCAATATATCAGTTCTTGTGCTGTGACTGATTACTGTTCTTCATATATCCCAAGCAAAGAGCTTGGAGTTTTCAGATGTTTCAGTGAGACGTTCTCAGACATCTTAAACTTCAGATATTTAATTCAGAATTATACTTCTATTTCAAATGGAATTCTTACTTGAAGAAAAAGCAAGAAAGGTCAGAAAGTTAAATAATGTGATAGGGAAGAAAATAACCATATTGTTATGGGCACATGAATGGAGTCTTCGAGCCTGAGGGCAGTTAGAGTAAAGTAAAGCATAGTAATTTATATGTAGTATCATTATAAGATAAACTGTAACATAAATGAAAAAGAACAAAAACCTGAATATGTTCCACCTACAAGGATATGGCCATCAAGTGTGTAATGACTTTTGATTGTCCTTACTTGACAGCTGTCTCTTTAGGGAGTTGCAAGTGGGGGTTTGAAAACTAAATACTCAGGAGTCCTGAATCCAAACTGCAGTAGACAAAAAATATTAAGAGTCTCTATGTGATGATAAAAAGGAAGAAAATGGGCATTTTGGAAATATGACTTCTGCAGGTCACCAAACAAGAAAAAGTTAATTATTAATTCTTTTAAAAATAAAAGCCTGATAACTATTAAAAAACATCAAAAGCATAATGATTGGTGTTAAAAATTAATCTTATTTACACGTTTTTTGGGAAACACAAATGTGGATAGACCAGCAAGATTTTTGCATCTGTTCTCTGAAGAAAAAGAAAGATAGAGAAAAAGACTGGGATGACTTCCTCCAGGTGTTATTCTTTCCAGCAGTTATTAACCCAAAAGCAAGAAGTGAGACTAGATTAAATCCTGAAAAATATACCTAAAGCAGGAGAACCTGTAGGAAGATCTCAGGAGAATTGAATCTAACAAAAAAAAAAAAGAAAGGACAGTAATCCCTTAAAAGGGGTTGGCAGGTCTTTAAAATAAAGTCTACGTGATCAGTATTAAAGGCAAATCTTCCTAAGACAAAAGAAGACAGAAGATGTAGCAAATGTTCCTCATAAACTGTTCAATGTCCTGAAATTCAAGAAGGAAGCATCAAGAGAGTAACAAAAAAAGCAAATGTTTAAGAACAAGCAGAAAAAAAAAATTAGAAACCCATAGGCCCAAAATTAGAAAGGTCAAGCCTCAAAATGAGATACAACTAGCAGGGAACATAAAGGGCAATAACAAACCATTCAACAATTAGATTAGGAGGAAACCCAAGCAAAGTATCAGTCCATGCCACTGGAGGCTAATGACAAACGATGTCGAGAAGTCTGACATGTTTAATGACCTCTTTTGTTTCAGTTTTCACTGGAAAGGTTAACTTTAATCAGATAATTAAATATCAATGACAGAAGGGAGTAAGAAGGAAAACAGATCCAGAAGGAGTTTTGTTGTTCTCTACCTACCAGTGTCTGACAAAATTCACCCCAAATTATGTGGAATACTGCCTGGGGCAACTTCTGATTACCTTTGAGAATTCTTGGAGGTTGGCTAGGAATCTGGGAGCTGAGAAAAGGCAATAAAGTGTAATAAGGTGGAGGAAAATAAGGGAAAAAAGAATGTTACTCATAAATTAAATTCAGTTACCTGATTTAGGTGATCCAAGGCTTCCACAGGATATAATGTCCCTCTCCACTGATAAGACAAGGAAGGTAGTTCTGTCTAAATATACTTAACTTATAAAGTAGATAAAATGAATAGTGCATATCTTAAAAACATGTTAAAGTGGATCATTAGAGTAGTGAAACACTGGAACAGGTTGCCCAGAGAGGTAGTGGAGGCCCCATCCCTGGAAACATTCAAGACCTGGTTGGATGGGGCTCTGGGCAACCTGATCTAGGTAGTGGTGTCCCTGCTCACTGCAGGGGGGTTGGACTAGATGGCCTCTAAAGGTCTCTTCCAACCCAAAACATTTTATGATTCTATGATTCTATGATGATTAATTATAGACCACTCACCTTAATTCTATTTCTGGGAAACTCTAGAACAAATATCTAGAAGATAACGAGAAATAACTGACAGCAAGCATGAACTAGACAAGAGAAAATCATAATGAAACACCTGATGTTTTTCTGTAGCAGGCCTTTTAGATTAAGGTGAAGTAGCTGATATAATATATTCTTTCACTAATAAAGTTTTTTTATGTTCTCACATGAATTTCTGGAAGTCAAGAAAACATATTCTAGAGAAGGGTACAAAACAGGGTAACAACTATGTAACTGTAATAAAAATGTCAACATCAACAAGGAAGGACTAATAAAGTTTCTGCAACAGTCAATGAAAAGTTTAGCTCTGTGCAAGGGTTTCATTAATAACTACAATGACAAAATATTAACTGTAGTGTAATATAAGTGCAAAACTAGATTAAAAAAAAACTTTTTTTTTTTTTTTTTTTTTTAACTGGAAGAATAAATAGAGTATGGGCTCTGTAGGGATCTGCCCTCAGTCCAGGCCTATTTGAATTATTTGCTTACAAAATGGATAATAAACTGCAGTATTCCTGTATCACATTTGCACACATACTGAAGCTATACTGGATGCAGCTACTTGAAGAATGAACTAAATTTAAAATCACCTTGAAAAAATTCGAAGAAATGGTTTGAAGTAACTATACTTCTGTAACAATATGAGCAATAATGAAATTAATTGAACAACAATCAGCCAGCAGGATTTGGACACAGTTCTATAAAAATTGGTCTGGGAGTTAGAGGACATCACAGCCTGAACATGAACCAAAGCCATCCTATGGTTTAAGGAAAAAAAAAACCTTCATACTGCAACATGAAAACAGCAAAATGATACACGAAACATGATGTTTGGATTCTAACTGTGCATAATAAGGGCTCATTTGCTACATACATCTTGATTTTGACATTACACTTCAGGTTAAACCAGTCAGAAGGACGTGAGTAAGAATGAGAAGAGGTACAAAAAACACCACCAATAGGTAGATTGCATACAAAGTAATTTGAGTGGAGGGAGGCCAGGGCATACTAGGAAACAGCAGAGAAAGAGAAGGCTGAAGAGAAGGCTGAAAGATGATTTGGCATTCCTCCACTTATATTTTCCATGTTAAGGTCGAACTCAGTCTCTGTAGTTACAGCCAGCTCTGGTTTGATTTCTGCTCCCTGCTATTCTTATAGCTCTAAACACACAAACCACTCTTCAAGAACAGTTCTTTAGACTTTTAGAATAAGGTGAAAACCTTTGACTGAACAAGTTTGCTGTGATAGTTAAAAGACTTTCAAATTTGCAAGAAAAAAAAATAAGATTAATCATATCCCTTCCTAAATCATTAGTTGGGATAAAAATGTTCCGTGTCCTTTTTCCGTAGATCAAAGTGGTCCATCCTGTCACCAATTAACTGCCAGGTACAATTTCCTATCTTGTGTATGATAACCCAACATAGCAAGCGCTGATGTTAATTGTGGCATGGTAAGAGCAAGCCGGCAGATTATTTACCTACATAATACTAGTGCTTCTGGTTTTTTCTTATTTTGTCACTTGCAATACTTTGGGTTATTAGAGCATAGAAGCAGAAACTTCTGGTTAGCCACCTCCTTGAGAAGTTTTTGGTTTTGTTTATAGTGTGCTTCTATGGGCAATTTCCTGACTTCTCCAGAAAATGGAAGGTTTATGAACCACAGTAAAAGAGAGAGGTTATGTAAAGCAACTTCAAGGTGAACTCCTCTTGAAGTAAAGAGGGGCCATAATTTTCAAACTTCTTAAAAAACAAATCTGCTTTTAAATTATTTAGAAATAGTTAAATTGACACCAGCAAGTCTTAGCAAAGACATTTCCTTAATTTGTGCAGATAATGAATACTTAATGCCAAAATACATTTTGCCCTGCCAGTAAGCAAAGAATTACCTTCTTTAAGTTGCTATGATTTAATGACATCATGCAGTATTAGAATTGGTTTTGGAAAGATTAATTTCCATTTTTCTGAAAATACTAGATATATTCCCTGACCTTTTGGGTAATATATCAGAGTCCACAATGAAATATAGCACAAGGAACAATAACTTGTTTTTGTTCTATTATCTGAGTTATTTCACATTTATTTTTCTTTCTTCCTGACAGTTGCTTACAAGAACACAATACACAGCATGCTTCTGCATATAGTCCAAAATCAGTCCATGAGAACTCTCTTACATACACTGTGTTGCAGGTTGGTGCTGTTTAAAAGTGCCTCCAGTGAAGAGAACAAACCCTCTATCAGACAGAAATTTGATCTCCATGTTATTGCTCTAAAAGCAGAAATAGATGAGTTTTCAATACAAATTTGGTGTGGTTCCATATGGGATGTCATGCCTTCTATGACACTAGGAAGAGTATAAGTTGGTATAATTTAAACACAAAAGTGCATCAAGCAATTTTCTGTATGGTCTGTCTCCCAGTAGAATTCATTTTAATATGAATAATATACAAGATACAGATAGATAGATAGATAGATAGATAGAAAAAACCTATATAAATTAATTTGTTGTAATTTATGAAAGCAAAAGAGAACAAAGAGTAAACAGGGAGACTGATTTGTCTTGATGCATATTTATCTATATTTTACTCAGAATTCTTTGTTAACATAAACCAAACTTTAATGTTTACAAATATTTTTATTTGTAGGCTTCTGCAGTCAGATGATACCAAATCATTAGTGAACCCAAAGCCCATGTTTCAAAGCTTTGTGAGAATGTTGGCCACTAGACAACTTAATGTCTGGCAGATGCTCAAGGCTAATGATATGCTCCCCAGTACAATTCAATTCTAACATCCTCAAAACTAAAAATGGGCACAAATTATATTCTAATGGGTGCCAGCCACAAAACTTAACAGGTGCAAAACATTCTGTATGTTTTAGTTTAGGATTTTAAAGCACTGTATAAACTATTTGATTCCAGACTACAACTTGCATTTCCTGATTCGGGAACATGTAAATATTGATGGTTTTGTCCAATCAAAATGGTTGTCTTTAAAACTGTATGAACTTCTAGTTGCACAGTTTTCAGATTAGTAAAGAGAATGTGAACAGGATTATTCCAGAAACAAAACACAAGATCAAAAATTTTTCCAATATAAGAAAGGTGAAATAAGATCTTCTACTAAATCTCTTTAACTGAATTCTGTAGTGAGAGCTTACCTGCATTAACAAGTCACACCCAATGAATACAACTACATCATCCACCACTTTATCTTGGAATATGTCCACTGCTGTCAAAGAGTACTGGGATTAAGTAAAATGTTGTAAGGAATGACAACAGAAGATTGCACAGAACAGAGAGGTCATTTTGTTGGACTTTTTGCATATATTATGTACCTTACATAGCTAACAGGTAGAAAATAATAATTTGCATAACCCATTTGGACCCAGGTTCACTCTTAAGGCATTCCTCTTTCACAGTGGCTATGCAAACACATCAAGTCTCATTTATGTTTATCCTTAGTCCAAGAGACTTCATTTTTTAACAATATGCCAGATTTTTTTTGCATTTTTGACAGCAAAGTGTCTGTGTTAAGTTTGGCAACAATTAGAATTGTTGATTCTGAGCTCATCTTGGGGGCATTTTCAATGCATCAGGGAAAGTGCAGACCTAGCTTTCCTGTGCCCACTTTAGCCTACCACATTTTAGATCTGACCTGTGATCTCAGCCAGATACAAACTTGTAATAAATAACAAGACTTGAAAACTGAGTCATACTTCATTTGAAAAAGAAACCATTTCATGCTATGCAATTTTGAATCAGTGTATAACCTTCATGTCACCATAATTTGCCAATGTAAATGTATGACTGGGCTGTTTTCACACTTGGAACATAAATTGCTAGAACACCTTAGAATACTTCAGAATATATGTAGAAATGGATGTCAAAGTTTTTGCAGATTTTTTAGATTTATTATTTAGACTGCATGTAGAAACTTAATATTTAGCTAACATGATCTTCCTATATTTGATTCTTAATTATAAGCTATACGAGTTTACACTCTCTCACATACCTACAGTTATATAGACAAGATATTTAAAGTAAACGAGTTTATGCATCTGAAGCTGTTTTTATCAAGAAACACACATTGGAACCTGGTTTTAGTTTTTTTCACAACCATTTTTATGCTAAAAATATGGCAAGACACAAATGCTTTTCATGCAGAATTTAATATCTACAGTAGTGATTTGCTGACAAAGTTATGCATATTGATATCAGTTAGAATACTAAAATGTGAACTATAGAAGACAATGCATGCAGCAATCAAGTATTTGAAGACAAATGATAAGTATTTCCCTCCACCCTAACAAAATGAATGAATAAAAGGATATATAAAATGCAAGGTGAATTGCTCTAAGATACATAACACTGCCATATACACACAGCAAACTTTGGAGTTTGATGTGTCTTGCTTGTCTGTGGTAGCAGATTTATGGCATTATGAGAGTTGGAAATATAAAAAAATTATCCATATTCACTAGCATACTTCAGCCACATGTCAACTACACTGGTAAACTATGAAAAGGTAAGTTAATTCCTTGCTTCTACTCCAAGGAAAAGATAAAGGAAGTGAAGAAGGAGAAAAAAAAAAAACAAAACAAAACCAAAACAAAAAGCCAACATCAAATGTCTATTACCCTTGCAGGTCTCCTCACTCTCACACCAAACTAGAGCAAAATGCACAAGAACAAATCTATGCCATTGTATGAATGAAAAGACCATCTATTTTGAGTACATCTAACAGACACTGTACAACTTGCATGCAAAAATTTTTCCTGGTAGTCCTAATCAGCAGAGTGATGATGCAACTTTCTGTTCAGCTATGCATGCAGACTGCATAATGCCAGCCATAATATATGACTACTGCATGTATCACATAGAATCTAAGCAACAGACACTTACATAATTACTAACCAACAGGTTTTGAGGGTTTGTAACCTTTCCTGAATAAGACCAATGAAAATAATGTTGATAAATAGTAAGGTTAACATCCATACATTCTGATAAAGTGTGTATAAAGTATTGAATGATCACAGGAAAAACTTATTAGATACATATTTAAAATAGTGTTCAATAAAGCAGAACATTGTGAATCTGAATTAGTCAGTTTATTTGAATCACAGCAGTGACAGTATTAGATCTGTATTAGATATGTATTTCAATAATATGGATTATAGGGAGACATTAAAGGAATCTAATACTGTGTACTGAAATATGTATTTCAATAATATGGATTATAGGGAGACATATTTTAGTACTGCTATTCAGAGAAAGGCTTGATCTCTTACAAAATACCCTTGATTATTTTAAGACAATAACATAAAATGAAACTATTTTTACATATGAAAAAGTATGAAGAATTTACTCAGAATATTTAGGTCAAGAAAGGTGAGAGCATATGGTAATAAGGTTAGTTTTGTAATTAAACAGTTCCACAAGGATTTGAAGAGAGATTGCCTACACAGCCTGTAAAAAGGGTCTTTTGTTAAAACATACATGCTCACATATCCATATCGCCTTTTGCTTGGAGCATGTATAACTTTTTTTCTCTCCAGTGAAACATTTCCTCCCTACCACTTGTTACAATTTTATATTCATGCCATCACATAAGCTTTCTCTTGTGTTCTCACTTTCACTCTCATTATCTGACAAAAAGTTCACAAGTGGAGGGAGAATTAGCAATCTTCTGCTTGTGGCTATGACACAATTCAGTTCAGGCAAGGTGAAACTCAAAAAAAGAGTTGCTTCAGACATTGCTACAGCTTCCACAGGAAGCCATACATTAGTTAAATTATTTGTGTACATAATACCAATTTTCAGGTCTAAGTTTGAATGGAAACCAGAGACCTACCCCACACTGACCTTCTACCTAAGTACAGAAAAGTAAGAACCTTACACTATAATTAAAGACTTCACCTCCAAAACATGAGCAAAAATTATTATAATGCCTAAATTTTGCCAAAGTTCTATATTAAATGTTGTGGTGGATTGATATCAGCCAGCAACCAAACACATACCCTTCCTTTTGTTTACTCCCCTCTCCCAGGGGATGGGGAGAAAAATGGAAGGAAAACAAAACCAGCCATGGATTCAAATAATAACTCTTACATAGGGAAGATAGAAGCCACACATGTAAGTAGAGCAAAGAAGAGGAATTAATTCACTATTTCCCATTGGCAGGCAAATGTCCAGCAAATTCCAGGAAAGCAGGGCCTCAGCACACAAAACAGCTTCCTGGGAAGACAAATGCCATAAGCATGAATATCTCCCTTTCCTCTCGCTTTTTCTTACCTTCTATTGCTTGAGCATGGTGCCATGTGATATGAAATATCCCTTTGGTCAACCTGTGTCCACTGTCCTGATTGTGTCCCCTCCCAGCCTCTTCCTCACACCCAGCCTATTCCCATTTGGACTGGGCAGTGAAAAAAGAGAAATCCTTGACACTAAGCACTGTTTAGCAGTAGCAAAAACACTGGTATGTTATCAACACTGTTTTAGCCAAAAATGCAAAGCACAAAGATGCCATGAAGAAAGCTAACTTCGTAATTTCATTCCAGACAGACCCAGTACAAACATTAAAGCTGAAAAACTGAAAAACCAAAATCTTCTACACTTAGCAACTGCCTAGCACTAGAAACACCTGCATGCCCTACCCAGCTCAATTTAACCCTTCACTGTGTTGTTTTGTCAGTTTTGCCAATTGAGGACCTCAAAAGAAGGTGCTGCCAGCCCCTCTTCTTTGAAGTGCTTCATCTAGGAAATATTCATAAAGCATGCTGGGCAGAAGAGCACAGATCAGGATGGAATTTGCAGTCACTGAACACAGTCCCCTATCACAGCTGGACACTAATCTCCACCATAAAACGTTGACATTATTGCGCTCTTGGAAAGCTTTTCCAAAAGTTTTACTTAACCATGGCTAGACTGAGAATTAAGTCTCTTAAACTTGTAGGCCAGTGAATACTTACAAAAGAAATTCTTAACAGTCCCTGAAAGCTTCACACAAATTTGAGCAAAGGGTCAGGAGATTATTTTAAACAAGGCAGCAAAAGATGGTGGTAATTCTGCCCTGTGCAAGAGCTAAGAAGATAGGACCAGCTCACTCAGGAGAGGTGCAAACCCATCCTACAACTTCGTGCTCCCTCTCTTCACTCCCTCTCCCACTGAACTTTATATTCCTTTCTTTACAGAGGCACATTTTCACACAGCTGAAATAAAGATCCTGAGAGGAATTTTAAGCGTCCCTTTGTAATCCGCAATGCTTATTTGTGAGCTGTGGGTGGGATAAACACCTATTAAGGTACTGGTCAGGTGGGTCCAACTCTATGCTTACATCTTTCCCTGTGCCCAAGGGCTCATTATTGAACCTTATTATGCAGTTAAACCAAGAGGCAAAGCCTGAGATGAACAGGGATGGAAGACATGATGGAATTCCAGAAGACTATTTTTTGTGGAATAGGATTTAGTGGCACTGCCAACAACACAGAAAATAGTCACAAATGTTAACTGGGAGTGAAGTCAAATGTCAGAAATAAAATGAAGTTAACTTTTCCACTTGAGACAAATATCTTATCTTATTGTTTTGAAAACAGATACTTATTCTGTTGATTCAGATACAAGCTGCTATAGACCACACAAGGCATAAGAACTAAAAGTGGGACCAACAAGACTCAGGAGAGATCCCTCAAAAGAATTTACACTGAACTGATGTGATGGGTTGACCCTGCATGCCAGGGGCCCACCAAGCCGCTCTATCACTTCCCTCTTTAACTGGACAGGGGAGAGAAAAATCTATCAAAATGCCCATGGGTTGAGATAAAGACAGGGAGAGGTCATTCACCACTTACCATCATGGGCAAAACAGAATCAGCTTGGTGAAATTAATTTAATTTATTACAAATTAAAATCAGAGAAGGAAAGGATAAAAACTGCTGAATCTTAAAACAGCTTTGCCCCACCCCTCCCTTCTTCCCGAGCTCAACTTTACTCCCAGTTTTCTTTACCTACTCCCCCCCAGCGGCACAAGGCGACGGGAATGGGGTTTGGGGTCAGTTCATCACACGCTGTCTCTGCCGCTTCTTCCTCCCCAGGGAAGGACTCTTCCCTGCTCCAGCACGGGGTCCCTCTCACGGGAGACAGTCCTCCACAAACTTCTCCAATGTGAGTCCTTCCCACGGGCTACAGTTCTTCATGAACTGCTCCAGCATGTGTCCATAATTTCCACAGGGTGCAGTCCCTCAGGACCCAGCATGGGTCCACAGAGTCTTGCCAGGAACCTGATCTGGCGCAGGCTTCTCACAGGGTTGCAGCCTCTTTTCTTAGGGCATCCACCCGGTCCAGTGTGGGGTCCTCCACAGGCTACAGGTGGAGATCTGCTCCACATTGGACCTCCATGGACTGCAGGGGGACAGCCTGCCTCACCATGGTCTTCACTACAGGCTGCAGGGGAACCTCTGCTCCAGTGCCTGGAGCACCTCCTTCCATTCTTTCTTCGCTGACCTTGGTGTCCGCAGGGCTGTTTTCTCTCACATCCTCTCACTTCTCTTCTCTCTTCAGCTACTGAGCTGCAGCCAGTTTTTTTCCTTCTTAAATATGTTATCTCAGAGGCGCTTCCACTGTCACTGATTGGCTTGGCCTTGGCCAGCAGCAGACACAGGGAAAACTTCTGGCAGGTTCTCACAGAAGCCCACCCTGTAGCCCCCCCACTACCAAAACTTTGCCAGGCAAACCCAATGATGAGAAAAGAATTTAGAGAAGAGCTGAAAATGCCTAAAAGGGCAAATTTAAACCCATTAATCAGCTTTGGAAACAGTCTAGGCAGGAAACAGGTATAATTGACAGAGTGGGAGAAAGTTCTTTGAAAAATAAACAAGACTGAGAAAAACAAACAAACAAAAAAGTAGTCCAGGAACACGTGTTCCCTTCTTCTGTGACTACTTTCCACTGCAATCGAGAACAAGTAGCACAAATAAAACTCTTCCTCCTCAAATTTTCAGAACTGCAAGTGAAGTCACTGGGAACCATACTTTAAATATTTGCAGTGTTGGATAATATTGAACTTGACAATACTGAGAGGAAAAAAAACTCTTTCACTCCTTTAAAATTCTCTAAAATCAGAAGATAATAATTTTTCTTAATGTATCTGTGCTTCTGGTCCCCATATATAAATGGAAATACCTTTCAGAAGAAATACCAACCTAAATTCACAAACATACCTGTGAAGTCTTCAACTACTATAGTAAAGAACATAGTAGAAAAGCAGAAAGTAAAAACTGTGTCTTCAAAGCAGAATTTGGAGAACATGTAGTATGTAAATCACAGTTTTGCATAACACATGTAGATAAAAAGTTGAATAGCTGGCCATTGAGTGATGTCACTCACCATTTGCACAGAACAAATCTGGGATCAGGCAGCAGTATTTAACATAATAAGAAACTGCTCCATTGTGCAGATGTGCTGCAGGGCTATATTATTTTCATGGCTTTCCTAGATTTTAGCATTTGACTTTGCAACTTCAATAACGCTCTTTTAATGTCATTTTCTCATGGAGAAATATTTTTATGTCAAGTTATTTAATTAAAGCAGCTACAGTCAAAGAAATACATGTCAGCCTCCTTATATGCTTTATCTACATAAATTTTGCTTAATCTCCATGAGAGCTCAGTTTCAAATATGTATTACTAACTTGCTTTCATGAATAGATCTGTTAATAATAATACAGCCATTTGTATTCAAACTCCAGCCATCTCACCTTTGTGGACCCTTTGTCTCAGAGACAAGGTTCCAGTTTCTCAATATCAGTCTCCTATTTAGTTCTGATTTATAATATCACAACCTTTGCTTAACCTCAACTGCAGAGAAGTCTTTCTGATTCTATTCTAGACAGCAAAGTTGCATTAATCCCTCAATGAAGATTTAGATCAATGAAAATACTATGTTAAAAAGTCTTTTTCATCCAAAGAATTTGATATGTTCTTAATAGCAACATCTCAGTATGACCTCAGGATACAGAAAAATCCCGGTCATTCATCTCTTTGCTGCAAGTAAAGCGATGCTTGTACTTGAAAGATTTCATAAGCAGACCTGTATCGTGAACATTTCCAGCTACTTCCAACAGCTCTGTCTTCAGCAAAGGTAGAAAGTCTGAGAAATAAAGAAGAATATTTCAAGCTCAGGATGTACTCTATAGTTTTAATAAAATAAAATGCTGCTTTCCCAATCGCATTTATCGTATTGTATCATTATAGCTCATCAACTCATTTTGTTACAGTAATTTATGAAGAGATGCAAGACTATGAAACAATCGACCATTTCTAAGAGTCATTCAGGTGGTAATGCAGGTACTGAATTATTTTATTACTGGGCAAAGTAGTCATAAAACTAGCTTTTTATTTCAAATATGATTACATTTAAGAAAGTATTTCATTTAGAAAAACAGAATAGCCTAGATGTACTAATAGAGGAAAATTTATGATTTTCTTACATTTGACATCAATAAAATAAATGAGAAATATTTAGATTGTGTATGTATTCTTCATATATTGATCACTAGCACTGCTCGAGAATACTAGTGGAGAGTTTGGGGACCTAAACCACATGCAACTTCCTAGTCTCACTAAAACATTTCACCAGACCCTCTCTCTTTAGGTAGCATAGACTCATATTAACCTGGACAAACATACAAAATCTTTGACTCATAGATTAAACTTCAGTAACTTAAGCTCATGCCAAGTTAAAAAAAAGACTGTTAACGGAATACTCTAAGATACTTTCCCCAGCAAACAACCAGGACCACTTCCTCGTTGCTTTAATGGTTTGAGAGAAATTGTAGAATAACTATATCTTCATTTCTTGCACTTGTCCCCGCTGCTTCCGAAAGCACCTTCTGAGAGCTAGAGTGAAAATATTTGCACATTTGATTGGCAAATAAATGGTAAGTACAAAATCCAGTCAACAACTTCTATGGCTTCTCTTACAAAAGAACCTCAGATGCATGAGAGCATCTGCTATTTATCAAATATGCACATTTTTTCACAAAAATGACCCAATTTCCAGTGTTGATTCCTCTCTGCTGTTCTTAATGTCCATGCCATAACTGAACCATAAGCACAGATCCAGAGCTGCACTATTTAGAAAACTATTTTAGGTGGGCTGAGACTGAAATGTTAAGTAGAAAAAATAAAACAAAGTTGTATATCCAAAGTGATTTGGCCTAGAAACTTCTGAATTCACAAAGCAGGTACAACTAGCTGATGAAGAAGAGCTCTTGTAGTGTTTTCTGGCTTGCAGGTAGGTTTATAAATAGTACAATAGTTCTTGTTTACATACAATTTTACACATTATACACTTTAAACAAAACAAAAATAATACTTTGACTCAGAAAAATACAATGATATTAACTTGAAAACAAGAAAATATTGCCAATCACACAGTAAAGCTTCTGAGGTTTTAAGACCTCAGTGGAAATTCAGAGAATTTTATCTGACCTGGTGCCTACATCTTAAGCCTTTATAACTTTCAATAGATCCATGGGTTGTTCTATAACAGCAAATGACATGCCATCAGCTGTATTTTTCCAACTACGCCTGCCTGTCTATTTCTTTGCCATTTGTTTGCAACCATTTTGCAAATAAATTCATTCTTTATCTTCAGAAGTCTCATGAACAAATCAAACAAATGAGAGCCATTTTCAATGCTTAAAAGATGCTTCAGATCTATTCCAATTGTTCATATTAAGTTATAAAAGAATTTAAATGTAAAAAGAAAGTGTTTCTGAGACTTTCATTGAGCCCTCTTCACATTCTTTCTTAATGACACAAATGTTAGAAATACATGGGAAAAAACAGCTCTAAATTTTTAAAGAATCACATATTCATTTAGCCATATAAAATTCCCCTTACATAAAATGAAAATAACACAGCTAGTTTCTGAGCAATATTGCATAAATGTAAGTGTGATTTCTCTTCTCCAGTAATCCATTTTTCCCCTCCAGATTTTCAAATTCTGTCTTTTGGTATGGACACTTTCAAATTATCTAGGTTGCCTACCATCAAAGATTAACTTTCACCCACATCACAATCATCAATAGATACTAATTGTTTCTATTTATCTGCCTCTAAGCCCTTAGATATCTAACTGGGCTGAATGTAATGTCCCAGTGCTAGAAACAAATCAGAAGCTGGAAATAAAATATCTACATAAGAAAGAGCTCATTACATTACCTCTTCTTTTTTGAATAGTAAATATAATCTGTACTCTGCTGTAGAAAATACGGTTCATGGATTGTTACATTGTTAACACTACCCTACTACTGCTAAAGCAGCAGAGTATCTCCATGCTCTTCAGTATTTCTTTCAATGACAAAAACTGGAAAAGCAATGCTTTGGAAGAAAAATCAAGCAAATCAATGGATTTTTTCCCAGGGTATGAAGCAGCTATAGGTAGTATTTCTTATACCTTCTATCAGTTCTTGGAGGTTTCACTCCTCCTTTCCTACCTCCATCAACAAAATTAATTGGTTTACTGTTTTCTTCCAAATTATGCAGAAAGAATTTTTTTTAAATTTCTTTTAAACAGTCTAGATGTAAGGCTTTACATGACCGCTGCTGAATGAAATGGGTGCCCTGGTGACAGAAGATACAGAGAAGGCAGAGCTACTGAATGCCTTCTTTGCTTCAGTCTTCACTGTCGAGGCTGGCCCTCAGGCTCCCCAGTCCTGGCTGGTAAGCGAGCTAGCTTGGAGAAAGGAAGACCTTCCCTCTGTTGATGTGGATCAGGTTAGGGATCTTTTAAGGAAGCTGGACACCCACAAGTCCATGGGCCCCGATGGAATGCACCCGTGAGTGCTGAAGGAACTGTCAGACGTCATTGCGGAGCCACTCTCCATCATCTATGAAAGGTTGTGGAGAACAGGAGAGGTGCCTGACGACTGGAAGATAGCCAATGTCACTCCAGTCTTCAAAAAGGGCAAGAAGGAGGACCCAGGGAACTACAGGCCGGTTAGTCTCACCTCTGTCCCTGGAAAGGTGATGGAACAACTCATTCTGAGTGTCCTCTCCAAGCAAGTGGACGACAAAAAGATCATCAGGAGTACCCAGCACGGATTCACCAAGGGGAAATCATGCCTGACCAATCTGATAGCCTTCTATGATGGCATGACCGGCTGGGTAGACAAAGGGAGAGCGGTGGATGTTGTCTACCTTGACTTCAGCAAGGCTTTTGATACTGTTTCCCATAACATCCTCATAAGGAAGCTCACGAAGTATGGGTTGGATGAGTGGACAGTGAGGTGGATTCGGAACTGGCTGAATGACAGGGCCCAGAGAGTTCTGATCGGCGGGGCAGAGTCCAGTTGGAGGCCGGTAGCTAGCGGAGTTCCCCAGGGCTCGGTACTCGGCCCGGTCTTGTTCAACTTGTTCATCAATGACCTGGACGAGGGGATAGAGTGTACCCTCAGCAAGTTCGCTGATGACACAAAACTGGGAGGAGTGGCTGATACGCCGGAAGGCTGTGCTGCCATTCAGCGGGACCTGGACAGGCTGGAGAGCTGGGCAAGGAGGAACTTGATGAAGTTCAACAAGAGCAAGTGTCGAGTGCTGCACCTGGGGAGGTCGAACCCCATGCACCAATACAGGCTGGGGGATGACCTGCTAGATAGCAGCTCTGCTGAGAGGGACCTGGGAGTCCTGGTGGACAATAAGCTGACCATGAGCCAGCAATGTGCCCTTGTTGCCAAGAAGGCCAATGGTATCCTGGGGTGCATTAAGAGGAGTGTGGCCAGCAGGTCGAGGGAGGTTCTCCTCCCCCTCTACTCTGCCCTGGTGAGACCCCACCTGGAGTACTGTGTCCAGTTCTGGGCTCCCCAGTTCAAGAAAGACGAGGAACTCCTAGAAAGAGTCCAGAGGAGAGCTACTAGAATGATAAAGGGACTGGAGCATCTCCCCTACGAGGAAAGGCTGAGAGAGTTGGGCTTGTTCAGCCTGAAGAAGAGAAGACTGAGAGGGGATCTCATCAACGCATACAAATATCTTAAGGGCGGAAGTCAAGAGGACGGAAGCAGTCTGTTTGCAGTGGTGTCCAACGACAGGACTAGGGGCAATGGATGCAAACTGAAACACGAGAGGTTTCAGTTGAATATGAGGAAGAACTTCTTCACTCTGAGGGTGGCAGAGCACTGGAACAGGCTGCCCAGGGAGGTTGTGGAGTCTCCTTCTCTGGAGATATTCAAAGCCCGCCTGGATGAAGTCCTGTGTAGCATGCTCTAGGAGAACCTGCTTTAGCAGGGGGGTTGGACTAGATGATCTCCTGAGGTCCCTTCCAACCCTTACGATTCTGTGATTCTGTGATTAGTTTCTGTAAAACGCTCCTGTTGTTATACAGAGTCTTCAGTGCCTAGGGAAGACATAGTGAAAGTTGCAATTAAAGTGATTTCATTAAACATATTCATCCCATTAAGTTGTTCAATTTTGCATTAAAATCATTAGTATCTCAAATGTAGCAAGAAAGATATTTGGCAAGTGGTGACAGTTGTAAGCATAAAATAGACATACGTTTTTCTTTACTGAAAACAGCTATGCACATGCACATATTGGATATGCAAATCTGTATGCATAAAACTGCTCCTTTTCCTTATGCATTTCACTCTTAAAAAATATTTCCCAAGTTTCCAACTTCCTTTATGGCAAGTTATTGCTTAACAGTATCAACTTTTCATTATAGTGCTATCACAGTTTGAGGTTTGGTCTAGGTCTAGTACCTTGTCTTCCAAAGTTATGCAAAATTAATCATGTTAAAATCAGATAAATGGTATTTTGAATCCAGTTTGAATGGGCTAACACCTAAGATATGTTACTGGTGATTATGACAGGATCTAAATATCATTGCCAACTATGGAAGGAGGGAGTTTCACATGCTTTCACTACTGCTGTTACTTAGCAGCCAAAAAACATCCACTGTAAATCCAAAATCTGATTGTGTTATGTATTTCTTAAGAACATAACAAAAAATGGCTTCAAATTTACTTACATGACCAACTAAAATAAATGACTTGCCTATTAAAATAAAATGTGATCTCTAAAAACACTCTTGTACCATGAAAAATCATAGCAATTGTAAAAAGAATTAACTGGCTATAAACAGCATTGGAAATATAAGTTGTTCTCCTGTGAGGTCTGTAAATTCCCTGGCCAATCAAACACTATACAATTAAATGGCAAGCAATTTATTTTTACATTAATTTAGTCAATCAAGATCTATGGAGAATTACAAAAAAAAAAAAATATAGGGCAAATTCTCCATATTTTCATTGAGCAGAAGACCAGCATTATTCCATTAACTTCAGTGAAGCTACACCAGACAAGATCTGGCATCAGAATGAGGCCCAAAGCTTTTGAACACCAATAGAAATTGTACTATGAATTTTTTAATTTGTATTACAATTTCTTTAGAAATGATTCAGTGCTCATTTTCTCAAGTAATTATTTCAGCAGGCATGGACCCCTTGGTCCTGTTCTGCCCCCAGGTACAAATTCACAACTTTGGCTTTGGACATAGAGCTTCACACATTGCTCAAGAGAAGTGTCAGAGGAATTCTTCACAGCAAGAAGTGAGGGTGATTTGTTTACAGAGGGGGTTTCTAAAACCCTGAATTTCATCCTTTTTTTTTTTTGTTTATTATTTCCTATAAAAATATAGAAGTTTACGGTACTTGAAATTAAAAGCAAAATTTTGAACACTGCTGTTTTCACCAAAGAAAAATGCCATTAAGAAAACTGCTTAAAGATGCACAAATACAGGATCTGTACAAATATTTTTAAAAGAGAATGAATACCAGCTGGGTTGTCTACATAGTCAGGTGAGTGTGTACACACAGTTCAACTAGGAAATCAGGGCCAAAGGTTGTACCTAGGTATGCAATCATTGTGTTTGAAAAAGGTCAACATATCATACAAACAGAAGGAACTTTAAGAGGTCACTTGTTCCACCTCTTTGCTCTCAGGCACTATACCTAGATGATCCTGACAGACTCTTATCTATCATACCATCACATTTTCTTCAACAAAGAGGAATATGCATTATTCATTACACAGTAATATAAGAAGGTACCATACTCCAGCCAGTGATTTCTCATCAAATTCTGTTTCTCTACATTCAGCATTTCTTCAAGGCAACCTGTTAGTTGTCTGCCTTTTTGATACACTTGAGCTTTTTGTGCTGATGGATTATTCTCATGACCTAATTTTTAATTCAGAAGCTCACTTTGCTTCATTTATGCATGTTAATTACAAGTACTAAAGTTTGGTTTTAATTGGATTCATTATTAACCAAGATCCAAATCCAAAACTCCCTATAGTCAGTCAATGAGAGCCCTTCAGGCTTTACCTCAGTAGTCTTCCTTCTTTGCCAAGTAACCACGTAACCTCAAGTCCTTTCTAAGAACACTGAACAATGACTTTTCCTTCTAAGGATGAACGTGATGGAGTTTGCCAAATATTTTCAGCAAACTATTAAAGTATCTCAAAAGTGAGCACACATCAAAAACATATTGAAATAAACAGTAAAATATTCTAAGAGACGGAACTGTTTTGTCAACAAAAAGAATATACATTAGAGATAGATCCACACAAAAAAAGCCGAGATAAATGCAAGGCCTGTACAAATATTTTTAAAACAGAATGAATACCAGCTGGGCTGTCTACATAATCAGGAGAGTGTGTACACACAGTTCAACAGTGTCTTGAGGTATAGCATATCTCACTCTGTGGGACATCATTGTATCTCTGCCCTCAACAGGTACAGAAAGTATGAGTTCTTCAGATAGCATTAGTCAAGTGCAGACAAAAAGATTAAGCAGAGTCCGGAAGTGCTGGTTTCTCTACATAGATTATAGATGATCATGTAGAATAAACACTTCAAATGTATGTATTCTCATCTACTAGATGTTCCTATCTTCTTGGTTATATGAACCCAATCTTAACTAATCTTGATTGTCACCTCTAAAGGATTATTCAACCACAGAAGAGAATACTCAGAGATAAGACATTTTAATTTGTTTGAGTGTTTTTGCCAAAGCAGTTTTATATTGCATAAAAGGCAAAGGGAAAAGAAGATAATTGCTAGCCTAGCCTAAGACTGTTTCTCCTGTAAAATGGAGCACTCATGAGTTAGTGGCTCTACAGACTGTTGACTTGTTTATACAAAGTAGATCAATGTCAGTTTCCTGTCATCCAAGAGTCTGCTGCCTGATGGTTAAGGAAATGTTTCTGAGGTGGAAAGATAAGTTCAAAAACCCCTCTGCCCCGGTTTTGGCTGAGATAGAGTTAATTTTCTTCCTGGTAGCTGGCATAGTGCTGTGTTTTGGATTTAGAATGAGAAGAATGTTGATAACACACTAATGGTTTAGTTGTTGCTAAGCAGTGCTCACACCAATCAGGGACTTTTCAGCTTCCCGTGCCCTGCCAGGTGCACAAGAAGCTGGGAGGGCGCACAGTCAGGACAGCTGACCCAAACTGGCCAAAGGGCTGTTCCATACCATATGATGTCATGCTAGTACATAAACTGGGGGAGCTGGCCGGAGGAAGCAATTGGTGTAGTGAGTGGTTACATCACTTGGTTTTCCTGGGCTTTGTCTCTCTCTTCCTCCCTTGTTGTTTTCTTTTCATTCCAGTTTTTATTTATTATTATTGTTGTTGTTGTTGTTAGATTTAAATTATTAAACTGTTCTTATCTCAACCCACAAGTTTTCTTACTTTTGCTCTTCTGATTCTCTCCCCCATGCCACCAAAGAAGGGGAGGGTGAGCAAGTGGCTGTGTGGTGCTTAGTTGCCAGCTGAGGCTAAACCACAGCACCCTCAAATAAGGAAAATAATTAAACACAGTTTACTGAGATCTTTGGTGAGTGCTGAGCTATGTCATACATGACCACATCACGATTTATTGTGCCTATCTTTGACTACAATTACATGAATCAACAACACTCATCAGGCTAAATAGAATTTCTTATGTTGGATGAAAAGTAAGTCGTTTTAGCTTACAAAAAGTTGAGGAGAAGAAAAGAAGGGAAGGGAAAGAACGGAAGGAGGGAAAGGAGATTAGGCTGTGTATGTTTCCCCTCCAAAAATAAAGGATATGTTCAACATCACTCAACTAGGAGAAGGAAAAAAAAAAGAAAAAACAGAACTTTCTAAAATAAGTGCTTATAATAATTGGACATAGGAACTTTTTTTTTTCAGACAAACAACAAGGACATATAATATGAAAACACATCTGGGGAATAGTATAAATGACAGGATACAAACAGAACAAGAGCATGCATTTAAAAACTAGATCGGGAAATAGGCAGTTGTCTAACCTACCCAGGGGAGTCCCAGTTTCACCACCTCAATATAAACATTTATCAAAAGATGTGGCTGCAAAGTTACCTGATAGGACAGATCTTCAGAAAGAAATGTTCAGGTATGTTACTAAGTGTTCCTGAACACTTTCAGTTTCACAATTGCCCTTGCTGGGAAATACCTAGCCTTCCTGCATTTCATTGCTTCTAAAGAAACAATTGTATTCCTTCCTTATTTTTCTCTTACAGAAAGATTAGTTTGCTGAAAATTAAAAAGATAAAAAAATCCCTTGAAAAAATCCCTTTTTTTTTTGTAAAGCTGGTGCTTTGTTAGCTTTAAAGTGAGGAATTGACATAGATAATGAAGGTGCTTCTTACATGAAATGGTTTTAAATTATTTTCTTGTAAATTTTTTTCAACATAAAGCACAGATCTCATAGGACCTTATGATTAAAATACTTAACATCTTCAAGTGTGTAATGATACTACTCGTTACAGCACTTTACAGGCCTACATGCAAAAAACGGTTCAATCATTCTGAAGTGAAACTACTTCTGGTGAGAATAACATCTGCTCTTTTTAGGAAATCTAACAGTGGTTGATAGGGCTTATAGAGTGGAAGGTGTGCAGGGAAAATGCAGGTAAAAAAAGGCATATCGGAACCTGATCAAGATAGCTATGCTGACATTTCACATTGCCTTGGAAACTCAAGCAGTCAGACATTACGAACTGCTTCTACTTTGAAAAATGACTACCTGAAATGAGTATTTTCATACCAAACATACTTTTCGCATGCCTTCAGAGCCCTACCTTTCTCATTTTATTGAATGAAAAACAAACCAAAAAGACATTTCTCTACTGTTTACTCCCT
Source organism: Egretta garzetta (assembly GCF_000687185.1). Lineage (NCBI taxonomy): Eukaryota > Metazoa > Chordata > Aves > Pelecaniformes > Ardeidae > Egretta > Egretta garzetta. The sequence goes on from NW_009258669.1 coordinate 3,485,609, forward strand.
CCATCCCCTAGAAGAAGGCAGATTTTGTATATTCTGTCCACTCTTCTGTCAAAAGCCTAGCTGAGGGCTTGGCTTCCTCTGGGTGACTTTATTGTATACAAGGCAAGAATTGGCCTTGTCTTTCAGCTGGCAGGTGGGATGTCAGACTGAAAATATATAATGTCATTGCTACTGTTCCCACCTCACCCACAGTTTCCCAGAAAGACTCATATCCCAGACTACTTGAAATAGATACCACTGAAACATAGAACACTTGCTGTGTTTAATTGGCATAGGCCTCAATAAAGCCAAAAGCTAGTTTACACCTACCGAGTCTGACTTGAATACAACACTAAATGTAACAAATTCTTTCATTAAATACAAAAGCAGGTGTCTTTGGATGACCCCAAATTCTCTTCACTTTTTCTTCCCTGATGCTTTACTACTATTTTTTGTGTTAACCTTTCAATTTAATGCTGAATCACACATGAGTATTCTACATCAGAGGGTGGTTCTATGTTACTTATTTCTACTCAGGAAACATTTCTTCCTGCAATTTTCTCTTTCTATGGAGAAAAATGAAGAAAAGGGCACCAAAACAAAGTGATAAAATCTTTGCAATCCATATCTGGGGATACAGTGTTCTGAAATACTATCACGTTTTGTTATTGTTTCCATCATGGAAAATACTTCTATCATTTCCCACAATTAATGACGAGAAGTTTTAATCACATATGATCCTAATCATGTTACTTTTCTAATCCTCTTTATCTTGCCATGTCATTCTGATGTCTCCCTTGTCCTGCGGGTGTGAAATGTGCACTATTATTAGCTCATTAGGTCTTCTAGCCTCTGGCTCAGTGAAGAATGATTCACTATATTTCTTAGCCATTGACAGTTTCAATTCCTTAACCTCTAAATTTCCCTTGATATATAACTATGTCTTGCCCCTTCTTATTTCAGTCTTCCAGAGTATCCCTTGGCACTACGTTCTGAAGTCAGCCTCATCATCCCATACATAGCAAAACTAAGTATAATTTTCCTCTGCCAGTCAAGCTTTTAATTCCACTATTTTGTTCTTAATTCATTATAAATTCAACTAACTGGCTGAATTGGTTATTTAATATTTCCTCATACAACGAATAGGATATCTTCCTATAGTTCTGCTTCTATTCTTTAGTTTGGCTTTTTGGATTTACATACACCACTCCCATTTAAAAAACTCACAATTTTAAAAACAGACATAAGAAAATACTGACTTCCTTACCAAGGTAAATGCTTTCTAATTTGCTGATAACTGCTTAAGTTCTCACAAGTCAAAATTTCCTAATGAATTTCAAGCATTTTGTCATATTATACCTAAAATCTGTGCAGTACAAAATTAAAAACCTGAGCTAATTCCCCCTAATTCAGTTGAAAGACTACGTGTGACTTGAGGGATATGGAGATCAAGATTGCTGGCTAGCTCTTTCCTTATACAGCTGATAATATTGTTCACTCCATATCCTTAATGTTTATCTCTCTAGTTGCTGTAGAAATGGGCTATTATGTGAGAGATCGTTTGGTTAATTTGGGCCCCAATTACTGCACTACTAAAGCATATTCTAGCTCTGTCCGACAAATTCAGAAAAGTCTGCTTTCTTATTCACAAAATTATTTGCATGAAAAATTTATATTTGCATTAAAAGTTGATATTTTCTTAGAACATCTAGAGGTAGACATCTTTTTTTTAAAAAAAACTTCTGTTCATCTGTAGGAGCCTGTGTCTGAAACCTTAGTTACCAGGATCAAGCTGGCCATTTGTCCTCTCTGTGTAAAGTGTAATCACAAGGCAAACACCCTACAGTTAAGAGCAACACTTGACCACTGAAGTGTGGCAGCTGGGCTCCTAAGGCCTCATATCTGATAGCTGCTAAATAAAAGTGATGAGATTCTCAGAAGTTCTTGGCATTTTCTAGGCAATCTCTAGGTTTATGTGCTCTGAAGTTAAAAATGACAGCCTACTTGTCCGAGTATGTGTATATATATATATATATATATATACACACTATAATACCCCTTAGATCCTACATTCTCACTAGGTTCATCCTATTTTAACTAGAACCATTTCTATCACACTTGTTCTCTCCTCCCCTTTTCCATACTCTGTCTGTGATACTGTCTCCATCAATATGCTGCAGAACTTTTACTAAAAACAGTGTGCCTCTTTCTATAAACAACAGCATGGAAGGAAAATTAGCAGGAGGGAATTTTTTCTTTATACACCTTTGAGAAGCTTTTACATAGAAAAAGAGTAACTGAAGTCTAGGTTGCTAATAATTAAAGCAATTAAAGTAGCACTTAAGTTTCTGTGTTTCCCAGCAACGCATTGTTACAGAGGGAATCAAAAGGTTTTAATACCAGTTAAGAGGGGTTTTTTTAATCCTTCTTTTAGTTCTTAACGGAAAGTGTTTTATTTTGAGGGGGAGAAGGGGTAAAATGAGCTCTCCCCTTGGAGAATTTTTAATGCTTCCCAAGCCTTCCAGAAACTTTAATTGAAAATGTAAATGGGAGAACATGTTGTTTCATTAAAAAGCTTGTTTTATGAGTGGAAATTACTTGTCTCTATTTAGGTGAATACATTTTTATGATACAAGAAACTCTTAAAATCAAGCTACCTGATGCCTTTCACAGCACAAGATACTGAAACACATCCAGTAATTTTGCCATCAAATGCTAACTTCTTGTTGAGGTTGAACTATTTTCTAGATGGACAATAAGTGGTAGTATTTTTTTTTTATATTTCAGATAAGTTGTCCCACTTGTTGAATGCCCCTGATGGTTTTTTTGGCAAGGTTAAATAGTTTTCCATAATCAGATATGTATTCTCTAGGTGCCTGTAGGCTATCCTTTTCTAAATTATGCTAAGTAGATTGTTCTTCCTTAGTTTATGACTCACAGCATAGTCTCCCACTTTTTACAGTAAACTTTCTGAAACCTGGCATCAGGAATGGACACAAAATTTTATGCATATTCTTACAAATGTCATATTCAGAGGTATTACTCTTTCTTACTCAATAGTCTTCTTTTGCACTTAAAGTTTGTTCTCTGAGCTTTATGATAACACTTCAATTAGTGAACCTGTCTTTAATTGTACCTCCATTTCATGGTCACAGCAGTCCAGGACAGTATTGCCCACTTTGTAATGCAAGTCTTTTTTTTCTCAGACAGAAGAACCCCAGATCCTTGTTTGATTCTACATTTAGCTGTAGAAAAATTAATTTTATTTAAGAAAACTTGTCTTGCTAAGCAATTGTACCCTTCTTACTTGCTTTCTGAAATATTAAGACCTTTCTCTACTTCCCTGGAACTTTCTCTAGTGTTGCCTAGACTGCCTATTACCCCACTGCCACAACTCTGAATATTCAGAGTTCCTCATCGAACTCTTTTACCACTTTTCTGTTCAAATTACACAGTTTTGCTAATGCAGGGTGTTTAATAAGCCTTTATATCTTTTAAGTTTGGAAAAAATCCTTATCACAGACAGACCATGTAGTATCATAGTACCCTACAAACACAGAACAGTAACTTTAAAGTGACTCTACATCCAGCCAAGCAGTTTGATGCAGTATCTGGTCTATGCCAGCAACAGAATAAGAGAGGGGCGGGGAAGAAAGAGGGATGAAACTATTTCTGTGGAGCTCAGTGTCATTAGATGGCCCAGAGGATCTTCCCACCACTAATTCTGCTATTCCCAGGCACAAGTCCAGCATCCCGTTCCCTTCTACCCCTTTCGACGGATACAGCCGCTCATCTAGGTTTTCTGTATTAACCATTGCATAGAACTGGGAACAACACAAACGAGGGGAAACAGAATGTCTTGATTCTCCAATGCCCCAAACATCTCTCAATAGCACTGAGATACGTAAAAAGAGGTACACTTCTCTGTGGCTTTTTTTTTTTTTTTTTAATCATGAAGAATCTATAAACTACCTTGGATTAGCAGTCCAAAAGCCATTGATCTATGACCTACAGCTTAAGGTATCATAACACATTTTTTAAATATTCATTAAAAAAAATCTAAAAAGTGCTAGATATGATAGGGTTCCTTCAAGTATGTACATGAAGAAGGATTCATGAAGGAAAACAGATTTTTGTTCTGTTACACGTAATTTGTGATTTATTTTATAGTTCAACATATCCTAGCACTTAACAGTTTATCTTAACTCCGTAAATCCCGCACTTCATTAAAAAGCTTTCATAAAAGCCACTTCCCCTGAAATGCTTTGCCAATCCACACAGAGTCTCAAGAAATATAAAAGTTACATTTGATGTGAGACTGGTATCAGTTTACCCACGGTCTTTGAGGAGAACCACAAGGTTGCCCATACATTCATCTCACAGACTATACCACTGAATAGGTCTCCTCAAATCTTCTGATGAGAAGAATTGATTATTAAACTTAACCTGAAACTTATAGTCAGTCATCTATCTGTATTTTTTAGCTTACAGATTACTGTAAACTGTTTCAGATATTACCTTGTGAGACCAATTCAGTCACAAAAGATAATTCACGAACTTCTCTATCAGATTTCCCTTATTCCCTTTGTTATTAAAGGAATCCTAATGTACTAAACTGGGTGAACAGATGAAGTAGAATTCATGACTGTCTACTGTCAGTGTATTACTAATTTCAAGAAAATGATGAAAATTCACAGGCACTGGGATTTGTGTCTGCTTAGTAAATTAAAATTCCACTGGAAAACAGTATCCTTCTTAACACATCAGATGCACCTGCAGAGCTGATGCAGAATTATTGCAGAAATATCAGGTGTTGTATAATATTCATCTATTTAATATATAAAGTTAATTCCAGAGGCAGAATAATTTTGCTTGGATTTCTTTTAGTATGCATACATTAAATCTGCAACAGAGAAACAGACGTATATCCCAGATGAGAGGGTTCAAGTACAGTGGAGCTGAGTAAGTATCATACAGCATTTAACCTACGTTTACATTTCCTCATCAGCCTTTGCTCATTGCATCAGTCAGAAACTTTAAAAGTTAGAAACATCTTTCTTCCCTGGAAGAATGGTCAGAAAAAATAAATTCCCAGGAGTTTGTCAAGTGAATGTTTCTGCTAAATTCAAATTTGTATCTGTGTGGTGAAGGTCTCTTTTATGACTCAGTCTTGCTCTCTTGTTACATCTTGTTACATCAATATCTAATGGATTTCATATGTGCAAAAATAGATGGCCTCCCTCTAAGGTATTTGCCAATGTGGTGTCACTGCAATACGTGCTCTATTAGTGATTAGGTTGTTGGCAGGAGAGGGAAAGCAAAATTGAGAAAAGTACAATTAGAACAAGATTCTCTGGTTTTGCTGTTTCATGTAGCATGAAATTTTACTTTTCTCATTTCTGAGTTCTCAATGTGAAATGTGCACATTCATATACACAGAGTCCTTGTTGTAGTAGAGTAGAGTGAAGCATATTCCAAAGTTAATATCTTAAAAATCCTTTCACTGAAAACATGTTAAGGGAGAACTAGTAACAATATTGTACAAAGAGATAAATGCAAATAAATCCATAATGATCTGTGAAACTAAATGTGTAACATACAGTGTATTTCAGGAAATGCTCACCAAAAGTGAAGCCTTTCTATGTGTTCTATGCCCTTGAACTTCTAAGATTTTATTTTAAACATGCCAGAGAAAACCCGCATTATCTCCCACACTAATATTCATTACTGTGGCAGCTTAGTCAAAACCAAACACACACAACAGTGTGGGATCTAAAGGAGAATCTAGGAATGAAGATGGCTTGACAGAGAGCTCTGGGGAGAAAGACTTCTGGACCCACAGAAAGCATTATGGTATTGTTTTAGATTTACTGCTTACCTTACTAAAGTGCAGGAGCCTATTAATATCACAAAACAAATTTGTGAACACAGATGAGCCAAAGAACCTTTTAGCCTATTTCCTGAATCATAAACAAAGACCTCCATATAAAGCTACTGAAGGAAATGTAAAGAGCAGAGGGCTGTACAATCTTTATTAGATTACTCAGGAGCTTTAACAGCACCACCATCAGAGGCTGTATAAATCAATAATAACAGCTTCTATAGGAAAAAGATCAACATCTGAAGAGAATGTGTCTGTTCCCTAAGGTTGCACATTTAGATTTATATATTTCTGGTAGATCTTTGATGTAGCATATACTTAATTATAAAACTCCCACCTGGAAAACCCTCTGGAAAAATTTGCTGAGGAATGGACTGGATCTTCTCTTTTAGTGCTTTAGACCAGTTAGTAATATTGTTATTCCCCTCTTTTACTCTGCCTACATCCTGTTGATAGGTGAAGACTTCAGCAATACAAGCTGGATTGTGCATCTTAAAATACCATGATGAACCATTAATCTTTTCTACTTCAAAATAAAAGTTAAAGGCTTCCAATTGGTCTGTCACTATCCAATACATGCTGTGCTTTAGTTAATTAGAGTAGCTGTTAAGTTTGTCCTTGGGAGTCAAGGGCCTGGTTACGGAGATGGCTCTAAAGAAAGAATTTAAAGAAAATCTTTACATTCGAACTACAATATACCCCTTTTGCAGTATATTTGTATATGTTTGTTCTGAAGTTATTTCAGGGTACTCCATAAAAAGCCAATGCTAAAGTGTCTGTACAAATGGATTACCCTTTCAGTAATTGTTCATAATGTTAGAAGCTGTTTAATGCAAAAAGAAGACATCAAGATTATTCTATACAGTTTAAGGTGATTGTACATGAGATGAAAATTCTTCTTATCTTTTATCTTAGGGGTATTGTAAAGCTTAATTAAATAAGACTTACAAGTACTTTGAGCCACTCAAGTCATGGGTTGAATATAAGCAAGATTCCACGTTAAAGACAGCTGTCATCTAATTATATTTAGCACTATATAAGTAATAGTAGACAGGAGCCTGACTTCTTCTCTGACCCTTACTTGTACAGTTTTCTGAACCACAGAGCTAGATCAACCAGCTTAATGTTTTTGAATAAAATACTGTAGCAATTTTCTAAAAGAAATGCCTGAGTCATGTAAGTTCCGACACACAATAAAGTTTACTTTTGATTTGGGGATTTGGGTTGTTGTTGTTGAGAATGAACAAAATTATTATAAATATAATGGTTTCTAGCATGCAAAAATATTACATAAGAAATTTAGACTATATGACTAAACCTCATGTGATGCAGGCAACATGGGAGTTCAATTACTATATTTTATACTGGTAAGAATTTATCACTATCACTGAAGATGTGGAAATAAAAACTCTCAGTCTTCACAAAATTGCAAAAGTGGACTTTCTGAGGGCAGTGGGTGTCCTCTAGCCACCTCCTCACCCAGCTACTATGGTTCTACCGCCAGCTGCTATGGTTCATGTATCTGCTTCAAACAATGTGATCACAGCAGTGCTCCTGCTTAAGGTGCCCCTCTGTCAGATCAGGGCTTCATCTACCTTTTTGCTAAAGCCTGTGCTTAGAGACATCAGAATTTCTCATAGCAACAGATTCTGTCAGCAAGTACCTACACATGGAACAAGGTGTTTCCTGAAATCAGGGTCTAAAACTTAAAAGCAAGCCTGCTTACAGGAAATATAAAGCTACTCTACCCAAAATGATGCTTTTCCACAGCCTTTGCTGTGATATACTCACTAGCAAAGCTGGAACACCTACTCTAGTACAGGAATAAATAACTGAAAATGAAGGATGCCACCTCAGCAGCAGCCAAATACTCCATCTTAGCTGGGAGGTTATCCTTCTGAGGGGCAGGACAGGGCAACTTTCAAGGGATGCAAATGCTGTGATTATTTCCAGGTCAGAAGTGAGAATAGGCAAGAGGAACCTCTTTCACATTGTGATCATCCACTAGAAACTATTGTGGCCCTTATCAAATATTTACCAAAACCTCATAAAAATAGAGACTGCCTTTATGTCAAGGAAGTTTGTTGATTACTATTATGAATTCATGTACTCTGTTTCTTTATTGATCACAGCCAGGCTATTTAGAGAAGGCTGTAATGATAAAATATATGTATGTATAAAAGTTACAGTCATTACCTATAAAAACTATTTTGTATTGAAAAGACCAAACAAACTTAGAAGCAATTTGAATACTTTATTTTTAGTTATCACATTCTGCCTTTCTTCTTCCCTTTCCTTAACTGATCTATTAATTCCTTGATTAAAAGCCCAATAATAGATCTTCATTCATATTGACTTCTCTAGGACATAGCTACCAGCTTTACACAAGGGAGCAGTCAGACTGACAGCACCATGGGGCAGTGATTCTTTTCTAGTCTGACTAGTGAGAGTTTCCAACAAAGCCTAAGGTGTTTTATTAAAAATTATGTTGTCATGTAAATAGAATAGAAACAAACAGGACAACTTGTTGATAGGATGAGGAAGTCAGTCTATCTAAATGCTCTCCAATTTACAGGTGGCACAAAAGGAAATCACAGAGACCTGTTGAGGCAGGATGCACTGGTGTGTCAGGCAGTTTGTCTTGGCTTGAACGGGTGAACCAAAATTTGGAAATACTTTTCTATCAGGAGTTTTCATCACTTCTCTTTGGAATCTAAAAAGAATTCAAAGAGAAACAGAATGAGTTGTAGAAAGGTGGCTCTGATTCTTTATCATATACCCACGCAACATATGACTCTTCTAATAAAGCACTGTTGGGATTTTCCTTACAGCTGATTATTCTCATGGATTCTCTTCAGTGTAATTTGGTACCTATCTGCACATTTTACCAAAAATAAGAGTGAGGTCCTCTCAGTAACTTGTACCAACAGAATTTTATTTTCATTAAACCAATATAACCTTAAATAATCCTATGAGGAACAAAGGCCCTTTCATTATCGTAGAAGTTCATAGAAGCTTACCTCCTTAAGCAATGTCAATTAATTAGCCATAACACATTCTCTGGGAGGCCACATTTTCATCAGCTGGGAAGATGACAAAGGCTAGTTTCCAGAACTGCAACCTTGCCTCAGAACCCAGCTTGCAAATCCATTCAGAAAAAGAGAATAAGAAACATTAGTGAATACATCCAGTACCCACAGGTTTGATGACTGATCATCCATTTACACATAGAGCCAACCCTATGGCATAAACAGCTGTCTTGGCAGAACACACAGTCTCCCCTCTAGCACATATTGTTGGCATACATATGCCAATTAAGTGCATATTTGCCTCTCATAAAGTTTTTATCTTCTTCAAAGCAAAAAGGACTCCACCAAACATTTTTCAGGGTACTCAGCTTCCCTTAAAAGTACATCTGCAAAGTGAAGGGCTGGGACTTGGCTTTACAATAATTCTATTTCAAGAATCTCTGTTGTCATTAAATTCAAGACATTCTTATTGGAAATGTTCTGCACTCCTTTTTTCACATTCTGTCTCTGAGGTCTTGATCTAAATTTAATTCAGACAATGAAGTATGACTAGCAAGAAAACAATTGATGTTGCCTTTGTTAGGTGTGTTGTTCCTCTACTATCTAATTTGCAGAACTGACATCAATGTGACAGAAACTGCACTGATGACTTCCAAAACCCCACAATGTAACTAGAGTTGCATAATGCCCTTCATCACAACCACAGCCCCTGGAGAACAAGCCATCCTAGTCTTGCTGCAAAAATCCTGACTTTGCGCTTCCATTCATCCATCATGCCTGCAATGGCACTCATGGGACTATGAGAGCTACTGGAAACAATTTCTGCCTATACACCATGTCTACTGTGGCTCTTTGGTGAGAAAGCTAAGCAAGTGAGCTCAGAAAGAATCAGCAAAAACCAGTGCCCTTCTCACCTAGAGGTAGGAAGAGTCAGTGCAAAGTCAGATGGAAATCAAGAAAAGCTTTGTGGTGTCCCTAAGAACAGCTGCAAGAAGGAGACTGAGCAAAGTACAAGGACTAGAGAAAAATGCACTGATCATGAGAATGAAAGTGCTGCTGCTGAAGAAAACCATTAGCAGTGGGTGATAAGAGACTGCTCTGGCTTGTACAACTGGGCAAGACTGGGGAACATTTGATCCTGTAATGAGGCTCAGACCTTGGGAGCTACACTATATGCTGTGTTTACAGAAACTGAAGGACTTCCTGCCACCTCAAAGCTCATTTGAACACTGCAGTGAAAGACAGATACCTATGAAACAGACCAATGTGTCGTCTGGGACAGCAAAGAGCTTTATGCATTTACATAGATATTCTTGCTTAAAGATACTCAGTTTTAGTCTGTCTTGCTGACAAGAAATACATATTTTACAGATTGTAGCAAACCAAGTGTGCAGATTTCAAGAATTTAACAATCATGTCACCTAGAATTCATTTCTATTTTTATTTGAGCAATATTGTTTTCTGATAAAATGAGTGGGTTTTAAAGTCAATATCTGCCTTGAGAAAAGATAGGTCTGTCTTAACATACTGCATACAGAGATCCATGAAGAACCACACTACATGACCTCTTTCTCACTGGTGTATTTCTTTGAGTTAGGATGAAGTTTTAACTACAGAAACACCTAAATCTACAGTAATTACTGTAAATAATTTTTAAGTCCTTCTATGGATAATTGTCAAAGTCACAGTGAAGTGCACAGCAACTTTAACAGTTCTCTGAAATTCAGCATACTTAACTTTGAATATACTATCTGCTGTACCTTTTCATGTCCAAGTTTCAAGTTCCACTAATCAACTCCACACTTCCTTACTTTAGCTTGCTTAAACATTGTGGGTTCTACTTTTGGTTGGGCACTCCAGAACAGAACACTCCTTTTGGATCTAGCCAAACAATAGATTTTAATTTCAGGTGCTTTTTTAATTGTTGAATATAAAATTTAAAACGGAATAGACTTGTAAGACTTATATCTAAAAGCATGACTGTGATGGGACCCAAAACCACTTAGAGAATAGCCTTAAAAAAATGCTTAGACCCTGTTGAATCTCAAAAGGGTCCAAACATAAAAATCCTGTGTGCTATTGTAATACGAAACTTTAGTGATTCAGTGCAATAACTGGAAATGCAGAAGTCTCTTTTTATTATGAAGGATGTTTATGTGAAGAGCAAAATAGACAAGAGAAAGCAACAGCTAAAGAATACTTGATGGGCGCTTTAATCTTCTATTAATATGCAAATTTTGTTCTTTAGGACCCTAGAAAGAGATATGGTTTTTTCATAGACTATTTGAAAAGTGTCTTATTCTCCCAGAGGTCCTTCTTGTATGAATCCAAGTGAAACACTGTATTTGTGCTAATTCCCCAGATACTCCTGTATGCACCATTTTCTTTTTGAAATTATATGGCGTTTATTGAACCACATTTGTAAAACATTCCACAGCTGATTTCATTCTAAAGATCTCCTTTAATAGAGCTGAATCCCCTGTTGATCTGTGTCATGTGAGGATGTTAAGAAAATCATCTTCAACCACAAGGGAAGAAAAGAAGAAGTCTGTATGAAAATTTGGATATGAGCTTCTGACCAAAAATAGATAATTTCATCTTCATAATCAACCTTAGTCACATGCGTGTCTGTGGAAATACATAAAAATATTTGAAATAGTAATATTTTCTTTAGTAAATGCCACTCTTCAGAGCAAAAGCATCTTTGCTACAGGAATAATATCTTTGTTGGTATATATTCAAAAATGCATTTCCTGATTTCCTTTATACTTAGTCATAAGCACTACTTTCATAGTGAAAAAGAAAAATAAAACCAGCAAAATCTTGCTTGCTACCATCAAAAGGGAAACTAGCAATTTTTTGTTTGAATTTTTTGCTGTATTTATACACTTGGGCTCCTTCCACCTATTCAGCCTGCAGCAAGTCAATCATGTTCTCTATTTTCTGTACAGAAATGACAGAACAAGATTATGAGTTAAAGTCTGCTTCTCTTGCAAGACTTCTCCACCTTCTGTGGATTTATTCATGACTAAGGAAAACAGATCTACCTCTAAAACTTGTCAGTGGAATTAGGAATCACCATGAAGTTTGAAACCCTTTTTTCTTATTATTTGAAAGGCTATAATGATTTGATCTGACTTGCCACTGTGAATCCTCTTTGTAACTGATCCCACACGAATGCCCTCCTGCTCAGACCCCTCATGGAATGACAGTTTCTGCTAAGGATCTCTTTTGGGTTTTATGAATTGGGGATAACTCCATCACTGAGAAATGTAATACTTTTGTACAGCTATAAAACTGGTGAGGGAGGGAGACTTATACATTGGAATTCCATTGACAGATCCCATTAAAAGAAAATGCTACATTACCTTTTATCTGCAGGCACATTATGGAAAGTTAAACAGGGCTCCAAAACATGATCATGAAAAAAGATGGTCTTTCCTAGGACTACAGACAAGTGTTAGGTATTCATTAGGTTTATTTTTTTTAACGTGTTCCTCTAATATTTGTTACTTGCTATTATGGAGAAGACATAAGTCATATACCTCTAATTCTGCTGACAAGTCGTTATTCAATTTAAGGACAATGCATGAGAATACAAACAAAAAAGAAACATAGATTTTTCCCACTGGAAATGATATATTAATCAGATGAAGTAATTTTTAAGGTTCTACAATGTATATAGTAAGTAACAGAAAAGAGAGCAAGGTCACAAAAACCACATAAATGTACTGCAGGAAGTGAATATGTGTTTTTCAAGAGAATTCACATAGTGTGATATGCTACACCTAGGATCAGGGAGAGCAACTTTCGTCTGTGATCAAAGGTTCCCAGAGTTCCTCCTGTTTCAGCTAGGCAGAGATGAGCTTGACACAGTTATAGACAACATTCTGCCTTTGGACAAAAGACGTGGCAGGTTTATGGCAAAAAGAGGAGTCAGGACAGACAGGATAAATGCAGGATTGTACAAGCTAAAAGCCACAGATGGTAGAGAAGGATCTTAACAGTAGCAGTAGCTGTCGGGATTCTTTTTGCCTAAGGATGCAGTTTTAGCAAAAGAAAAAAAAATTTTAAAGTGTCCACAATCAAACAGTTCAGTTGGCATTAATTTTGTGAATCAATTTAATCTGATCAGACATTAGTAAACGCAGTGATTGCCATACACTGCAGGGGAGGGTTTAAATATAAAGTACAGAAGTGGAGAATGAGAGGGGATGTGGTAGACTAAGAGATCACAGCCAGTAAATGCACTGACAACATATTTTCCACAGTCAGCTCCAGTCATTTATGAGCCCACTTTGGTGAGCATCCGGAGGCCACACCAGAAAGGCTTCCCACGCCTTGCACCCTCACATTGTCACAGGGCAATTTTTTCACCAGTCAGTCCTCAAGCTGGCAAAAATGCTGCCATGCTTCTGTGTGTCTCCAAAACTGTTCCAGTGGGGATAATGTTCCCCAGCTGGATGGAGGCTGAAGTGGCCTTTACACCCTGTGCGAGAGTAACCCTCCCTGGGCTAGAAAAAAGGCTTTTTGTTCTGGTCCATTATCAGTATTCCTCTGTGTGCAACTAATTGACTCATGCACATATGTAACTTCAATGGTCACATTCAGCCACAGTGCCTGTCCCTTTCCACCCAAAAGCTTCCTGCCCCCAAAGCAGGAGGAACTAAACTGCACATGGCCCATATCTTCAGCTGTCACTCTCTGGATTTGGTATATTTAACTAACCTGGGCTCAGTTTCTGACTGAAACCACAAAGGTTCATAAACTGTACCACTTAGGAACTACTTAGGGATGGCAAACTGTGGGGAAATGAACAGGACAGTCTGCTAGGTTGGGTGATAAAAGCTTATGAAGGAACACAGAGACAATGGCAGGAGAGGCAGCTCAAGTAACAACCTACCAGATTAATCGCAGGCCCATCTGCACAGGAGCCATCAGTCCCTCAAAAACCCAGAGGAGTGCAGGGACACAAAGGCAGGTGGGAACCCAAGGTTCTCAGAAGGAAAGACACCCTGCCTGGGTCCCTCCCAGGGCTGTGCCAGGAGAGGAACTTGCTGATGGGGGGACAAGGGGAGCCCTGGCCACCTTGAAGCAAGGCAATGAGGGAGTAAGAAGATCTATACCAGCAACAGGAGTGGGTCTATGGCCTCAGGGGCTCATATGCCCAGGCATCAGCAACTGGGGAGACTGGGATCCAGGCGCAGCTAGTGATGGGATCCACACTGTATCTATATATATTCTCACCAAGGCACCTCCATCTTGCTCAGCCAGAGAGGGGATAAGAATGTGGCCATTGGTGATGTTTGAGTTCATGTGAGTACTCAGTGTGTATGTCTGTGACATGTGTGGCCAGACGTGTATATCCGTATACATGTACTGCATACATTTGGTCTGTGAGCACGTGCCTACTGGGAAGACATTTTCAGCCTCTCTGCTGTTGGACCTGGGGACACGGAGCTGCAGCAGCTTCACCTCCTTTGGTCTGTTCGGTCAGGCACAATATAATTTCATCTAATATAGACAAGTTGCTTCTCAGTAACTCAAAGTGCTAAATATGACCTACCATTGCACAACTAGGCAAACACAGAATAAGAAACCACCCATTTATCTGTTAAAGGAGAATTAGAGACAACAGACAATGAGAACAATTTAATTTCATGGGTGCTGCAAGCAGGCTGTGTTAGCATGTCTTCTAGAAAACTGCACTAACACAGCCAGGTTAGTTTCACTATCCACATGGCCAGTCCTACTCGGGCAATCTCCAGGTGCAGAGGTGGCTATGACTGATACCTGCTCCTTAGCTCTCTCCACAATGCATGTCATATGAGAATGGCAAGGCTTACAAGGACACAAGAGAGATGCTTGTGTTTCCCACAAGCCTTTTTGGGCTTGTTAATCACAAACAGCAAGGGAGCAGAAGATACAAACTACTCAAAAGTGTTCAAAATCCCTCTATAACTCTGCAATGTCTTCTAGATATCACTGCTTTATGTTATAATAAAAAGAAACTGTGATAACTCTGTTCACTGAAGCACACAGAGATGCTGTAGTGGGTGTAATCAAAGTAACTAAGGTTCACCAGCTTCAGCTGAGCTCTTTACTGCTCTGGTTAAAAAATACCCGCATTAGCTCATTCATGGACAACTCAAGTAGGTCAGCATCCTTAAATACAAATACAATAGCACACACTGACACACATGGCATGGTAGTAAATCAAGTTTAGGAAACAAGAGCTTAAAAAAAACTTGAAAAAATCAGCAGAATGTCAAGGAAGACTAAATTCTGAAGATCTTTTTGTTAAATCATCAGGATCTGAATTATCCAACAAGCTTTATAGCAATGTAATACAGAGACATTCTCTGGTGTATCAAAAACTAGTGGTGTGCAAGACAGTGTGTGTGTTTTAAAATGAAAAACAAAATAAATTATCTTTATGGCATAAACTGAGCTGTGACAAAGACTAAACGACCTTCAAGTTCTCAAAAAGGCAGCCTGTACAAAGTCAGTTCTTCAAAATGACAAAGATATTACCCCATAAACAGTTGGCAGAAACAATTAATGAGAAAATCTGAATTATACAAAGTCTCAGTCAAGCAGATACTTCTGGATTTTTCTCTCCATTAATGTAAATCAAGTTAGTAATTTCTGACAAATTGAAGACAGTTTTAACTCCATTAATTCCCACCCCCTCCATCTGTGTGTGTGTGTATACGTGAATAGATCAGTTTGGAAAAAAAAAGTTTGTTGACAAAACCACACTATTTTAGTTATTTAGATAGACACTAATTAAGTTACAATGTATTCATCTTGCAGGTTGTAAGCAATTTTAAAAGTAGTCTTTTCATCCAACCCTGCATACTGGCTTCCCTATCTAACAGTCAGAGTAAAGATGGATGGACTAGGAAAAAATACCATGTTCCTACTCCGAATTTTTGTATGTGTGCCTAACTCCCAATAGTTTTTTAGTTAGCTGCGAATCACTGAGAAGTAGATTGCCATGTAATGAAAGTATAAAATGGTGCCAGGATTCCTATCTTAATTCAGAGACTGCTCAAAAAGTAGGTAACCATAGAATAAAAAGATGTAGGCAGAAGATAAGGATGCTTTTACATAATGAGTGTTTTGATCTTGCATATGTTTATATAAATCCTTAATATCAAACTGGTTAAGTATCCCACTGAATCAGGATGATTATTTGCTTGTATAATTCAGCCTGTGTTACACCTCTCTTCAGGTTCCAGTCAAGCATAAGTGTGTTCTTGGTCCAGCCACAGAGTCTCAGATGTTTGCTCTCAAAACCTCCTTATTCTAGCATCAAAATTAAAAAAAAAAAAAAAAAGGTTTTTGTGCAAAGAGACTCTCCACCATGGGTGTCAGTGCCATGAAAGGATTGTGTTTTGGTTTTACTAAATAAAACATTTACATTTGACCAAGACCCTGCATATGTATGTAAGGAGCCATAAGGAAGAAGGTGGGATAATGGGTTGAGGTAATCTTTGCAAGATACGAGGAATAAAAAATCGGATAACAAATGGACAGGTCTAAGTTTCCCCATTATTACTGACAGTTGCAAATATCAATATCAATGCAAACTATTTAAATTTATATTAATTTAAAATATTTTGTGGAGAGACACTTTCGTATTTCCTGAGTAGACAAAACAACTTGAGACACAAGGATCTTTGCTCCTTGAGAAGGTGCATAAGCAGGCTGTTGTGTTTTACAATGAGTGAGATGTCCCACATCAAAGACAAAATAACATTACATCAAAGGAATCCTGCTGTCACATTTGCTGGCATGAAACAATCTATTATTGTTCAAAATGATGCCACACTTACAAGAAAGAAACAAAAAAATTTCTATTGTTTTATAGCTGATAAGATTGCTTTATTCTGACCTCCTTATTAAGGTCTGTACTTTCACTTCATTCCTCCATATATGTGGGAAATCAGTGCTGAAAACAGCTCTTTCAATTTATCTGTGCTTGCCTTCTCTCTGCTCTCTCTCTAGGAAGTGCAAAAGATGTGATTAATTAAGACCAGATTAATCTGCTCTATAGGAAGATCATTTTAAGGCATCTAAAGTACTTCTCCCTTCCAAGAGTATTTTTAAGAAAGTCTACTGTGATAATGGCTGAACATGACATTTACTTTTCAAAACGAAATGAGACTCAGCGATGCACTCAATCTTCAGTCAAACTATCCCTTGAAAAAAGTGTGAGAGGCAATGGGAATGAATTAATCTCTTGGGTCATCAACTCCACTCCCCTATTATCACCTAATCCCTTTCACAGGCCTACTGAACCTCATCTTAGAAGTTACTCATTGCCCCCGGTATTTTTATCAGAAGGCCATTCAAGGATCTTAATCCCCTAAGGTAGGGATCCTTTCTATCCATTTCCAGCCTAAACTTATACAGGGCCAGTGTTCCCCTTTTTGTGTGAAAACTACCTATTAGCACAGCCGGTGTTGCTTCCATCGCGATTAGTCTCCCATCTTTCACTTTCTGCCCTTTCTCTTTCCCCTCCCCCTTCCAACTCCCCTCTCATTAATATACACGCTGTCACTACACCTGAAAATCATCGTTCGCCTGGTTTGTTCTCATGAGGTAGACATTTCAGATAGACTTGTAACTAATGGAAAGCAAGAAATACTCAGCAGTTGCAGACATGTTTTGCAACCCTTCTGCTATCCTGGAAGAAGGAGCTGCAAGTTTGCAGCAGCACACTGAGCAGAAGAGAACGGATGGTGGGAAAATAGCATCCAGAGGTTGCAAAGAGTGGGCAAAGGAAAGCAGAAATCAGTGCCCTCAGTACCAGCATTTTCCCCACATCTCTACCTGCACTGGTCTTGATTGCACTATCTCATTTCCAAAGATAGTTCTCTAGTAAATATGAAAACACCAAAGAACTACTCCAGCCTGAGCAATGGCTCATGAAAGAAAATACCTGTGGAAGATCATGTTCACAAACACATGCCTGTATATTCTTAGTGGTACTGCCATCACCAGGATAGCTGTGTTTGACCTAATAAATATTAGTTGATGGAAAGAAAGGGTCAAGGTAAACCAAACTGCTATGAGTTTCGCATTATTTTTGCTGAGTCTTGCAGCCTTTCGTAGGCATTGTAGTTAATTATAAAGAACTCCTCTAAACAGGTAGTACTATACAGTTCTGTGTGGCCTTTCTGAATTTACTTACTGACTGTTTCTTTTAGGATGACTCTTCATTTGGAGAAAGCTACATACATTTTTATCATTTTAGTATTTTAGTAATATCTCAGAAGGCTGTGGTATAAGAAAATCTCCACTCTAGTTGTTTCAGGTCTCTAAGTCTGCTGTGACTGTTAACATTCATCTGTTTCATTGCATTAATAAAGTAAATTACATGAAAAGATATTGTCAAATATTGTAACATATAACAGACAAGCTGTCAATTTATTTCTTTGTTCTGCATTGCCTAAGAAAATTGTACTTTTTGCATGACTTGACTTAAACCTCAGGATACTTTAGAAGACTGATGTAAAACACCAAAACAAACCCAAACAAACCCAAACCTTGATATGTACATGCCAATTTTATGTACTTAAGATATACATCACAGCACTAAACTGGCTGGTTTTAAGTACACACAGCTCCTTGAACAATTTGCATATGCCATTTTAATTTCCTATTTTAAAGAAAATTGTCGATAACACTTAACTGAGTCTTCAGATATCTTTTACATTTTGGTAATGTAAGACCTTCAGATGATAATTGTAAGACCTTCAGAACTGTACATTTCACAATTCTTTGAGAAGACAGACAAAATGCAAGAGAGTAGTCTATAGAGTGAGTCTTTTCTCCAGAACTTGTACATTACCGCTGATGGTCAAAGGATGTAGAAAACAGCTGTTCCTTCTAGCTAGAGAATGACTTGTGGATTTATTTAGGGTTTTTTCACATGTAATGATAGAATGCCTCAGATAGCCAGCGACTTAGTCTACCATAACAAGATTAACTTGTATGATCTCAAGATTCTTGAGATCTTCTTCACTGTTTACCTTTGTTTCATGTTCCAGACCTGAAAGTTTAACTCTTAGCTGAATATTCTGAAACCTCCAGCAACAGCATGTGTTACGTGCACATAAATATATATATAATGTTTCTGCCCTTAGGGAAATTTTCTTTTAATAGTAGCTAAGTTCAATTTTGGTGGTAATGGCCTATGTTTTTAGTATGAGAAGATAAAGTTTCTAGAGTCAGATATTAATTTCCATGTAAGTTGTTTGTTATTTGCAATACATGGTATCTTGCACACTGCCCAGGGAAACAGTAACGACACAAGTTCTAAAGGACTAGAAAAAAAGTTCTTTCTGAGAATCACCAAATAAATACGTGTGCATGGTTATATGGAGAAGAGGGGTTTTTTTAACCTCGAAGAACTCCATTACTTTCCCATTTAATTTTTCAGATCATATTTTATTTACATGATCCTTAATTTACACAAAATCTAAAAAAGAACAGAACACAGAAAGATGGACTAAGATTTTCTTCCCATGGCTCACATTATAAATATGCTCTGTTCTTCTTTTAACCTGTATGCCTAGTTCATTCTGTATTGCACTTTTCTTCAATTCCTCTTGCTGTTAAAAAGTCTGCGTGCTTACCAAACTGCAGTGCTAAGAATGGGAAGACATCAACAGGTGGAAGAGCTGGGGACAATGTTACATGTGTAGTTTAAATGTTTCTCCTTGAATGGTGGGTTTCTCCTTTAGTGGTGGGATATCAGGGTTAGGTTAAAGGTTGGACTCAATGATATCAAAGGTCTTTTCCAACCAAAGTGATTCTATGATTCTATGATTCTATGATTCTGTGAATCCAGAGTGCTGCCCAAGGTGAAATTCTCTGGTGTTGATGCTCCAAAAATCAAAACCTGACTATTTTCTGTTCAAAGAATGACAACTCAGACTGATTATCTGCATTCTGACCACCTGACTGGCATTCCAAGATGCAACAAAAATATTGTTGTAGTATGGTATAAATGGTATAGAGAAGTTGTCTATTGTCTATAGAGCTGCTTAAAAATTCTGCAACAAGAAGCCACACAAGTCCCTCAGGGTGTGTAACCTGTTCTGCTGCTCACACAGCACCCATCTTCCTGCCACCTCAAAAATGCAGCTCATGCATAATCACAAGAATCACAGCCAGGTATGCTTTTTCGATACAAGTTTTCAGCCAAGTGAGTCTGTTTAGCTGGAAGCCCCCTAGGAAAACCATGTACCCCTCACAGGCTCTGCACCTTTGAAATAAATATCGTAGGAGTTTCTGCTACTCTCAGCTATCACAAGCAGCACCTAAACATCTTTGACTGACACTCGAATCACTGGCTATGCAAAAGTTAGAAACTGTAGGTAAAATAAATACAATGAGTGCTTGCTTGCTCAGCAGTAAGTAATATGACATAATTTCACCACAAACACTAGAAAAGACTAAAGCAGATAAATATTTCAGCACTGCCTCAGGCTTGGGAATTTTCCATGCCATATTGTATTTCCCAATTTTATCAAAGAGTCTATCATTTAGGTCAATTTTGAAGTGAAACTAGATCATTTTCTGGCTGTAGCACAGGCTTCACTGCCTTGTTTCTTTGCAATACAAGATAAGAAGAATGGAGACATTAGTGATCTATTAGAAATAGGGTAATTAAATTATTAAGGTTGAGAATCATCCTTGAACTATAGCGTGATTTCCTTCCTGATAACACTCTAGCCTTGAGAAAACATGCCTTTGCAATATTTAATGATAGTTTCTCTATTTACAACTTTCTTACTATCAAAAAGTAATTTAGTAGAACATAGAGGCAAAATTTAACCATGACATTGTTAATAGACAAATTTCATCTACACCAGAAGGTGAAGTTTTCATGTATGTAAACATTTTGACTTATATAATGTTAATCTATGAAGTATCTGAATGTTTTATATAGAGAGGAGAAAAAGAAAAAGAGCATATATAAAGACCTAGTAAAAGACAAGAGGTATTGGGTTTATGTAGCCAGGTCTTGGTAGTGGGGGGTGGCTACAGGGATGGCTTTTGTGAGAATCATAGAATCACAGAATGTTTTGGGTTGGAAGAGGCCCCTAGAGGTCATCTAATCCAACCCCCGGGGCTGCAGTGAGCAGGGACACTAATACCTAGATCAGGTTGCTCAGAGCCCCTTCCAACCTGGTCTTGAATGTTTCCAGGGATGGGGCCTCCACTACCTCTCTGGGCACCCCGTTCCAGTGTCTCAATACCCTCATTGTAAAGAATTTCTTCCTGATATCTAGTCTAAACCTACTCTGCTTTAGTTTAAAACCATTACCCCTTGTCCTGTCACAGCTGGCCCTACTAAAAAGATTTTCCCCATCTTTCCTATAGGCCCCCTTTAGGTACTGAAAGGCCACAATCAGGTCTCCCGCAGCCTTCTCTTCTCCAGGCTGAACAAGCCCAACTCCCTCAGCCTTTCTTGGAGAAGGGGTGTTCCATCCCTTGGATCATTTTTGTAGCCCTCCTCTGGACCCGCTCCAACACTTCCATGTCCTTCCGGTGCTGAGGGCTCCAGAGACGGATGCAGTACTCCAGGTGAGGTCTCACCAGAGCAGAGTAGACGGGCAGAATCGCCTCCCTCGACCTGCTGGCCACACTTCTCCTGATGCAGCCCAG
>NW_009258669.1:3507902-3549859 GCF_000687185.1 Egretta garzetta
CGGTAGTTCCCAGGGTCTTCCTTTCTACCCTTTTTGAAAATGGGCACATGACTGCCATGACTTTTCAAATATCATGGAGAGTGGCTTGGTGACTACATCGGCCAATTCCCTCAGGACTCTGGGATGCATCTCATCAGGTCCCATGGACCTGCATTCAGGTTCCTCAGGTGGTCACAAACCTGATCTTCTCCTACAGCAGGAGCTGCCAGAAGTTTTCCCTGTGTCAGCCGCTGGCCAAGGCCAAGCCAATCAGTGACAGTGGAAGCGCATCTGAGATAACATATTTAAGAAGGAAAAAAAACGGCTGGAACACAGTAGCTGGAGAGAGAAGAGCAGTGAGACGATGTGGGAGAAAACAGCCCTGCAGACACCAAGGTCAGTGAAGAAGGAGGGGGAGGAGGTGCTCCAGGCGCCGGAGCAGAGATCCCCCTGCAGCCCACAGTGAAGACCATATTGAGGCACGCTGTTCCCCTGCAGTCCATGGAGGTCCAATGTGGAGCAGATCTCCACCTGTAGCCCGTGGAGGACCCGATGCCGGAGCGGGTGGATGCCTGAAGGAAGGAGGCTGCAACCCCGTGAGAAGCCTGCGCCGGATCAGGTTCCTGGCAAGACTTTGCAGACCCAGGGTGGGAGGAGCCCACACTGAGGCAGGTTTGCTGGCAGAACTTGTGACCCCATGGGGGATCCATGCTGGAGCAGTCTGCTCCTGAGGGACTGCACCCTGTGGAAATTATGGACCCATGCTGGAGCAGTTAATGAAGAACTGTAGCCCGTGGAAAGGACTCACGTTGGAGAAGTTTGTGGAGGACTGTCTCCTGTGAGAGGGACCCCACACATGAGCAGGGGAAGGGTCCTCTCCTGAGGAAGAAGAAGCAGCAGAGACAACGTATGTGATGAACTGACCTCAACCCCCATTCCTGTCCCCCTACGCCACTGGGGGGAGTAGGTAGAAAAAATTGGGAGTAAAGTTGAGCCCAGGAAGAAGGGAGGATGGGGCGAAAATTCAGCAGTTTTTATCCTTTCCTTCTCTGGTTTTGGTTGCTAATAAATTAAATTATTTTTGTCAAGTTGATTCTGTTTTGCCCATGACAGTAACTGGTGAATGACCTCTGTCTGTCCTTACCTCGACTCATAAGCCTTTTGATCTACTTTTCCCTCCTCTGTCCGGTTAAAGAGGGGAGTGATAGAGAGGCTTTGGTGGGCACCTGGCATCCACCCAATGTCAAACCACCACACAAGACAAAGTGAAGATCCAAAGCATGTTCCAGAAGGCATCCACAGAGCACAGTAATCAAAATTTAATATCACTAGTGGGGAAAACAAACAAACAAACAAACCCCCTCAAAACCATTAAAAAGAGAAAAGAGACAAGAAAAGCTTAAAAATGTACAATAAATAACACAAATTCAGGAAAGCTCAGTTGCATATTTTTATGTATATACAAGAATAAGTCATCAATTTAATGTATTAATGTATTTTTCACATGTTCCTTTGGTTAAATGAACAGCCTATGCAAAGTTCTACCATAGCTCTTACAGTGAAAGTACTGATACATTCGCAGGTGCTCTAGCTAGCAGTTTCTTCTCTTGTATGCCTCCAAGGATTGACATATATGCAATAATAGAAGGTTTATCTCCATCCAGCTGAGAATAAGGTAAAGGTTAGAGGCAATTCAGAGGTGCTTAATTAAAGCAGTTACCCTGACAACATCAAGCAACAGTAAACATTACAGTACAATACAATAACTAGCTGCTTATAGTTATCTATTTGTCTAGACATGTTCTATTTCTGTGAACTCATGCTCTGCTCATTTTCAAGAATACAATTATAAACCCGTCTCACATGCAGTCCCAGATCCTTGGAAAATTCCTCTGATTTCAGTGGAAATAACACCACGTGGAGATCTGGGCCAAAGATTCAAAATTTTTACCACCTACTTGGCACTAGAGATTTCTCCCAATGTTGACCTTTGTCTTTCTCAGCCTGGACCTCTAGCCCCTCAAGGTTTTCTGGAGTTTGCTGAAAATCCAGATCTGAGGAGAAAAAGCTAATTTCATGCTGGCTCTTTTGGACTCTTCCACCAGCATCAACCTTACCTTCAAAGAGGAGGTCACATCTGGCCTACATCAAAAAAAAATAGCACAAACCTTTTATGCCCAGTTGCCAAAGTAGCTGACCAAGAGTGAAAGCTGGTCTTAGAGCTGCTCTAATATTTAATTTCTCTTACCAATTCCGTACACAACACCCCACCCCCCTGAAACGTTTCACCCCTTCAAAGGACAAAAACCTGCTTCAAGCAGATAAAGGAATCCTTCCATTCAGATCACCAGCCTAGTAAGCTGATGGATATACAAGTTTAGAAATGTTTCATGCAAGTACTGCTTCAGCTATTGACTGCAGGCCAATACCCATAACAAGGACTTTTGTTGTTTTTCAACTTAACAATGATATTATTCTCTAGTGTGGCTCAGCTGTCTGCTTCAGACATATTACAGAAGGAGAATTAATCGTGATAGTTTCATATCCAGGAAACACTTCAAGGAGGTCGCTGTCAAGAGTACACTTCAAAAATTGCTGAAAGCCCTTCTTCACATAGGGAATAAGATTTGAAAATTTTCCAAACAGGAAGCAGGTTTGGGGTAAGTCTTCTGGAGTGTTGAAACCTTTACAGTGGTTTTTAGGGAGCTTTTGAAAAAGATTTTATGCTTCTCCATAGTTTTTACTGTGTAATAAGACCCAGGTATTTGCCAAGCATTTTTATAGAAGTTTCTTTCTCTACAGTTGCACCTTGGATGTCTATACTATTGCCACGTGGCACAACATTCAAAGGAGATGAATTTTTTAGTTAAAACAAACAACATGCTTGTTTAGCTATGCTACAGACAATATTTTATTAGTCTAAAATAATTTTTTAAAAATCCCCTTGCTCAACAAAGTGCAGGACATATTAACTCACTACTACTTCTCCCATGTTTTTAAATGAGTTATGCAGTGACAAACACAAGTTCACAGGTAGCATGTATCAAGTTATAAAAAATGACCCAAATATTAGGCTAGACAGGTTGTAACACTTTCATTAGCTACTCCTCTATATAACTGCCAAGCAAAAGAAAAGTCAGAGAGGGACAGCAATCCTGATACTTATATTTTTCTAAAATATTTAGCATCTAGGTATTTAAAAAACTGGTTCTAATTAAAAAAAAAAAAAACACAAAAAACCCAAATTAAGTTAGGTTGCTTTTTTCTGGGTCCTTCTGGCTGCACCTCCCATAGTGAGAGTTCACATTTTAAAATGTTAGCCCAGGGGAATCAATAAGGTGCAAAGTTCTGTACAGAAACTTCATAACTCCATGGGGCAAAGGAATTCAGGATTCTTGGGTTCCAGCCACATCCTCTTGTTATAAGGCTACAACTAATATTGCTTTTTGCTTATAGTTCAGAAATACTGCATCAAAAATTTGTACAACAGAATAAGAAAAAAATTTAAGAATGTTTAAGCTATTGCATTTAATCATTTTCACAAGAAATATGTGGTCCAACTGCAAGTGTACAAGTGTCTTAGTCATTATATTAGTGAAAATACATCCCACTAGTACTTCCAGAGTTTGCTTTCATTCTCATATGTTCTCCTAACCTTTACCCTACCCATCATGCTGCAATTACTTTGATCTTCCAGCCAAGAGGAGTACAAACCTTTTGGATGGAACAGCATTAAAAACAAAAATTCTCTTCTACAGTGGAAACAAGTGGTCTATCAATGATTTCTTATGCTTGTTGCTTGAAAACAGTTTTCACTGCCTGAAACATTTTATAAACATGTCACATCCAAGCTTCACTAGTCAAAAAAAATAAAATTAAAACCACATTATTTTGATATTTTGACTCTTTCTGAAATAAAGGTATTTGTTAAGAAAATTAAAAACAAAACAAAACAAAACAAAACACATAGCCTAAGAATATTAAAAATTACTAAGTTAAGAACCAGGTCTTCAAAGCAAGAATGAGGTAGACTTAAGGAACAGAAGCCATACTCAAGTGCAGACTTCTAATAGTTGTGTTCTCCAATTAAGCTTTACTTAAATAAAGCCCTTCTCACTGTCTGCATCAACACAGCCTTGCACAATGCTCCTGCTTTCTCACCAGTCTCTATTTTTCCCCTTAGTGTCTGAACTATTTCACTTCAATGAAAGAAGGAAGGAAGGAAGTGGAGAATGTATAAAAATTTGTCAGGCCTGCCACTCTGTCTCTTGCCATGACATGGTCAGTCTGTCTTGCTACTCCATACTAGACCTACTTCATACTATCCACTTTCTTATTACAGACACCAAATAGCACCAACTGTTAGGCATCACTCCTGAGTCTTACCTATCTGACACCCAATAGCTAAGCCCCTTGTTCCTCAGTACTGCTGATGAACTCATTTTCAGATATCTTCTGCTGGGGAGGTGGACTAACTCTGCAACAGGTTTTAATAAGTCTTAAACTTCATTCTACCTAAGAATGACTTTTTTGAAAGACAGAGCTCAGGACTAATATTATCATGCAATCCCTGAGACAATTCAGGTACAGAATTTTGTGACTATACTATGTCATCACAGATCTTCAAACTTCAGAAGATGCCATTACTCAAGTACCTGGAGAGGAGGAATTTGTCTATTTAGTTTCAACATACCCTTCTGCTTTTCTAAATTAACTTTGTTTCTTGTTGTGTTCATGTCTTGCTGGCTTCCCTCGACCAGAGGTTCCAGCCTTTTTCTCCCTGTTGCAGGAGAAGCAGAGTCTTCTTGTTACAATATTAGCACAAAATTGGGCAACTAGACCATCTAGTTGATTTATAGAGTTTAAAAAAAAAAAAAAACACACAAGAAAAAGTTTTCTCCTATTATACCACAAACCTTGCCATGGGTAATGTAGATGTTACCTGTGTATTACACTACCAGTTACATCTCATCTAATTTACCTTGTAGGTTCCTCCACACAAAAATCAATTTTTCTTTTTTTCCTTTGACATATGCCTCACATATCCTTGGGCAACATCAACTCTCCTTGTATATATTACACTTAAAATGCAGTAGAACTGTGGGTTTGGAGGTTACAATACTGGTGTGAGTGAAGTTTGGTACCTTGGGTTCAAAACAGTTTTGATTCTAAAAATCTACACAGTCACACAAGCCATAAATAACCATGACTCTCCAACATAAGCACCTTCTACTTTATTACATGTAACCCAATCCACAGGTCAGATCCTTCATTCTAATTCCAAGCTAGAAGCCCTAGGCCTCATTTAAAAATCATTTAGAGATCATTTAGATAACTCACCTATCAGCTCATTTCATTTCAACCATCTGCTTTTCCAGGGTCTATTTCAGATGCAATTGATGGCTTCATAACTCTTTCAGGTCATCTCGTCCCCTTTTTTGTTCTGAGTGATTTATCTCTCATTTCGAAACTTAGTTATTCTGAGTCTTTCCAGAAGAGTTTTAGGGAGGGAAGAGGGATTTCTTGTTTTCATCTTTCTTGTCTACTATCCTCACTGGTTCTGACTTCTGCATTGCTGGGGTTCCTATCCCAATGTGAACAGGTCTCATCTTTTCCCTTCAATTTTTCCAGATTGCACTTGGCCCAGACACGCTACCTGCTCTCTTACATCCAGCTACAGAAGTTTCCACAGCCCAACTGGTAGCATCAAACTTTGGGCAGTGTTTCCTAACATGTTTGCAGGCAGGGGATTATCTTACTTTCTCCCTAGATTAATTTCAATAGAAAGTTTTACTACTGTAAAGATACTTTAAAAGTCAATCTTTTGACCAAACTCTGTGTCGGTTATTTGTTTCTTCTGAAAACCTGACTAATTTACTGGTCCATCTTCTCAGTTTTAATAACTTCTCAGTTGTAATGAGTACAACAGGGTTAAAACATTTCTCTCCAGCTAAAGAACTTCCCTGTGTTATTGTAAATGAGAAAATTTATCATTAGGTTCATGACAATAAAAATGAAAAAATTTTTTCTAGGAAGTATTAAACTGCGTGTTGTCTTCTTCTCTGAGCAAGATCAAGAACAGCATCAGATAATTTTCTGCCCAAAAGTGCTGGGTTGGTACCTGCATTAAACTACATTTCAGCTAGTTTTCAATTCCATCTCATATTCTCTAGGTCAATATCTGCAGTAGCTTAATACAGGTATTTGTGAGAAAGTTCACTACCTGCTTTTTTAAAATATTTTTTTACAAGTTCAGGGCCATGGAAAAAAAAAGAGATTGCCACTTCAGATATCCTTTTGTGTATGGTAACAGGCCTAATTCCTATTAAAAACCCATTTTCCTGTTTGTATTAACCGTTAAACTGAAACACTTCATATAGTCTACATTTGGATCAAATGAGAAGTAGACAGTGAAACTGACCCTGCTTGCTTTCCTTAAACAGAAAGTATCCTAAGAACAGAAAGACAAAAGAGACGTACAAGCACGGTCCTTGGGAAAAGGCAAAAGAAAGCTTTGAAGAGAAGGGAATCCACAGAATTATGAGAATGCATGAGAAATGATTGACAAGGTCACAGAGTACTATGCACTAACACGGGAAAATTAACGAGTGCTCTGCAGTCTTTTGTGCAGTTGTTGTAGGTCAATGCTGTAGATAACTATTACTCATCCTAATAAAAATAAATGACAGCTTCTGTTTTATATATTTTTTCAAACACATTACTTCCTAGTGGATTAAATTGTTTTAGAGAAAAGAAAGTGGGGGGAATAACAGTTCTAGTAAGCCTACCTGTAGGCACTTAGGTGCACTTAACAGCTGACTTAACTAAATGCAGGAGAACATCCATGGACCTTATGTACTGATTGGAAGATAATTTCTCCCTGCAGATTGCAAAAACAGAGTTTTCTCTCTGAAGAGTAAAAGGGAGAGGAAAGAGGAATGAGAAAGTGAATGAAAATGGAAAGGAACAAAAGGTTATCATAGAGAAGAGAGAGATCCTTTTCAAAATATTCTTAGGAACATTAAATTATTCAGGGCTGGTGAAGCTGTAGAAGTCAGTTCAATGTAGAAAACAAAAAGAAACCATGCTCCACTAAAAGGATCCATCAAAAAAATTCTTCATTGCTTGCTTGTGAAGGAGGAACAAGTTTCAACAGAATTTTTCAGGGTCTTCTTCCAGTCAGCCCAATATTTGCCTTTGAATCATTTCCCTCATTATATATATATGAAATAGCATAAAAGGCAAAATATGTGCCAGAGCTAACCAAAATTTACCCAGATTTAAGAGGGAGAATTAAAGCTAATTTTAACCCTTTATCATGTAACTGAGTTACACTTACGGGTCAATTTACCCTCAATGAAAGTACATGTCCCGAAGTGTCTGCAAATTGTTGTATCAACAGGAAACCACAGCACCTTTCCCATTTCTTCCTATGCTACCCAGAGTTCTGGCATAGTTCCTGCTCTCTGGTACTGTAAAAATCTGGGAATGTAACATCACACCAGAGGGAAGATGCATGTCTCATGGGAATGGAAGGGAGGTAGCTACTGTCATCCTCTTCCCATCTTAGACCTTAATAAAGGGAGGGAAAGCATGCAGCAGAAGGATGCAGAGGTAACAACACTAGCAGTTCCCAGCTCTGCTTTGTCACACATCCATTGTCACAGAGTTGAGGTGGTCTCTCAGGGAAACTATGAGACAATGTGGAGAATCTACAAAACTCCTGTGTGGAAGCAGAAGACACAAAGTGCTGCAAAGCAACGTGTAGTCTCTTCTGGTCCCTAATAAGTCCTTGTTTGGTGTGGTAGAACAAGGTAATTGTTTATTTTTCTGCTGAGTCAGGCACCAAAAAAATATTTCAGACAGCAATCTTTGTAAATTCATCAACCTGTTCTAGCTGAGAAAAAGTGAACGGTGGAACTAGCATCCTGAACAAAAAGCAGTACTGCCTCATTGGCAAAGTAACTCAGTGGTTTAGACCTTTGCCTGTGAGGTGCTATCAAAATTCATTCCCCTCCTTGATCTGTGGTGACCTGATCCAAGCTTCCTACTGTGCTGAATAGTGCCTGAGCTGCCAGGGTAACACTCTGCTCTCCTCTCTGCTAGCTGAAGTGCAAGCCCTTCTCAGAACATAATTTACTGCTGAGAAAACATCTCTTTCAGTCCCTCTCCTTCTCATGCTTTTTCACGGAGGAACATATCACTTCAGAGAGGATTGCTGCTATCCCATGGGTTTATCATTTATGCCAAAGACAAAATAACCAACAGAAGAGATGGAGCACAGACTATGCAATGGCCTGACTGCTAGGGCACTCTTTGGGGAGTCTGCTCAGGCAGAGGAAATTTGGCTCTCCAGCAACCTGGCTAAGAGCCCTAAAGACAAGGCTCTCAGAAGAAAGGATCCTGAATTTTCTAGCAGTATTTTAAAACTACCCTTTCATCTCTTTTTCTTTCCAAATTTCTGCAAATGAAATGTTTACTTTTGTACTGAATAGAACATTTTGATGAGACAAACCCAAATAATTTTGTTTTAATTCATGGTTTGGTTGCCAAAAAGCCGAAAACACTAATTATTTGCACAGTCTTCCAATGCAGAAAATACCATTTATAGGTATTTTACAATATCAACTTGAGGCTTTGTTTCTTTTCAAATATACAGTCTTGTTACTGGAAGCAACAGTTTGACAGTCTCACAGGATTGGTGAACCTTTTTTCTATCAGTTGAAATTAGCCACAGCAGCAGATTGGAAGACTCAACATGCTCCATCAATAAACAAGTGCTTCTCCAAGGAAGATTATAAGCAGAAACCTGGCAGGTGTCAGCAGATTTTTCCATGCAGACATGTCAGTATATCCAATTCAGTTATACCACTGCCTTTTAGAAACTATAGCAAAATAATACTTTCCAAAAAAGTAGTATCTTGCACAGCCTTTTCTCCTATTGAATGGCTGTCTGCACTGTATCTTTTAGTTTATTTACATTAAATCTGAACTATTGTTATTTTTATTTCCAATCTCTTTTACCGCATTAGCAGAAAAAAGCAAAGTCCGTGTTGGCTTATTGGTGCTAATGTGGGTTTAAGAAATGACGCAGTCATTTGATGCATGCCAGAGCATGAATCTTTGATTACCTCAACTTCACTATGCCTATTGACATCTCTTCCCTCATTTCTTTCATCAGCTTCTGAGAAGGCCAAGTTTATGATCAGGTAATTAGCAGTGAATATCTTGTGCCCTAAGATGGGAAAATCAACAGGAGCATGGAACAACTAGATTTTTTATCAAACACTAAAATCCAACACAGTTTTACTTGGTCTTTAGCCAAGCTTCATTCCAAGGGAAAAAGAAGAATATGATTATTCAGCAAAGTATGGTCCACATCATTGCTGGCATGAGAGGATCTCATGCAATCTGACTTGACATAATTGCACAGTCTGTGTAGCACTCATGCTTTCCTGCATAT
The DNA here is from genome assembly GCF_000687185.1 of Egretta garzetta. Lineage (NCBI taxonomy): Eukaryota > Metazoa > Chordata > Aves > Pelecaniformes > Ardeidae > Egretta > Egretta garzetta. Next base: position 3,517,345 of record NW_009258669.1, read on the forward strand.
TTATGTCAATTGGCAATGACCCATCCCTCCCTAGAAATTTCTGAACATTATTAGTTATCTTCACAGATGAGTAAATCGTACAGGAATCAGAACACAGTCTCATTTGTCCTAAGCCAACCAGCTGAAGTCAAGCTAAAACTTAGCAGCTCTACTAGCACAAACCTGCACAGCCCAGGTTTTACCTGATTCACAGCTCTTTATGGAACAAATTACACTGTACTGCATAGCTACTTCAAAGCAATCCGAAACTAAAAAAAGGTATAAAATTAATAATTACAGCAGGTCCTAGTTTCTTTGATGCTGTTCACAAAAGCAAAAATATCATGTCAAGGAAAATATGTGTCCGGATAGAACCTGCATAATTATATACTTCAAAAAGTCAAACAGGTCTATTTTCAGTATGTCCAGCAGCACAAGTTATTCATCCAAGTATTGTAATTGAAGAGAGGAATTGATTCAGCTGTCCATAAATTCTGAAATGTAAATTACCTTTTACAGTAAGTAGGTAGTTCAGTGTATTTACCATGTCTATGAACTTGCTAAGCACTCACTCTGAGGTATCTACAAGGTTAAAAAAAAGAAATAAGGTTTCACATTAAAGTACTTCATTTCTTTCCTGAATTAGTTCTCCTTCTGGAAGATAATGCTCAATAGTTATCCATGTAATACTTTCATTATAACAGAATGGAGAATAACTGCATTAGGTGCGAAAGAGATATGAACTGTAAAGGTCGCTTTCCAGATAATGGGATTCATCAAGGAGACTGAGAAGATACTGGGGAAGATTCACAAAGAGCATCAATTTCTTTCCTTCACTTCAACAATTTTGGGGGAGAGAAGAAAGTCAGATTCACAAATTCAAAAGAGGTTTTCAGCTGGCAAAGTGATTTTAGTCCATCACTGTAGCTGTTGAATAGGCTTTTAGTACAGCTATGAACAGGAGATGGTAGCCAGCAAGGCCTGAATGATGAAAGAAACTCCCAGATTCTTTTGATTTCTGTTAATATATACTCAATTCATTATTTCTACAAGGAAAATCAAGTTCCCACTTCTTTATACAAGTTTCTTTTCAATCTAAGCCATAGCTACAATATTTCTCCCATATTTTCATTTATACAGCATTTTTCATCTCAGAACACTTTAAACAGGTATTATTTGCATTTTATACATGATGAAATTAAAATACAGCCAAGCTAAGGGCTAGTTTCTGTGTCATGTGGAAGCCTGAACCATCCCAGAGAAGCAAACATAATTCAGATGAAGGCAAAATTCTTCCCTGATCACCCCTGGTGCTTTCCTTGCAGGTCGATGAAGTTAGGGCAATAGGAAGATAAACCAATTTTACCATTTCTTTTTCTGATCAGAATGAACCTGCATGAGAATGTTCTCTTCTGACACTGAGTCATGCTCACATAATTGTTTCTCCTCCACACTCCCCCTGCCAATAGAAACAAAGTCCAGTCCTAGCCTTGCTCAAAATGAACCAGATTTTTACCCACAACAGGGATTTCAGCTAAGAAGTAGAAAATCTCGGTGTCTATATTTCTTTGGTTTGTCCACTTTACCAGTCAAATTAAGAAGGCTGGGGCAGACTGGCAGTATTTCCTTATGGTCCCAAGTGGCCTGTTTTTCAACTTCTGCTCTGTATCTCAGCATATCTTTTCAGGAGATTAGCTGACATGGTCACCTTGCCTAGTTCTTTCTACTGTGTACCTTTTTTTTGGCACAGTTTTCAGTGTACTACAGAGGCATAAGAGTTCCTTCTATTGTGGAGACCCTCTTGGGGGAGACAACCTCAAGCCTCTGTCATCACACTTTTATTTCATTTCATTATTAAAACTTAAAAATACACTGGTCCAGAAGTACAGTAAAACTTGCATGCACCTGAGCAAAAGAGCTTGTCAATGCACCAACTTTGACAGGAAAATGTGGAGTCCATTACCAGATGCATCTGTGCCTTACAGCAGGTGGAAGAGTAGACCAGAACTGTTAATAGCACTAATCAAGTTCACAGGCTTTGGTCACATGGTGAAAACAAAGCCTTGAACAAGCCATCAGAACAATGTGTTCTGTAAGATGCTATTACTGCATACCAGACACTACCCACTCCATCTCAGAAGAACAAACTTTCTCTGGTGTCATTATGTATTTTATATTGTGATGCTGGTGATTTACCATCTTGATACAAATACAAAAATATGTGAAAAGAGGTATTAAATGTTTCACACGGATGATCCAGCATTAGCAAATATTGCAAATAATGAAATTCACAAGTAATAACATGCTGGCAGAGGATTACTCCTTAAAATGTATCTTTTTTCAACTGTTTGTATTTTCCCTTGGAGCTTCAAATAACTAGAAAACTGACAGCCATCAAATCATCAGATTACGGTAACAGTAGCTTTTTTTTTTTTTTTTTTTTTTTTTACCGCATGGCTAAATGCTACAAGGCAAATTAAATTGCCCTGGAGATACCTGAGACCAAATGCCAAACAAATATTATGGCTACATACTGTTAAAATATCCTTGGCTTATATGCCAAGCATCCAGCTGCTCTCAATTCTGAAGCAGAATGGACCAAGGATCTGGCTCACATTTTTAATTCTGCACAAAGCACATCCCTGCATCCCAACATACCACAACAGGTGCTTTTGGCATTTCATCTTAACACTAATTGACAGTTAACAGTCTTCTAAGAACCTCATGGAGAAGAGAGTTGCTGTTTTTCACTGGAATTTCTAACCCCTTGAACTTCCATTATCACCTTGTAGCACATACAGACTAGTCAGATGGACTCTGAAGAAGGGGTTTGCACATGTCAGAGTTACTTTATTTTTCAGGAATCTTCCATGTATCAGATATTCATATATTCATGAAGCACTACTCATGGCTACCACAGTGGAGCTACTGATGCAGTCAAATATATGAAAAGTGTAGAACTCTTCTAAACCCCCCCAAACAAAACAAAACCCCTGAAAGCCTTCATTTTTACACAGTATTGGTGCAGGATTTTTACTAATTCAGTCCATTGTTGGTGTTGGGCTTGAAGGACTCACTTTAGATTTAATTTCTCTTCAGGCATTAGCTAATACATTATTTGAATGCTTTGGTGTGTTCAGAATAGCTTTGTTACGGACATAAATCCACCTGGATTCTGCTTGAAATAGATAGTCAACTTAGTGGATTAGCTGCGAAGGTAAAGAAAATCTTTATAAATCAGTAGTCAGTAGACTATCTAACAGATCAGAGAGGGCTTTTTGATCCATCTCTAACTCATTAAAGCTACAGTAAATCCCACTGAACTCCACTACAGTTAGCTCTATGTAAACTCTAGTGAATTAAAGAAAATTAGCAAAAAGTTTCTAGAAAGAGATACATACCAAATGTTAATGCATTGTATTTCCTTATTTTACTAAAACTGACAAGAGATGGATGAAAAATATACCTTCTGAACAGTGTGCTCAAGCATAGGCAGCTATTATAAAGGCTGATATTTGAAAATAAGTCGATAAACAAATTTGGCTGGGCATTGATACCTATATAAAACATGTATGACTATTTCTAAATAGAGCCCAGGCGCTATTAGAACCAAAATCCATGATCCAAAGCCCATTAAAATCAAAGGAATGACTCCCATTAATATCAGTGGCTATTAGATAAGGCCACAAGCAGGGAAAATCCCCACTGAAAACAGTGGGAGTTCTGCCTGCATAAACTCCCCTTGGAAGATGTTAGTATTTTTTCTTCTTTCATTTCTTCATAAATATTTTATAAACAAAACTCACTGAACTTAGAACTTGTACATATAAAATTATGCAACACTTTTGTAAGGATCTTGCTGGTCTTAGCAGAGCTTTCTTCTACATATCTCTGTGTCACTTCAAGAGCAATCTGAAGATAGAATCTCCTTTGGGAAGCAAATGCCATGGTTTATCTTGATGCTGTCACTATATGCAAGGCATGGTAGACTAGAAACAGCTGCTAAATTTAAGTGTAACCTATGTGTTAAAATGTCAAGCTAAGTACATTTTTACCTTGTTTCTGACAGAAGAAAGTAGTCTTTCTTTCAGAGTTTACTAAAATGAAACATTTTGCCTTGTTTCCATGCACGAAAACATAATACACTAAACGTACTATTTAGCTGAGTTTAGTAAATGCACTGGGAAATTCTGTTAAATGTCATCTGAAATGTCTGCCTCAGAATGCGAATGCCTGTATTGCTTCCCAGGGCTAGTGTTGCAGCTTTTCACTAGCCATTTTGCAATTAATGGCACACAAAAATAAACTGATGATCAGGCTTTTGTCATTTGAATGCAATTTTTCACATCACAGACAGCCAAATGTTAATTAGGGTTAAAGAAATTTTTTAATTTATAAATGTGGATTTATAAAATATCACAGGGAAGCATAAAGCTCCCTCAAATGCAGTTATTAGAACATACACTTGGAGGTATTTATGCTTTATATTGAGACAGTTAGCAAATGAAAGAAGTTCTAGGCATTACCTAGTGAATTGTTGTTGGTTCCTGTGTAATCATTTCCTTTAAGTACACCATAGGAGATTTCTGAAAATAGTTTGAAATCTAAGTTTCACTGTTGTGAATTTTTTAAAAAGTCCACTGCTTTTTTAAAATCATTTTCCACCTATTTTTAAGAAGTGTAGTCTTTAACAAACATGAGAAATAACGTCATACAATAAAAAGTTGAAAAAATTCAGAAAACACATAAAAAAGCTAGAAAATGTGTTAACTGAGCAGTAGCAAAAATGCAACGCAATGCTACAAAACAACAAGGAAAAATAAACTGATAGTATCCAGACCTTTAGTAAGCCTTCTCCCACCTCTCAAGTCTGCAAGTCCTGGCACTAATGGCTTGTTGTGGGCAGGATGAAGTGGAAGGGGAATAATCTTTAACATGTGATGTTATAACTATTCCAACTTGTGCCATAAGCTTCAGCCAACCTTCAGTTTTATAGGTGAAAATTCTACCAAAGCTATTGACTATCCCCACAGATCAGATGAGAGAATGTGCAAGAGTCGCTTATGGGTAGAATTTTTGCCAAAACACCCTAAAAAGCTTTAGTGTGTCTAAGACAGAGAGAAAAGCAACAGAATAAGAGACAATAAGCAAAACAAATGGCAAATGAATGACAGAGGAAAACAGGTGAGAAACAACATAAGCACCTCATTCCATCCCTAGGGCAAATATTTATATTTCTGCATTTCAAGTGCATTGCATGCCTAAGATGATCTATAGGAGAGCTGGGCTTAAATTCTCTAGACTGGTCATGCATAAACAAAAATAACACTCTAAATATGAAAAATCAGCTTGAAAATTTACAGTACTGATCCACGCAGAGGAAAGCCTATCAGATTTTGTCAACTGTGTGAGTATGTAAATATACTACAAATGTATACATTTACAAAATTTTTTTTTCTCCCTTTCATAACAGGGTTGTTGCTTTAAAGAAGAACTTGTAAATAGGAGCTCCTAACATTGTTTTAAGCTGAAGGTAAATACTCAAGGAGAACAGGGTTGTGTTCTAAACACTTCGCACCACTCTATTGCAATGAGGGCTGAAAAATTATGGTCTCAACCCATTCAAGCATAAGCAGCTTACATGGAAGTCTCTTTGATATCTCCCACTCAGGACAAGATGGATTACGCGCAAAGCCTGATGGTGACAGCCATGTAAGCTACAGACTGCCAGATCTGTCCAGGTTTCAAGAACAATAAAATTCTCCTTTTTTGTTATGTTTTTTTATGCAAATAAAATTTCTAGAAGAAAAGGAAGAGGCATGCCCAGGGTAAACCTGGATATACAGCAGTTTTAATTAAACCAACAAAATTTGATTGCACTGGGGAGTGCAATCTGCAGTCTTACTTTTTTCCCTCCTTGTTCTATTGATTTAATGGATGAAGGTTGCTGGTATCATAACAAGGGCCTAACTGTTCACACAGACTATGTAAACTCATGTATCAGACTTCAGATTCATCCCAAAGTAACTGCTCTGAACTGTCTTACACTTTTAAAGTTGAACAATATATATATATATAAAATTGAGTTCCAGCTAAATTAGTGCCAGTTGCTTTGAGGGAAAGTGAGGAAACCTGGACTTATAAGAGAAAGGAGTAAATTGATAAGTAACCATATTCACTCAGATAGGTCATACAGAAACCTGATTAAATGAAGTTCATTGACAAAACATGAGTGACCACTCAAATCCTATCAATATTGCTACTACTAACATATTTTGGTACCTGGACATCATTTACAAATACTGTGGCTAATTCATAAAGAAAGGAGTAATATTCACTGGAAGCTCCAAATATTCCTTATTGTTCACATTGTGTTTGGTAACATATGTCTTCACACGTATGAATATAGAATCTACACAGTAAGCAAAGCAACCATGCTGATTGTCAGGAGAATAAGCCTTATACTGTAGCTTTTGGGTTATTAGAAAAAGTGTCAGAAAGGTTAATCCAATTCCACACTATAGGATTCCCTCAAGATTCAAAAGCAAAACTTAAAAATGTATAATCTGGTCTCCTGTGTCTGTTAATCCTTTGGACCAACGATTAGTTCCTGTTTAGGTTAGCAAAGAAAAAAAAAAAGATTAAATGAAGGTTAAAGGTTCTCTTACCCTGTTTCATGTTGTGGGTTTTTTTTTTTTTAACAAATCATTATGCTAACAAAACTTAAGTAGGGTTTTAGAGTAGCAACTGGAAATATCCTTCTTATGATGAAATAATATGTTCCTTGGATACATAAAATGCATTAGGCACAGTCTCAAATAAAATCAAAGCTGGTGGGTTGCAGGGGTCAAACAAATTAAGCTTTCTTTTAGATTTGCATCAGCATCTGAGCCCAATAACATGCTTCTTAATTGAATAGTAAGCACTGTCAGTCAACCCCAGCCAAAGAAGCCCTGATTATGTAATGGCTTTCAATTGTGATTATTTCAGTCTAGCATATGGAAAATTTCACATCACACTTTGCTAGCTTTGTTGCTGCTGACATCTTAATCTGAAGTGGAAGCTGTTTAAAGTCCTGTGATCTCTCAATTGTTCTAAAATATGAGCTATTTAAATACATGTTTCCCAGCAATTAATGCCTACCAGTAACAATAGCCAAAAGTTTTTTGTACCTTCTGTAAGTTTATGGAAAGTAATTCTGCTGAAGAGTTAAAGTCTGAAAATCCACTCTTTTTTTTCCATCTTTCAGGGGTGGTATACTAAATATCTGGTTCAATAGGTGAACTACTTTTGTTTTGAATATTTCTGGTGTGACCTCTCTAAACCATTCATCTCTCAAAGTTCTAAAAGTGCTAAGGCACCTACAACAATTTTTTTATGTGTATTGATCTCCCTACCTGTCCTCTGCATAAATATAAAGTCAAAGCTACGTGAATACATATAAACAAACTGACAAGATGTAAAATGATGGTGTCATTACTGGGAGATCACCCTTTTAATTATGCGCTTCCTCCTCCCCCAGCCTTCATATTTCTTTTTGGGTGGGTGGGAAAAGTGCTTTCATGTTGCACAGTACCTGATACATTGTGAGCGATATGAGCAAATGCAAGGTAATAGAGATTACAGTAGTAATTCCGCTAGAAAAGAAAATAGCATGCCAGGTCTGCTGCATCAGTACATTATAATTCCCAGCAGGAGCAACAGGATAATTTCTCTCCCAAGAAAAAAGAAAAAATACTGGGACAAGCTACAAGCCAAGCCAAGATCTGGTTTAATGCTTTGATATTTGCATGTCATTTGACCAATACCTGATGCATGCCAGGTCCTACAAATAGTCCAGGAAGTGGAATATGTGAAAGTACATCTTAAGTTGCACAAACCATATATTTCTACTCATGCATCATTCTTTACTTTAGAAATATCTTATTGCTTCAATGTAGTGGTTTTGGTTTGGATTTTTTTTTTAATGTTGATATGTGATGTACCTGACAGAGAATGAAGCACTTGCCACTCCACATAAAGGATTACTGAAATGATAAACATATCTCTTTCTGAGATCTTTATAAAATCGAAACACTCCAGCACTTTTGTTTTCTATGGCTTCATTTTTAAACTGTGCTATCTCCCACATGGCAGCAGGGAAGCAGTCCAAAGGCTCAACTGCACTGGAATGTTTTTGATCTAAACTCTACAGTCAAAATGCATAAACTCACAAGGAACTGTGAGCTGATGAAAACAGGAACCACAATATATGAATGGTTTAGTTTACCTGTGTACTCTCTGGAGCTGGAAGCTGGCCTACTTTTCTCTCTAAGAGAGAGAAACAATACCATTCTCCCTGCAGTTTCCTCCCCTTAACTCATTCTAGCAGAGACTTTAAAGAAAAGCAATCTGTTAAGGGCATAATGTTCACAAATCAATCAAAAAAATCAGATACTGGTCTCATTTCATTCAACAAACGTTTTGCCAATGGCAGCAGCTGAAACAGGGTAAGAGTCAAAGATTGTAAAATGCTAATCTGGCATGCAGTCTACTCCATCTTCTTGTGAAAAAACTCCTGTGTCCAAAAGGGATAAAACTATGTCTGAAAGGAATACGAAAAGTATGACCATCATCTCAGTTTGCAAATGATACTCATTTGTGAATGTCATTGAAAAGAGTGCAACTACTTCCCTTCTTGCATATGCAGAGGAGCAAGATAAAACCAAGAATCTAAACCAAAATGCTGATTTTACTTGTAAATCTCCTGCTTTTGTTACTAAAAAAAAATTTAGTCTTAAATTGCTAATTAAAAAGAAAATCTCTGATTTGCTAGCAAGCATTAATATGCAACATAACTGATTTCTTCTTGATCCGCTGCTGAATATGCTCAGAGTCCTAATTTCCTTTTTTTTACCTTCGCTTTAATGGTACATAAGCATTGCAAGTAAGCATGCAATTCCAATCTTTCAATCATTTTTCACTGAAAATACTGTTTTTCGAAAAGTGCATTTTCTCTCCCAAAATTAGAACAGAACTCCAATCCTTTGTCCTTGCACTGTCAAAGCTGCAAAGTGTATCAGCCTTTGCAGCTGAGATTTTTGAGTTATTTCATGCTCCCCCAGTATCTCAGTGAAATCCCTCTCCTGTGAGAAAGAACACTTGCACTTTTGCAGAGATTTCTATGTACAATTTGGAAAAAACTCCTCTGTCCACCCCTCAGAAAGCAATTTTCTTTATCAATGAGTAAACATACTTAGTCAATACTGAGTTTTGATTATTGTCATTAACTCATGGTAAATATCAAGGAGGGACACTTATGCTCCTAGGCCAGTGCACTTCAACGCAAATTCAATGTGTATTACTGTCCTGGGTGCAGATGCCCAGGCGCTGGCAATGGGGTGGCTGCAGCGTGGCCCCCTGTGAGGAGAGGCTGGGGCTGCCCCATGCCAAACACAGCCTGTTCCAGGCAGCTCCAATGAACCCACCGCAGGGCACAGCAAAGCCCCTCAGCCAAGGTGGTAGCGCATCTGGTGTATTTAATAAAGAGGAAAAAATGCTGCTTGGCAGCATGTGAGAGGGGTGACCGAAAAAAGTGTGAGTAACAGCCCTGCAGGCAGTAAGGTCAGAGAAGGAGGAGATGAGGTGCTCCAGGCAGAGATTCCCCTGCAGTCCATGGAGAGGACTCTCACTGGAGCAGGGGAAGAGTATGAGGAGGAAGGAGCAGCAGAGAGGAGCTGTTATGGGCTGACCTCAGCCCCCATTCCCTGTCCCCGTGCTCCTTGGGAGGGAGGAGGAGGAGTCAGGAATGAAGGAGTGAAGGTGAGCCTTGGAAGAAGGAGGGGTGAGAGGAGGACTGTGTTTCATTATTTGTCTGTTTCTTACCATCCAAATCACTTTCAATTGGCAATAAATTAAATTAATTTTCTCCAAGTCAAGTCTGGTTTGCCCATGACAGTAATTGGTGAGCAATCTCCCTGTCTTTATCTTGACACACAAGCTTTTCCATCTCACTGTGTCCCCTGTCTTTTTGAGGACAGGGAGTGAGAAAGCGTCTGGGTGGGGACATAGGGTAGTAGGCTAAGGTCAATTCACCACGATTAACTATCAATAAAACTTGGTGTGACACAAATACAGGCATCCAACCTGATCTTCAAGTTGATTTTAATGTTTTTGTTCATTTGTCTGAGTTCAGAAAAAGAAAAAAAAAAATCCCCGAGTATTTGACACTTAACCAGAATTACAAAATTGCATGGAAATTTCAACAACTTCACTCTTTTTTTCTCCAAGAAACCTTTGTAAAATCAAAGATTAGGCAATCATCAGTTTCTCATATTACTTTCCTCTTTTCCAGAGCTATGTGAAGACACCCACCCATCTGCATGCCCTGATATTAGACTGTTTTAGAGCAGGGATGGAGGGCATTAGGAAGTCCTGGGGCACTTTTCCCTGTGAATTTCCCCACATAGTGGGGGATGCAACCACCTTTCATGTCCCAAACCAATTAAAGATGCAGGTCATGCAGAGCTGAGAGACAACCTAGCAACTACTACTGCCAAGGGTTTTGTGAGATGAGCTCGTGCCAGCTCACTGTAGAAGACTAAGTTTAGAGTTCTGGCTGCAAGGCAAATAAGGTAGACCTCATTGCATTTGAAAGTATTGCTGAATCCTACATACCACCTATTTTGTGTGACTAAAAAGTGCTTTGACACACTTGAAAATAGATATGACTACCTGCAGCATTCATGCTATCAACAATAGCACGTTTTCACATTGTATCACACAAATTTCATAGCCCAGAGAACATTAATGAAGTGTTACCTTTAAAACTGAACAAACTGCAAATATTTTTATCATGTCCTTAAATTTAGACACAGAGATACTTTCACATTTTTCCAGTCCATCATTTTGCAAGCAAGATTTTGTTAACAACCAGCAGCCAATTGTTTATGTGGACTTAACAATAATAAATATCTTCCTAACTGTGCAACAGAGGGGAGCCCACATTAACAAACCCTGCTCTGCATGGAGTACTCTGATATTCAATCAGATGTATTAGAGGTTCAAAAAAGTTCACAAGAAAGACAGATGGTAGACAGCTAAGATTGCCTTACCACAGTATACCCTCACAGACCTGTCTGTTACATTCTGCCAATGTATGGCCAGCTGCAGGATTTTGAATGAAAATCTCTTTTTAGCAAAAAGTTCTTTCTAAAGCTTTCCTAGATTTTATACCAAGTGTGAAAATATGTAACAGAACCTGCCTTCATTTCTCCCTTTTTTTTTAATCCTTTTCCCTTTTGTCCCTTGTTTTCTTCATGTCTTTAGTTACAATTTCCCCTGTCTGCTTTTTAACAGGGAAAAAATTGAGTGGAGGTAATTCCAAAACATAGCAGAGGAAAAAGGTGAAAAAGGTAGTGATAACCAAGGTATGTTTCCTTTTCATGCCTGAAAAGCAGAAATTAATTATTTTAGCTGTTCATGAGTATTTCCCCTCTTTTTTTTCAACCCATTGTATTCAAGCCATTTTCTGGTTTCCCAAATCAGCATTCAAGACAATTCACCATTTAATGTGTATTCAGTCAATTGAATGTGACAACTACTAAACATGTATTAGACCAAGCAGATATTGTCAGTTAGACAACTGTAGGAATGTCAGGTAATAATTAGAGTTGAATTCAGTGTTTTCTGAATCAAATATATAGTATCAAAATATCCTTAGGTTTTGGGGGTTTGGGAAGGCTTTTGTTTGTTTTGGGGTTTGGGTTTTTAGTTGGAAACATAATGGAACTAAAGAGAAGAAAAATATTTGAGGGGTTTAGGTTTTGAGGAGATTTATTATTATTATCATACTTTAAGTTTCTGTCTGTATCCCTTCAAGGAATAAAATCATCAGCAGAGAACGGATCACTGCCCAAAAGCACTGAAAGAGACATATTGTCAGCAGCTGTGCTGGAATGCAGATTTACAAGAAGACAGAGAAAGAGAGAAACCAAAGGCAAAATCTAAAGGGGAGGAAGAAAGGGAGTGATGTTCTTCTCTGTTAGTACAAGGCTAAGAAAGCACTTCCCTTTTACAAAGTTTTTATGAAAAGCAAGTGAGTAGATAGATTTACATCTTTGATGTACTCATTCTATCAAGCTCATTATCTAGGAGTATCACAACAAAAATATTAGACAGACTGATTTAAAGCAGAACATACATATTTCATCCTCTTCTGTTTTTTAAAGAAAGTAAACATTCTCAGTCTCCAAAAGGAGGTTTTTTCATCTATTGTTTCACAGACCTCACCTCATACTTGTGTCTCAGACATTTTAATAGCTTCCCTGTTTTCTATCTATGTAAATGGATATCCTTTTTCATTGTTCAAACACACACATTTCCTTACTATTATAGAGAATAGCCTGCACTTATGTAATGTATGTATATGTACCCACACATGCACACACACACACAACCACAGAGGTATACACAGGTATCAACACTGAGAGATCCAAACGCATGGACAGATAAAGCTTCACTATTATCTTGATACACCATGATGATAATGCCCAATGACACTGGAGTTGAACAACTGAAAATCTCACTGTTGTAATCTCCAGTTTACATCTAAACTACAGTTTATGGAACTGGTGATACAGAGAGAAGGGTCTTATATCTACCCAGTGGGGACAGCATGGGAAGCATGTTGTCTGCATCAGCTAGGTAATTATAATATTAAGGAAAAGAAATCCACACTATTCTAAGGGTTTGTTTGCTTGTTGTTTGGAGGTTTTGTTTGTTAGCTTTTTGGTGTAGGGTTTTGTTTGGTTTTATTGTTTGGGGTTTTTTTTTACAAGAACAAATGGATTGCAGATACAGAGATTTTGTCTAAACTTGTCACATCATTTTTTTTGATGGCGTAGGAGCAATGGGTTAGAATTTTATGACTTAATGAACTACACTTTCCTGTATTACATGCCACATAGTAATTTATTGTTTATTGTACTCAAGTGTGAAATATTTTGCAATATATATATGTGGTTTCTATATCTTTCTGTGTTTTTATATAAATGTGCACACACACACACAAGCAGATATGAGTTGAAAACCAATGTGCCATTATTAAAAAAGGTAGTAGTAACCTCTCATTACTTTCAAAACCACCATACTATTGCAGTTACTACACAGTGTTTCTCTGATTTATGCATTTCGGAATAAGTTGACTCTCCGGGGAACCAGGAGGACCTTGTGGAGATATATTTCTTTTCTTTTCCTCACAGATACAAAGTTATGAGTCCTACAGAGACACACCTCTCTATGTTCTCCCAAAAACAATACTTTGAGTGTGTTTCTTTGATGCAGATTTTGTGGAAAAAATGTCTTTACACTGTACTGAAAATATCTAGCACAAGGCAAATTTTTTTCTACAGTAGTATGAGTTCCCATTAAAGAAAAAAAACCAAAAACATTCAGACATCATAATTCCCATATGTTCCAGGCTATTATTAACCCTCTAACTTCCTATGGTTTTTTTTAGAAGAGAAGCTTCCTCTGTAAATAAGCATTTTTGTAATTTTTCACCCTGTCATGTAAATATGCCCCTGGCATACAGCATCTTGTACTCTCTGCTAACAAAAATAAGATGATCCCGAGGCAGTGGGTACATAGTAAGTAGAATGTTCTATGACATTGCATTCAGTGCTAGTGTAAGCTTACAAAGGAAGTACATTAGCTTGCTAACATATTGCATATTAATTTTCTAAGGAATATAGGGGTTTCTGAGGTATCCTATCTGAAAAAAAAATGGGCAAAAATGCAACAAGCTTTAAAAAAAGGCAATCTAAAAATATGCCTTTTTTTCTGAAAAATTTCATGTTGATAAGCTATAAATTTTAATCCATGTTACCAACACTGCATCTAATATGGGAAAGTGCTAATTCCTTGATTAGGAATTATTCCACTTTGTTGGTTTTAACTTGCTCATCTGTCATACACAAAAAACCTATGCGCTTTTAATTCACCAGCATGTAAGTTTGTATTTGCAATGTGTTGCCTGCCTTCAGACAGTGGTCAGAAAAATCCTGCATTTCCATGTTTAGCACAGGCTATAGGTCCCTGGGTCCTGAAGAAACAGGAGGAGGTAATGAGGAATAGGACTTACAGGTAGGCAACTCTCTGGTGAGGCTAATAATTCCACACAGAGCAAGGATTATCTAGCCATAAAATTCATGACTCCATAATTCCCTCACACACCCTCACTTCTTCATCCTCTTCACCCTCATGCACTCACACCCTTGCCATGCCACAGCCTCACAGTTTTCATAGGATGATGGTGGCAAATCCCTTTTCAAACTGCCTTTGCTAGGTGGGCAGGTGTGTACTTCTTGGGGGTGTGTAGCATAGCTCCAAGGAGGATGTCAGACAGCTACAGTCATCACATCTTCAAAGACCTTCTTTCACATTGTCAAATTGTCCACAGAAGACAGCTCAGTACTGCTATGCTGTACTCTCTTGCTGTCTTTACCCTTGAGTTTGTAAGTCATCATACCACAGAGCTTGTGCACCTGAATAGAGTAGAAAATTGAGAAATTGTTCCAGAGTTAACAATATGGCAGAGATCACTGGAAAAATGCATGGTAACATAGCTTCCAGAATCAGAACCACTGCCTATATGTCCAAAGTACAAAACACAGCAAGAAAAAGAATCAGTATGTACAATTAAGAATCAATTATCTCTCCATACATCCTCCTTTTTACACAGCAACACTGCACGTGCATTCAAATTATGTCCCACCAAAAATCACTACTGTATTTTATCATACAGCTGGGTGTATGCTCATAGGCTGCTTTTGCAATTTCCCTGGTTAAAAGAAGACACACCAACAGTGTGACAGATAGCCCAGAGCAATGGGTAGCTGAGAGTGGCAAGTAACATGCGAAAGCCGACAAAATATTTTTTCAATATTCCAGTTCTGAGATTCTGATATTTAATTTCTACAGCTAAAGGCACATAGTGAGTGTCTGTGAGAAACTGCATTCACCTACACTCCATTGTCTAGTAACAACAATGCCCAGTACAGCTTTGTAGTAGTGCTTTAAAAGGGATTAAAAAAAAATAATAATCTCAGTATACTATTCTTCTTCACTGTTTTTCTTCCCCAGACTGTGGCTGTTCCTTGTAAAAACTCCAGAGATAGAGTCAAAGGTCTTCATGTGCCACTAAGATTTTACACCAAAAAAACTAGTTTTTCATTAACAAAAGAAATGAAGCCAAAAATAAGGTAACAATAGATCCCCTCTAGATCATTCTGATAATTTTTCCTCTTGTTTCTGGCTAGATTATCTTCTCACACAAGTTTCTTTTCAAGCAAAAGAAGCATATTTTCTTTCACCAAAAAGGTGAATTTTACCATTATGAAGAAAGTAACCCCAACCTATGAACCACATTTTTAAACTATTCTATCTAAACTACAGTCAAAGTTAGTCCATAAGAATGTACAACTAAATCCCAGTAATAAATATCTTCCAAATTTTGCTCATGTTATTTGCTGAACTAAATGACATCTTACACATATTCTGGCCATCTAGGTTCTTTTGAGAGTGTCACATATGGACATATGTCTCCATTTGGGGTAATATTCCTTGCCTGATACACACAGAATAAATTGGAGTACAGCCCCAGGGAGATAAATTTGTGCATTACCAAAAAAAAAAAAAAAAAACCAAACAGTGGTGTCTATTATCCCATTTAACATAACTATTTATAACTATTTAAAAATTAGTTATTCTTTCTCTGTAGTGCTAGACACCACTTAAAGAACTACCTGTATGATTAATAAAGGTTGTTAAAATCAGGGATGCAGAAACTAATGAAGCTTGGGGAACTAACTGTAGTTTATACACTAAACTCGCACTAAAATGCACCAGGTCTTGGACAGAAAAAGTCAACTAGCAGAGAAGACACCCCTTCTTTCAAAACACCCTAGCATTACGGAAATTAATGTATTTCAATAATTGTCATAGTTGGAAATTTTAAGGTAGGTAGGAAAATAAGTTAACGTTTTGTGCAGTAAGTTCTGCATAGGAACTCACCAGGGAAAAAAACCAAAACACCTAACCAATTTCAATCTCTAAATGTGGAGAATTTTATATTTGTTCTATAGGTAAACAGGGGATGTACTGTTACCATGTCAGCACTGTTAGGAAGTATACAAACAAAGCAGACTTTGACTTGTTTTAACTGAATTGACGAGGGAACCGTACTGCAAAATGCACATTGCCAGCAGTGACACTCGGCTTCCAGCCTGAGCCAAGAATCTACTTGGGTTGTAGACATGCCACTTTCAGAGTCCATATTTCCCAAAACCTCAGGTGTGAGAATTCAGAGGGGATTTCTGAGGCTACCTTCCCCTAGTTGCAATGTGGGAGAAATGGTTAAGTTCTATTTCTGGCACCAGCTTCAGACAGCAAAAAAAAATACTTTGTTCATCCGACTTCTTTAAAAAACAGAGCTGTTCAAAAACTCTGTGAGGGAAGGGCTTCTGACGACACTGTTTCTTTGTCTGAAAACTCTGAGTCGACAGAATTGAAACCTGTTCCCACTACCCATTCACACAGATGGGACAAGCTGGCTGGCAGCACAGAGCTGCTCGATCCTCCAGTACAGAGCTCCCCAGCTCCCTGCCTGCCGGCCACGTGCCCAGCTGGCCAGCCTGCTGCCGCTCGGGCGCCTGCCCCACGCACCCATCACCCACGGGATTCCTCCAAAAGCGGTCGTCCCGTGACATTGGGAAGCGCTCCACCTATTCACATTTCCTTCTGATGTAGAGTGAAGTGCAACACCAGCAGGCCAGAGTTTCCCACAAAACTGAAATTCACTTCTTTATCAGCTGTGCTTAAAATCTCCACTACAGCTTTAATGAGAAAGGTGAGAAGGGATGATTTTTTTCTTGCTGTTTTATCAGCAGACTTTCATTATTTTCATATTCCCTGGACATCTTTTACCTTAAGTACAGATAAGGTAAAGTAGAAAATCATGGAATGAGCTCATCAGGAATCTATTTTGAAGCAATATAGTACAAATGCTGAAAAAACCCAGGCCCTTAAGGTATCATCCTAATCTGTCTTGAACACAGCATCAAAACTATTCTAATGAAACAGGATAATAATTTTTCGCAAAGGAACTTGGAGGTTCAGTAGATCAGTAACACTGATATAAAAGGTCTTCACAGATAATGCTATATGCGCAGTGTGACAATTCTACATTGAATAACATTCCAGCTGTTTTCTGGAGAAGACTATTGAAAATCTTTATTCATATTAATAAAGTCTGCACAACCAGAACTCTATCTGATATACAGGATTTTCATTAGAATTTGGACCCATTCTTGCTGAAACCATGTATTGTTGGGCATTACAACCTATCGTTAGAGATGCTTGTAGAGGGCAGTTGGCAGCACAATTGTAAGAAAAATATCTCCCATCAGGCTTCCTCAAATGCAGATGGGAAATCAATTTCTATATTCTCAGGGGAGGATTCCAAATTACTCACAGTGAGAAACTCTCCTGCTGGGGTTTTGCACTGTCCCTTGCAAGAAGCAGGGAAATATTGAATGGACAAACTCACACTGTGGACTTCATTTCAGCTATCGGATAGGGCTTCTTAATCATCAGAATAAAAATAATTTTAAAAAAAACCTGACTCAGATTTTCACTTTTCCCAAAGCAACTTTGTCATACTCTTCAGTGAGACAACCAAAGTTTTCCAAAGACACTCAGTAAAGACATCAGAGTCTGGTGAGTGATCCCATTTGGAGATGTCTGTATGAGATACATCTCTTTTCTATTAAGCTTCTGCATGGAAAGAGTTTTGCTCTTACTAGCATAAACTACAAAAACAAAACGTGATATAACCTGTAGAGTTTCAAAACTGTTTTATTGTTGTTGCATATATTTACAAAGTTCCAACTGACATAAATTCTGAGCATCCACCAGAAGTGGTGGATGCCTACTGGTTAAATACGCAATGCCTAGTGAAGACCTTTAAAATTTTGCTCTATTCTTGTGACTATCATATTTCTATATGATAATAATGATTTGAGTTACCTCATTTGCAAATCCTCAGATTCAGATAATTCTTCATTCCTGTATAACTTAGTACTGTCTGCCTTTTCCCCTAAAGATAGACCATGTTTAATGGCAATCTTACGTAAACCACTGCTTGCTGTGAATTCTTCTAGTTTTAGAAGGGCAGTATAATAATGTTCCACCAAATTTGTCTAGACATCATGCTCTCATTTTTAAGATCCCCAAAGTCCTTCCAATAACTTCACTGGTGGATTTTGAACTGTGTAATTTATTTTTACAGGAGTCTGGAGAAGTAAGAGTTGAATCAAGATAAATATTTAAAGAAGAAAAGCAATGTAACTTAGAAACAAGATTTTTTTTTAAGTAAATAAGGCAAAAAGGCAAAGAAGTAGATGCATAATCAAATGTCAAATTTCCAATCCGTATTCTAGGCCCCAGCACAAGTTGTATTATACCTGATGTTTTAGCCTATCCAACTTAGCACAGTATAGCACAAAATCTGGAGTGCTCAGGCAAACACAAAATTTTGCCTAATTTTTGAAAAACTCTACGCTGCTGCAACAGATTGTCTTCAAATGAATGAATCATGTCATGAGGCTGGGTACTTAGCTATGACATCTGTTATGTAGTAAATTGCATTGCGTGCCACATGCATAATGAAGAGGAAAGAGGGATTTTAGCTCCTAAAACATGCCTCATTATGTGATGGTGCACGGATGCAGGCAGTGACACCCAGGACAGATGGAGAGGCTGCAGTGTCATAAAATGTACAAATAATGTTGTTGTTTTTATCATTTGGAAAATGAAGATGTTAACTTTCATGAGGATAAAAAAAAAAAAAGCAACTCTTCACTGAATAAAACAGTAAGAGGTGGCAGACGCACTGATAATTAAGATCTCTCTTAAAAGTTGCTTACATGAATCCACTTGCAAGAAGCTTGACTATTCTTCATAAGGAATACATTCTATTTCTTTAATTCTCTCATTCCTTTCTTGGTGGCTTGCATTTCAAAAACAGAATACACATGTTACAGATAATCATAAATCATTCAAATATTGAAAACTCTACTGTAAGATGATTTAGAAGACCAAATCATGTTTTCCAGACATGCAGATAATTTCCTACCATTATCCAGTCAATTAGATTCATTAAACACAGATGAAACCACACAAAACAAATTTTCAGGTAAAATTTTGAAACTCCACCTCCATTGCTGAGACAAATATGGTGCATACATAATGCTAGCACAGTCCACTTAATTAATACTGACTTCTGAATGACCTACAAGGACAAGTCCCCAGTAGTGTCATTTCTGAATATCAAAATGCAGCTGCCTATGTTTAGAAATTTGGGATGAGGCTCAATATTTAAACAACTGTGCTGGGCACATAGGCCAATATACCTAATGTAAGACTCACAAGCCTGAAAAATGTGGCCTAAATCATGTGAGGAAAGAGTTATAACACTCATTGAAAACAGTAAGTGATAAAGTGGGAGAGTCTGTTAAGAAAATATTTGGATAAGGTTAGGAATGTCTAACTAAGCTGTTTTTTATTGCTCAGGGATCAAGATGGATAGAACAGGACTAGGATATTTATGGTATTCCAAGAATGGAAACAAGTGAAAGGAAATTCTTAATTTATCACAGCAATACAGCAATTTCCAGGCTAGGCTCAAGTAGAAAACATAAGACAGGTATAAGGAAGTGATTATAAAGCAGATTAATGTTGATAATAATAATAAAAAAATAAAGGTATGGAAAGTTATTCTAATAAATCATCAATATCATGACAACAGAGAATGGAAAAAATGGCATTCTTTAAGATAGTTTTTAAAAATAGTAATTTTAATTATAAAAACAGAAGAAAAAATTTCCTTCTTCCTTATCCATTAGTTGGGTTCCTGTATTGACAGGCACTATCTTTAAATGATGTGAGAACATTACTCTTCAAGACAGGAAAAAAGGAATTTTAATTAAAGCAGGTAATATTATTATTTAACTGGAAACATTTTAGGAAGTACTAATTTCCAGAAATGAAAAAAAAGAAGACGCTAAAATATTTTTCTATTAAAAATACTGTTGTATCCAAATTTGCTCTAAATATTTCCTTCCTCATTATAGGAATATTGTAGGAAGAGTTGCAAAGAATGTATAGATTTTAAAGTGATTTAACAGATTTTTTTTTTATTATTTTATTTTTGTAATTTATACAGTCAAGAAAGCATAGCCTAAAGAAGGTATTTAAGCAGCTTGGAGGCAGAATGACTCTGCTTTCTGCCTGAGTATTATATTGACAGACATTTATTGCTGCTACATTAATTGCGTTTGTAAATCATTGAAGGAAGCCACAAACCTATAGTCTGGTTTCCCTATATTTATATGGCAAATCAGAAGAAATTTTGTGAGCTCTTGCATGAAAGACAGTAGATTCAGGCATTGCACAGTTCTGAGAAATAGAAGTTAATTCCAGCACATTTCCCTAACATTGCAAAGGTTTGGAGATATGGCTGGAAAGAACAGCAAATAAAACTGAGTGAGTTGCACTATTCCTCATTGCCAGCTTCATTCCTGGAGAGTGGACGTAAGTGCGGTATCCCAGCAGACTATATATAGCATGACATGAAAGAAATTGGAAGTTATCTTTTACTTTATTTTCCCCACACTAATGATTTACTTCAAATACAATCAGAAGTGCAGCGTTATGAAAGGAAAATTACCCTTTTTTTCACTCAAGGAGACCATTTTTAAAAAAAATTATGCCAAATAAATTGTCCCAAACACCCTTCAGTATGTTTATTTTTAAAAATATACATGCTATATATATTCCGTTGGTGCTCTATAAGCACTGACAGAAAAATAGTAATAGTATTTAGTTCTGTACCATTTAAATCCATTTGCTTTTTCAAGAAGCCCAGTTAGTACAGGAAGTGCCATATATTGCCTCAAATGCCTGGATTTACACCATGTGCTTGATTTATCTGGCAGATGCAGAGCAGCAATCCGCAAGCCGCTCTGCCTTTCTGCCTTGGTGTGCGGGTGAGCAGTGGGCGCTGGCTGCAGCTGGGCTCACGCCCAGAGCATGCCTCGGTGGTGCCGGTGCTATGGCATCCTCCTCCCCACCCAGGAAGGGCAGGTGGACCTGACAGCAGCCATTCAGAGAGGTAACAGGCAGTCAAGTGCTGCCACATCCTTCCTTCATCCCAGGAAAGCCAGGCTTCCTAGAACCAGGGTTAAATTCATACAATTATTTTGTTTTGGAGACAATTGCACAATAACTAGCATGGCAGCTGGGAAGCAGAAAGACTACAAGTAAAGAGGTCTGCGTTCAAATGACCTGACCAACTGCTACAGTGGTTGGATGTTTCTGTAATATCTGTGTTGTTCAAGAGCTCATCTGAATTTGCAAACACAAGATTCCCTCAAAGCACCAAACAGCAAAGACCATGAGTGGAACGGCAGGCATTTATTGACCACATTTGTGAACTGAATGGGATTGAGTAAGATCAAACACCACCTAAAAAGAAGGAAATAGGGGATACAAATAGATTTGTACTACTAGAAGACTGTATTTGCAGATTAAAATGATCGCAGGGGTACAGATGGAGGAGGAGTCTGATAATGGGAAAAGAATCCAAAAGGAAAGACAAGAATTTAATAACTCTATGGGAAACCATTATGAGACTACATTAAGAAATATCTATAAGGTATAATATTAAAATGGGTTGTCAAAGTATTTCATAACTCAGAATGAGTCTGCAGGAAAATATCAGCATTCTTTCCTACCTGCAAGCAGGAAACACAGGGGGAGTAGCTACAGTAGAAAATACATATATCTGTGTATAAGCTGAAAAAATTTTACTATTCATGTATAATTTCTGCTTCCTAAACAGCTGATCATTACCTTACAGATGAAGTTGTTGAGGCAAATGCAGCTAAACCAAAAATAATGTTTCCAAGTGGCAACAGCAGCTGAACTTTTCACAGAAAGCATAGAAACAGAAGGCAAGAAAAGATAATTCATTTTCTACAACTTGTAATTTTCCTATAGTGTCATCTCTCAAATCTGCAGGACTCTAGAAACAAAATCTTATCTGAAACCACTATTCATCACTACCTGAAAACTGGGGCTACCTCCAGCAGCTCTTATGTTGGCAGACCTGTCAGCCATCAATTGCTCATGGTTTTACTCTCAGTAGCACCCAAGCTTGGGTGATGTTCTAGAAATGTCCCCAGTGACTGCGAGCACAGAACCTGAATGCTAACCTTGGCGAGCCGGTTAAGTTTTGTGTTATTGCCCAGCATGCAAAATGAGCAGTATATGATATTAACTCTGTCATTACTGCAAACTTTAAAATGCAGTGTTTGTGGGAGAGGAAAAGAACGTGGTTCTTGGGGCACAAGAAAGTCTCCCAATGAATGATGGAAATATCTTGTCAGACAAGGGTTTTTTTTCCCTTCTCTGCCACTTACTTCTTTAAAAAAGTGGAATATACCACCAGCAAGACTGTAAGAGACTTCAGGATGGAGATCATTTGAGGTTGACAATTGGCATTTCATTTTTGTGGGAGCTTTTATAATTGTTGTCCATCTGCTTACTTTTCTCTTTCTTTTAAAATAAAAGTAATCTAGACTGAAAGTACATGTTTTCCTGGTGGTGTACAGAAAGCATAATGAGAAGTACAGACTTCATTGTGTCACTTCACTAATTCCTGAGCGAAAAGCCAGACAGCATTATGCTGCCTTACATTAAATACAGATCTTTTATACCTAGAAGAAAGCAACCTTATGGTAAACTGTCATTTTTAACACATGAACTAACCAATCTATGCCAAACCTTTATAAGCACTTTGGGGTTTTTTTAGCACTTTTATATATATCCTTTTTATTTATTCATCCCTAGTCCTTTTAAAATGCTGAATGTGTATGGCATCAGCATCACACCAGGACTGCACAAGTTAAAACACTACAAAGAAAATGTTACAGAGACTTTACAAAAGCAGTCTTCTCTCTTGGATAACTACACTACTGTTTGTATTTCAGAGAGATTTTATTAAAATGAATACTATGGTCCTGTAAGGGTCTGCTGAGTACATCAGTGTCATCCTTCTCAAGCAGATGAGCACATATTTGTGGATAATTTATCTAAAAGACATTCTGAGCTGCATAGCACCTACAACATAACCATGTCTTTGGGCGTGTGCTAAAACTTCTTATGAAACTGTTTGAGAAAAAGTAAATGGGACACTTTTCAAGTTTTTCATTGGATTTTACTTTAAATTTTGTTTGTAAAAATATATTATGTCAAATGCAACTACATGTGTGTGGAGCAGTGTTTACTTTTATGCAAATCCAAACACTCACAACTTTTTTCTTTCAGGAAATCAATGAAATTGCAGGAAAGATGAGTCATGGCTACAAGATTACCAGCAAAGCCAACAACAGCAGCAGTATCCTCACAGGTAAGGAATTGGACAAGTAGCCCTATTGCACAATGGTGGACTGCTCAGGAACATTCCTTACGTGGTGAAGACAACTGGACATTCATCAAAGGAAGACAACATCATGCTGGCTGTGGTGGTGCTGCCTTGCTGCAAGCTGCAAGTTTAGAAATGTTCTTATTGTCTCTTTAGAAAACAATTTTAAAATTTTTAAGTGTACAAAAGTTGTGTTTACAGTACTGGAGTCCAGCCTGAGACTTTATGTTAAACACATTTCTATGAACTTACTACATATTCATGTATTTCATATGTCTCTGGTCCAGAGAAAACTGTGTGAATATTTTGGTTTTTGCACAATCTTAAAAGCAAGGTAAAAAATAACCAGCAGAAAAATATCCCACAATCATAAAAACTTTGAATTCAGACAATCAGGTTAGGAAAAGAAAAAAAGAAAAAGAAAAGAAAAAAAGCTGTGTCACAGAAAACAAAGATTGGATCCACTGAATTGTTTTACAAGTATGAACGTCTAGGTAACCTCAGGCTATTTCCAGCCTTAACTAAAAGATGGCATGTCTCGGGTATTATTTTCCCATAGAACCTTCATATGAAGAATCAGTTTCTACCAGAATTAAGGAAGTTTTCTTTTCTTTTTTAACTATATCAGTTCCCTACTTAAACAAATAGGGTACAATTCCAAGAATTTTATCACAGCAACCCAAAGAATTTCCCTGGATAGGTTCCCTGTTGCTCTGTTCATTACCCTTTTTTAGCTATTGAGGGGTTCTATAAGCAGGTAGCGGCTCTGAAGAACAATTAAACATCTAAAAAGTAGCAAAGTGGTTGGTGACAGAAACTTACCAAAGATTGAGAGTCCCCATGAAGTGCCAGTCCTTCCTTGAGGAGGAAAAGACAGTGAAGAAAACAGTCAAAACTCTTCAAGAGCAGTTCACCCTTGTGAAACTCTGAAGCAGGAAATGTTGCCAAAGGCAGTCTCTGCAATCTGTCATATAAACAGCAGTTAGGAATGTACAGCTGCCTAGAAGCATCTTCAAGTTGCTCACTTGGCTTTTGGGGGGGGAGAAAGGGTTTCATTCATAAATCTAACCTTTTAAGTATCTCTTGATTTTTCTTATTTTCTCTACCATCCATCCTAAAAAAACCAAACACAACGATACACCACAGAATATTAGGCAGAATATATGTTCTAAACAAACTATTCCATGAATGAGGTCTTTTAAAGACTATTTATGGCATCTTTCATTAACGTGATCTTCAGAGTTCCAAAATTATGCACACAGCAGGTGTGCATGAATAATTTTCATCTAGCCAGTGTACACATAAAGCATAAATAGGATTTTTTTTATTACATTTTTTTTCCCGAATCTCATAGAATCAGAATCTATGTGCCATGTGTCATAATGCAGTAGGTAATAGTAATTCACTTCAGTAAACCACCAGATGCGGTTTTGCATAAAACATCATTATAGATCAAAACCCATTATATATCAGAACTAGTAAAACTCTGAAGTGATAACATATTTCTCTTTATCTAATTAAAGTGAGATAAACTCTTGTAGAGCAAATCAATTCCGATATGTTGCATTACAATCACTTGCTCAGTACAATAATCCAATTTGAAGCAATTGATCCAAGAAGATCAGATCAGATTTGCTATCAAAGGATTTTAATTTAGATTTAGAACCAAAATATCTTTACTGAAGTTTTGTCAGAACTCGATACTAACATACTAATAATATGTCAAAATTTCAAAGAGGAAGCCATCTGCTGTAAACACTGCTGAATTATCCAAAGATTTCAAAGACTTTCTCATGTCAGTCTCAATAGTGGGAATATCAAAATGAAATTGTTAAAAATTTTTAATCTGTAAAACATGTAAAGAACTTCCTAGACACACATTAAAATCTGTCAGAAAACCTGGTCTTGGTTAAAATTACATTCATGAGCTACCTGCCTCAGGTAAACCATTCAAATTTCTTCCCAAACTAGATATAGTGAGTTTTGCCTGTTATCAATACTTTTGAGATGCAGTTTCTTTGAACCATATCTACAAGATCTTTGGACTTTTAAAAAAAAAAATCCCCCAGAATGCTTATTTGTGATAACAAATATGGACTAGGCCACCTCTGATTGGGTTGTATCAAAACTCAGCTTGCAACTTCACTGACAAAGTCAGGTTCTTTTAAAACTGCTCTTTCTCAACTGTAATGGAAAGTAATTCAAAATCAGTTTGAATCAAATTTTGAAAACTTTCATTGAGGACAGAACTAAAATTTTATGCATGGATCTGTTCCTTATTTCTCCAACAGGCAAGGCCAGACATTAGGTAAATTATATCTTCAATACAAGCTACCCAGAAATTGAGTTCTATGCATATTATGCATGTCAGCATGCATATTATAGCATGCATACTATACGTATGCTTGAATTTGGATCAAAACAAAACATTTATTCTACTCTCATCATATCTCTTATTTTAACTCACAGCCTGACTATATCCTGCCCATCGCTTTCTAGAGTTCACTTCAGTGATATTCTAGATAGGAAGTAATGAATATTGCCTAAAGGGTTTGAAATATGTGCCAGATTAGCTCATTGTTCTTTCAAGCCTTGCATCCCTCCTCCTGCAGTGATCATATTTGAGGACTAAGAGGAAGGCAGAACATTTCAAATGAGGTTATCAGGTTTGCCCCAGAAGTGTGAAAGCTGATTACCTTTCTCATTAAGTTACACAGCTATATCTATTATTAGTGGTCATAAAATTATTCATCCATTTTGTAAATCCAGCCAGTAGCTTATTTGTTTTGTTAAGCTCCTGTAGAAAATGATTGTTGGTTTGAATAAACAATGCATATACCAACCGGTTTTTATTAGTTCTACTATCTGGGAAGCACAACAGAGTAACTCAGAGCAGTGGAGCTCTGGGAGTTGTTTAGTAACCTGTACTACTCTTCAACTATTGGCATTTTGATTAACTTTCACAGTAAAGAAAAATGGATTTACATTCAAATCACAGTGAGGGGGCGTGGTTTGAGGATAAAAAGATGTGCTTCTTTACAGGGCCATTTAGAGGAAACAGGGATTAAATTAAAATTAATGACGTAAATCCTTTGATTTACCTAGATGGTCCTGGTGTCATCTTGATACTTGGGTGCAGCTGGGGCAGCCTGGGTGGACCCTGCCCCAGCCCCTGCCCCAGCCCCAGCTTCAGCCCCAGTCTCTGCCCTGCCCCATCACATCTGTGAAGGGACAGCTCTTACCAGCAATGCTAGGAGAGGCACAAATCCAAAGCCATGGGGTTTCTGAACTGGCCTGACAAAACAGCCACTCAGTACTGCTGCTGGTACAGAAGGGGGGGGGGAAAGTTTACTCCAATACTTTGGTCCCTCTGTTATCAGATACTGTGAATGCTGCACAAGGAATACTTGAAGCTCATAGGCAGGAAATATTACATTTTACTGCAAGTATACACATTTCAAGGTTTTCACATTGAAGCATGGGATATCCTTAGACACACCCCCTACCTCTATATCCCTCCGCAAAAAAGGCCTTAAACCCCAGGACGATATAGAATGAAGGAATAGATGATACATTAAAGGCAGGTGGGAAAATGCAGAGAAACACTGAAATGATGTGTCAAAAAGTGCCTTCTGTGCTCCAGCCACTTTTGACTGACAAGAAGCAAGTCATTGAATAGTTAATTATAAAGAAGGGCATTAAAAGAGGAGAACAAGGCAAAGTGAATGCTTACAGGCAGCTTTTCTTAATCATGAGGGATACTTAGACAAGTAGAAGTAGAAAATGGAAGCTGGCATCCCAGCCAGGCTGGAACCTAGAGTCAATATTTTGACAATGAATTGATGTGTAGTAAGGATAGGTCAGGAAAGCCCTTGAATGTTAAAAGAGGCAGCTTAGGTTGGATACAGTGGATAACAAGGAGCCAGATGGCATGCAAGGAACTTTGCATATACAAAGAGTATTATGGTCAAAACAACAGACTGAAGTGATCACACAAAAATGGTCCCTCCATAAGCATTCAGGATAAAAGCAGGACAGTGTTGTGTTTCCCAAGTCCAGGCAAAAGCATTTTGCAGGGATGAGAACTTGGATGAGACTTTCAGCTTTGTGGGTAGCTAAGGAGCTGTTTCTTGATGCCATTAGGCAGAAACAATCAATAGGATGTAGAAATAGCTCAGAGAGGATGCTTTAGACACTGCTCTGAATACAAAATGACACTCCAATTAGGTGGTTGATTTTACCACAGAAATGACAGATTACCAAATCTCTAGATTAGATTCAAGACTTCTAAAATAGAAGGGACTATGGCAGTAATTCTGAATGGGATGAAAGCTCGTCTCAGCAAAACATACAATATTAATGTTAACATTTCTAATAATAATAAAGAATTTAATAGAAATCCTGATATGTTGTTTACTGCTCCTTACTATTAAAGATGGTTCCTCATTTCCAGGCTACATTAATCTGCATCTTTTCTATTGTGTTAAAAAAAGTGCTATAATCAAGTTTCCATTCTCCAGCATGTACTTAAAAATTGATCCAGTCAACCTTTTTCTCTTTAGGTGAAAAAAATGGTGATTTTTAGCCCTTCAAGTGTTTATCTAAAAGATATTTTCCCAGTCCTTTAGCTCTTAGCAGTATAGTCTAATTGATTGTAAGAGGGTTTTCTGGACTGAGAAAATTGGAATAAACTAACAGCATCAGTGGCCAATAGGCAAGTATTGTACTTAAAGACAGGGAAATCTTTTGACAGAACAGCTTACTTGCTGAAAAGTTCAAATGCTATCAAGAGAAACCTATATGTGAATTTTCCTGAAATTAGGTGGATAGTTAAGAAATTTCAAACTGTTTTGAATTTTAAAAACAAATTTTAAAATTTCATTATCTGAACTGCAATTTCAAACTGTGTTTCCTTAAATATAAGCAAATAAATTATTATCAGAAAAGAAATTCAAACTAAAATTGAGAATCACATTCAGTTTGACTAAAACACTTCAGTTCATCATTTTTTTAATGAGTTGGTGAATAAGAGAAGGGACACTTGCCAGGAAAAACACACCAAAGTAAGAAGGCATTACGCCTCACTAAACATATCCTCATTGCTGACACAGAACTGTCTTTTTCAGTAGTAGATTCTTCTCTATCTAACAGGCCAGATTCAGTCCTTTTTCCAAGTAGATGACCACTCAGTTTTCCAAGTAGATGGCCATGCTCTTTGCCACCCTGAAAAACTGCCAGTGGTGATCTATTAAAGGATGATTTCTGCATCTTTACTTTCCTTTTACTTGTTTGCAGCTACCATAATATTAATGTCTTCTGCAGAGTAGATTAACAAAATCTCTGTAATCTTCCCAGTCATTGACTGGGACACTTAATAGCTTTATATTAGCAATGGGTCTCTAAATCACATTCAGATTTAGTTTCCAGTTTCCAGACACCTTTGGAAACATATAAGCTAACTGGTTGGGTCTTTTATCCATGCCTTGTATAACATGTTGTTTTGTACCATTCTTATTTCTCAATTAAAACATGCTGTATTGAATCACACAGGAGTCTATTATATGAGCAATGTGACCTTTATCAACTAAATTTGTAATCTCACACATACATACAATTATCAAACTCATCTGACGGGTTCTATTTCCATAAAACTATATTGATTGTCATTAATTGTATTACACTTCTTAAATCCTTTGTTAATCAAGCCTGTAGCAGTTCTTTCATTGTTTTATTTGGTGTTATGTTGATTAGGATAGGAGGATTGAGGTTGAAGGGGGAAATAAGTATACTGTGCTAGAAATAATGAGGGGATTTTTAAAAAAGATTTGTCAGCCATGAGAGGACATAAAATTAAAAGATCGAATAAGAGTAAGAAAAAGCCTTTTTCTTTAAATTTTGAATAATGGAGTCTTATGTTGTGAAAGGAGACCAAAAAAAAATGGTTTAGGGTAGCAGAGTCTACAAGACCAAAGTAGGTGTCAGTGAGACATGGAACTTTCTCTATTGCAGAAATCAGGTATGTAATGGAAAAGAAATGGAAAAAAGAAAAGGATTTCAATCTAATTGCTGCTACTGCCCTAACAAACCTTCACATCCGTGGACACTGGCTGTATATTAATGGTGAACACCTTTGGTGAGACAGTGGACGTGTCTCCTTTGATTGCATAAAGCAAGCAAAACAGTCCAGATGAGGTTTTCTTTCAGCCTTCTGAAATAAAAATTTCAGTATAAAATCTCCACATCATTTTAATCTGATGATAACTATAACAAGTACAAAATTTGCAGTTACCTTGATTTTTAAAGGTTGTATTCAGAATTACCAGCCTTTTATTCTTCGGGATTTATTTTTCTCTTTTATTTAAAAAATCCCAACTCCTGGAGATATCTGAGGTATAATATCAACTTCTGTTTTTAAGAACTTGTAGCAGAAATTTCTTGGAAAATGTTACTGAAGTACATCCAAACCCCAGAATCCAGTGGCCAAATAAAACATTCCCAAAAATTCTTTATTATCTTAACAGTAGTAAAATAATTTTTCAGAGGATCTTACAAGTGGAGTCCCAATCTGGACATGTTAATGCTTGAAATCAACTAATCTAGCCCTTGAACTCCTACCATTAGCTCTTCCTAACAATTATACTGTTATAACTGAACAAAACACAGGTATGGGACCATAATTGTCTTTGGGTGGCTATTGCATCTTCATATGTCAAATATTCATGCAACTTTAACAACAAAATTCACTCAGATAGTTTGGACTGCAAAGGCCCTGTTCAGTAGACTGTGGAGCAGGGAGGCAAGATAACATCACCAGCCCGCTGCTTGCTTCCAGTACCCTCAATTGAGCCACCCAATTCAGGTTTGTCTCCACCACAGGCCTCACACCCACCATAGACAGCCCACTTCTCCTGGGTTTTCACTCTGGTGCTGATCTTTTCCCTGAGCTGCCTTTCCCCTCACATCCACTGGGGTCCAATTTCACCCTTGCCTCTTTAGCTGAGAAACTTTTAACCCCACACTGCTCCACAGGCTCTTGCCAAGTGAAAAAGTAATGCAGCTTACTAGAAACTTCTTCCAGAATTGCAGAAAAATCACATTGCCTTGCAACTGGAGTGAGCTCAAAACATCTGCACAGGCAGTTAATAGCAGTTACCATGGCTCCGCTGATGCACAGAAACGTATTAATTCTCTGCAACTCAGTTGAGCTGTAGATCTCCACTGTAAGTAAATTGACACACTTTACAGCTAATGATGCCAGCATTACAAGGAAATACAAATGCAGTGATCAGACATAATAACACAGTTTTTGCCTATTTTAATGAGAACTGCAGGCTGTTAGTTCTCTGAATAGCAGTGTATCAGACTGATCAGTGAAATCAGAATTTACTTAGAGCTAGAGCGAGGTACTATTTCATTTTTGCCATACCACCTGAGCAAAGCTCACTCACTATCCATTGCAAGCACTTAATCCCTTCACTTTATTCTATGATTGACACTGCTAGCTAAAAAAACAGGAGGACAATGACTGCCACATCTTGATAATTTTGGTAAAAGTCATCCAGAGCTTTAATATCCATAACTTTAATATTGCATTCCCCTATTCTCCACAGAGACAGAATTGACCTGCAAGAATACTTAGCTGTATCCTCACTGCTTTGAGATGGCCACAGAACACCTCGTAAAGGACTAAGACTCAGGCTACAAAATTGAGAAGAAACACAGAAAAGTAAAGAACAGAGCACAAAACCTCCTATTGTCCATAAAATTTGCCCCATTCAGAGAAAATCAAGTCAAACAACCTTACAATAAATGCTAGGTGGATTTATGCCCCATATTTGTTTGCGTTCTTTTATACCATTTCAGACAGTTCTGTGTCATTCCTTGACAACAGAGTTATTCCTTGAATATTATGGCATGAAAAAGACGTATTTTACACTTACAATTTCTTTAATATACATGCTTACTATAAAATATAAAGTAATCCAAAATTATCAAATGTATTTTTTAATTAAGTAGCATGGCACAGATGACAATTTCAGAGCAGATTATGATTTTAAGTCAGGACTCCATTAGGGAGTCTAAAATTGCAGTCTTGTGACATCCCATGTTATTACTACACAATGACATCTTAGGCACATTGCTGGAAAACGCTGGCCATAACATCTCTTGTTAGATCTTTTACACACTAGAACCGGGTATCTTTCAATTGACTTCACTGGGATTTGGATCAGGCCCTATACGTCGTTCCTTACTAATCAAAGTGTTACCTGCAGTCAGCTTAACATGTTCAAAACATGAATGCCACTACTCACATTCAACATTCAAAAGTGATTATGTCAATTGCTTTGAAGCATATGTGCAACAGAAATTCTTCCCATGATGTTCAGCTCATCTGTAACACTAGCATGCTTTATTCACCCTAAATCTGAATCGTGCAGTTTGCTGTGCAACTCAAGCAACATAAACATGTGTAATGATGTATTTTTACCTATATGAACACTAGGAGGACATTTTCCCACTCCTACTTTGGGTTAAATCGAAGTTTTAATAAGGGCAGATAATCTAATTCAACCTCACTAGAAAGGCCTGGAAGCTATGGGACCCCCACAGGGCCAGTAGATGATTAGTTAATAATAGAAAAGCTACCAGCTACTGAGATGAGCGATAATTAGAATTATAGTGAAGTACGGTAATAGAATCCAAGTGAGTAGCTGAAATGATATTCAGAACCAACGATGGAAGGACCTCAGATCATCTAGCAAGAATACAAAGTACTCTCATGCTCTGAAGCCAACTTCTTCACAAAGCACATTAAAACCTTGTCATCATGACTTTCTGCTGTTGCTCCTTTCTCCAGAGGCCTGTATGAAGCCAGTAGTTTGCAGCCGTCTTCACTTCTGTTGCTACATGTCCCTGAAGGGTGAGTGACAGACAACCACCTTTCTGCTAGTGTGCTTCTGTTTAATATGGAGTTTTCAGGTAAGAAGTGTTTTCTGAATGTGGTTCATTTCC
>NW_009258669.1:3549921-3557773 GCF_000687185.1 Egretta garzetta
TTAACAGTTTTAGAAGGCAAAGCAACAGAACATGTTGGAAGTCATGGTTGCTTTCCCAATTGCTCGTAAAAGCCATTCTCCACTGCTGGTTAAAGGGCAAGAGAGCAATTAGTAGATGTAGAGAACCTGATCTCTGTATCTGTGCCCTTTCCACACCCACACTTCATGTATATGTGCATGGTGGGTTTTTTTAATCTATTAAGTAAAAAATAGAAAGGTATGTCTGATCAAAAAGAAAACATTTACCAACTGTATTGAGTTTGCATGGCAAGGTTTTGGTAGCCGGGAGGCTACAGGGGTGGTTTCTGTAAGAAACTGCTAGAAGCTTTCCCCATGCCTAGTAGAGCCAGCCACCTCCAAGATAGCCCTGCCGCTGGCCAAACCTGAGCCCATCAGTGACAGTGGTAGTGCCTCTGTGACAACATACTTAAGAAGGGAAAAC
Source organism: Egretta garzetta (assembly GCF_000687185.1). NCBI lineage: Eukaryota > Metazoa > Chordata > Aves > Pelecaniformes > Ardeidae > Egretta > Egretta garzetta. Next base: position 3,550,364 of record NW_009258669.1, read on the forward strand.
AAATACTGCACAACAGCATCCAGGAGAGAGGACTGAGTATATTTGAGAAGATTTGGATTTATTTCTCATTACCCTACTCTGATTTGATTGGCAATAAATTCAGTTAATTTCCCTGAGTGGGGTCTGTTTTGCCCATGATGGTAATTGGTGAGTGATCTCCCTGTCCTTATTTCAACACATGCCTTTTGTTATATTTTCTCTCCCCTCTCCAGCTGAGAAGGAGGAGCCACTTGGTGGGCACCTGGCACCCAGCCACGATCAACCCATCACACCAACTGAAAATTAAATACCACATATTGAGGGATTACAGCAGTCTAACTCCTTTTTACCACATAAAAACGGAAAAAAAAATTATTAATACTCATACAAGACCTCATATGATGTCAGTTTCCAAATCACAGCTGTGCTTGCTAGGCAAAACTCATGTTCACATCCTAATCCTGATGTGTGTTGAGAACATTTAATATTAGTTCCTGAAATGTACTGGGCTCATCAACAACCCACACCCATCAGCTCTGGCAGCACATTTGAGCAGATAATTCTCCTCTTTTCTAGATATCAGAAGAAGAATATGGCTAAAGAGCCACAAATGCATCCCTTACCCTCATGCCCCTCTAACACTGTCATTCTGAAAAGGAGAAATTGGAAAGGCAAACAGGAATAAAATTTTAGGCCAACCTCACCAATGGTAAGTTATTTGGGGTCCTGTATGCATACAGTTGGTATAAAATTTCAGTGGAGTGGGTCTGATGTTTAACTGTGAATGTTACCGAGTTCCACCTGGTTTCTTCTCTCTGAGAATTGCCAGGAACAGGTGCTTAAGGGTCATCCTCTATGGTTTCCATCAGGATTTTGAGGAAAGCCTGGATGAGGCAGAAAAACAGAGCTGAAAAAAATTTCTCTTATATGCACGATTTCCAGCAAGATAGGTAATATAATAAGTAACAAAAAAAAATCTTTTGGGACTAATTTAAGGAAAACTATTCATGCATTGGAGGATGTGGAGTGCTTACAGATCATAGATTTAAGAGGATGGTACTTTATGATCTTGAAATGTAATTCAGCTCAAATTTCTGCATTTAAACACTGGCTGTACTGGACAACATTAATATTTCATAGGCAAATACAAGGATGTTGAAACTCATCTGGGAGAGAAGACAAAAGTTACATCAAATCAGAATTATGCTCCATAAGGTTTGACTCTGGACAAAGGCTCCAGCAAGTCCATAAATCTTATTAGCTTTCATTGACCTGACAGAGTTTCTCATCAACAAGGAATGTCCATGCAGAACACAGTTCATTGCTTTCATTTCTAAAAGAATGCAGTCCCCATACACACAGCCCCTAATGGCCTAAAGCCCAAACTTAAACTCACGGCATGCCTGCAGTGTGTCAAATTCCATCAGGACCCAATGTGCAAATAACATATTTCCATTTTTAAAGTCTGAAAAATGTCACAAAAAGCTTTTGGCATTTACATGACTCAGACAACCACACTTACACCCTCTAATTCTCTCTGCAGATAATTTCTAATGTTCAGTATATAACCCCAGCAGGAAATCAGGAATAACTGCTAAAGTAAAAACTAAAGTTCTGCAGCATAACCATTAAAGTACACCAGACTATAAAAAGAGAGCATTTAAAATGACACTATTGACAGTTATTGCTTAAAAAATGAAAATCAAAATGTAATGCACTTAAACAACAAATGGTCTTTATACACACAGGGGCTGATTTACCAAAATTCAGCCCTACAACTTGGTACAAATTAGTGTGTCTGCATAAGTGAGATTTTCACCTGTGTCTTTATGAAAAAGAAATCCAACAGAAGTAGCTCTTTGTCCTTTTTATATGTAGCATTTCTTTAACTACCATATTACAAAAGCTGTGATAGTCTGTTTTCTTCCTGTAGTGCTTTAAAAGAAGTAAATTACCAATATACCAGTCTCATATCTGAACCTGATATGAAGACAGCATAGTGCCCATATTTTGTTGTATATGTCATATTTTGAAATGGGGGCCACAATGGCCAGCTACATGAACTCACAGTGACAATGCAAAACAAGACCCCAAGAGCCTGGTATCTGTCCTGATGACAGAGAGGAAGCAGAAAGGAAAGTTGTCGTTAGCAGAAAGAAGAATGAGGGAAAAGGAGCTGCCGTCAGAGTGCTGGTAGGAAACATTAACTTCTTACAGGGGTGTGGTTCCAGGATGGGATGGGAAAATACCAAACAAAACATAGTCACTTACTCAGTTTGGGAAGAGTTTGTAGGTATTGGTGTTCTCACATCATCTTTCTAGAAAAAGAATAAGGTAGAAAAACAGGGAAATACCCGAAGTGGAATTTCAAAACAATGAGGGTGGTGTGCATGGTTTGGGGGGTGTGTGTGTGTATATGCACATATGCAGAAGGGATGCATGTGGCAGAAGGATGAATATGAATTCCCAGCTGTATTGCCATTACCACTATACACCAAGCAAAACACAACAGGCACACTTCAAGGAAAGCAGAGTTCAGCTTTCTATTCTTCAACCCTCCTCATGTATCTTCAGCAATTGCCCAATATGTTTCTGCTGTCATATATTTTTCTGATAAAAATAGGTTAAAGTGTATAAATTGTAAGTCTTACAGTTAGTTACAACTTACACTAGTGTCCTGGATTTTTATGTGAGAAATTAATGAGGATGCTTTTACTTTAAGACAGAAAAGGGCTTGAGAGAATTTTGAAAAGCTGAAGTTCAGTTTAGATGCCTGGAAAGCAGAGAATCTATTTATTTCTGAAAAGGAATGGCTCAGACTCAGGTGAAGTGTACTTTAGGTATGTAAGAGATACAAGGCATCAATTAATTTTATAAGGGTTGAGCAGTGTGGAAGAAGCAATAGAAGCATCAGGAAAAGAATTTTTGGTGTTTATTCAGATAATTTTATTTTAAGACTATGCATTGACTAGTAGCATGACAACTTTTAGCCACTGACAACTGAATCTATGTGCAAAATAGAAAAGTAATTTGGCCACTCAGCCGATGTGGGAATGATCATCACCATCCTCAAAACAGAAGTAGAAGAGAAAATCTAGGTATATGACTAAAGTTTCCAAATGTTGAAATAGTAAATGAACATCACTGATTTATTTGGCAGGCATTCTTTAGCATTCCCCAATTGCCTTAGCTTATTAGTAGTAACACTGTTTAATTACCTGTTCTCTGTGAAGGACATCCAAGCAGGGCTTGCTCCAAATTTCATAAACAGAATAGATGAAATTTGGAACTGAAATTAGAGTGTTCCAATGGAATTTTGCAGGTTACATGTCAAATCTTTTTCCACAACTCATGATATGAGTGTTTTCAACTCCTGTTTTAAATGGAAAAACCTTCAGAAAGGAAAAAACAGGTGGAAAGATGGAAAAATGAGAAAGAGAGAAGGACAGAAACAGCTCAGCAGCATATATTACTTAGCAGTTATAGCATGTAGGAAATGTACACAATGTTTCACAAGCACAGAAAAGACAGACACAAGATAGATAGTCCTGGATCTGTATATTGCAGTCAGTGTAGGCATTGTTTCTCATTTTGACAATCAACACAAACTCAGTTGCCTCTGTGATGCTAGGCATCATTCTGAATGTATCTAATGTGAACAGCAAAGGCATAGATGAACACATTATGATTTTGGTTTAAACAAGAGAGATTGAATTTCTAATTTCCTTTTGCATTCAGAGGACTCAAATCAGATTTTAAAAACAAACAAACAAGCAAGCAAACAAATAAAAAACTGTTTGCTGTTACACAGCAAATACTGTAAAACCTAACCTTTTCATGGTTTATGTTGTCTGTGTGTTGTTGGAAAGGCAGAAAAGCTGGCATATTTGTAACTGGGAGATGTACCTCAAAAAATAGCATAGGTTAAGACAGAGATCTTTACAGCTTTATGAGACTACTGCTGTTCTTTACACGATAGCTATCTCATGAAAACATTGATCATTTGAAAAGAAGCAAGAGGGTTGAAAGTCTTTAGAAACTAGGTTAAAAATACCAGGGTCCAGAGTACCATCTTACTCCTGTAAAAATGTGCTACATTGCCAGTGTCAAGAGTCATGACTTTCTGGCCCAGACATCTACCACCTAAAGCGTACTTGTTCTTATTCCCAGGAGTCCAAAACTGAATAGGGCAAGAGGCATTTTGTAATACAAAGTGAAAATAATGAATTCAGTAATAAGCCTGTGAGGTAGTTAAATATGTGCGATTTCTTGAGTGTCAGAAAAGCTATGTATAAAAATAGGTCAGTTTCCAAGACAGCATAAAATCACAAGTTAGTAAATGTCAAGAGGGGAAAAAGATACAGAAATTGACACTAGACTGCAAACTATAGAAAATGTGCAACTATACAATATCAAGCTTAAAGGGTGTCAAAGGATATGTGTTCATAAGATTACTTCAGAGGAGAAAATAATGGTTTTGATATAATTCTTGCACTACCTTACTGTGTAATACCTGTGACACACAATCCTCATAACACTTTTTATTGCTGGAACATTACCAGTGGTAAGTTCAGAAACAATCCCCAAATAAAAAGACTGTATAAAGCTTATGATAATTGTGACAAGCATTGATTAAATAAATTTTTGCACACAAGTGAGCGTTCTGCCACTACTCATTATACAACATAACCTCAGATGCTTAGCTCATGTTAAGGCAGAAACATAAACCTTTTTTTTTTTTTTTTAGTGTCAGTGCAAAGTTACAGAACTGTTTGTTCAAATAGAATGATATGAACATTTATTATTTAGCTATAGTAATTCCAAGTAATATAGAGTCCTGAAATAGCACAGCTCAAAGGCACAAAAGTCTAAACTGATCAATCATCCAGAATGATTTATGGCAAGCCTGGTAGAAGATTAAATGGAGAAAAACAAGTCAATTGACCTACAATTTTTAAGCAAATAATTCCATGAATTTGCAGAAAGCAGAGAGAACTCAGAGGACTTAAGGACTGCATCAATTATATGAATCTACCAGGAGGTTTGATCCTTTAAGAACTAAAATACATGCATAATTTTACACAGGTGAATATTTCTAGACAAGTGGAGTGCAAATTTAAGTCAGAAGAGTTGAACAGGTAATCTAGGATGTTAGGAGCAGGTTTCTATGGACCCTGGACATACTAGAGAAAAAAGAAAGGATACCATTAAACCCAATATACATGGAAGAGCTGTTAAAAAAACATATATATACCCACTCTTCCCTTCAAACTCAAGAAAAAACAGTTCAAATTATGTCATTTGGACAGCTTAGCTAACTCAGATCTTTACCATTAATACAAGGGACTAATTATAAATATCAGTGACAAGGTCAGGGCTAGGTCAAGAATGAATCATGCCTAAGAAAATGCACAGAGTCACTGTCTCTGGCTTTTTTGTTTGGTCCTTTTCTTTCTTTTAAACAAGCCATTTAATAACAAGGGTTATATGACAAAGTCATCATTGACTGCAGGTTTTAAAATATGCCTTATCAAAGCAAAAACAATTTATTATTTTTCTGACATTATTTCATATGGGAAAAATGATAATTAGCTGTACCAAATTATCACCTGTCTCAGGATACCAATTTCAGCTGTTGTTGAGTGCTTGTCTCAGTTGGTCTTCCTTTCCCACATTCTGTGAGTGACAGTTTTTAAATTAATAGCAACTTTGTATCATACATAAAAGACAACTGAAAAAATAAAAACCACACAAACATGTTGCTGGATGAAGAGTTTGACCACATTGTCATTCAAAAAAAGAGCAGTGTATAGCTTGCACGTCCTAAGGGCCTCAAGCAATATGCCATTTCTCACTCCTCAAGACTGAGAAACTATAACTCACAGCTTAAAGCAAGACACTCGCAGGCTTTCACACATGGTCTTTGGCACAACATCCTAAAATATTGGTTTTGTCTATTTTTATTGTCAACTTGCTGAAGAATGAAATTCTTTTTACAAAACAAAATTTAAGAGTTCACAATATATTTTTTTTGTGTAGTTTGATGTCTTCAGCCTCTGACAGTGGCTTTAATTTATTATAACGATCTCAAGGGGCTACATTTTAGCACTGAGTGCCATAAGTAACACTAGACACAAAGCCTGCCAACTAATTCATTTTGAATGAGGTGAGGGATTTTTTCCATATATTTTTCTGGTGTGAAGGTGCATGTGTCCTTTAAAACAAAATAACTCAAGATTTTGTGAATCTTAAGCAAGATTTTAATCAACAGACATTTTTTGTCCAATGTGCATCAGCCAGGGTTGGGGTACAATAGGACAACTTCAGGTTTAGTCCAACAGTTTGTGAAGGATTTTGTAAAAAATTTGCAGCCAATGTGGTAAAAGCCATTTAAGGCAGTGCGCTAAAGAAAGAAAAGAAATGTGAAGACAAATCAAACAGAATGAAAGTAGGTGGGAAACTTTCTAATGTAATCTGAGTCTCTGTGCAAAAACAGCCATGGAATGCTCTAATTGGAAATAGTTCTTTGTAGAGCTGATTAGTTTTTTCTGCTCTTCAGTAATGTGGGATGAAGAAGTATTGAAGTAAAATCCTTGATGTGAGTGAACTGCCTTCTGGAAAGAGACACTTCAGCTACTAAAATGTTAAGAATTTTATTCCTATTTCCTCTCATTCCTAATGTGGGCAGTGATAGTCTGGCAAAGGACATCAAGGATAACAAGAAGGGCTTCTTCAAGTATGTCAGCAGTAAACGTAAGACCAGGGGCAATGTGGGACTGCTGCTGAAAGAAATGGGTGCCCTGGTGACAGAAGATACAGAGAAGGCAGAGCTACTGAATGCCTTCTTTGCTTCAGTCTTCACTGTCGAGGCTGGCCCTCAGGCTCCCCAGTCCTGGCAGGTAAGCGAGCTAGCTTGGAGAAAGGACGACCTTCCCTCTGTCGATGTGGATCAGGTTAGGGATCTTTTAAGGAAGCTGGACACCCACAAGTCCATGGGCCCCGATGGAATGCACCCGCGAGTGCTGAAGGAACTGGCAGATGACATTGCTGAGCCACTTTCCACCATCTACGAAAGGTTGTGGAGAACAGGAGAGGTGCCTGAGGACGGTAAGATAGCCAATGTCACTCCAGTCTTCAAAAAGGGCAAGAAGGAGGACCCAGGGAACTACAGGCCGCTTAGTCTCACCTCCATCCCTGGAAAGGTGATGGAACAACTCATTCTGGGTGTCCTGTCCAAGCAAGTAGAGGAAAAGATCATCGGGAGTACTCAGCACGGATTCACCAAGGGGAAATCATGCCTGACCAATCTGATAGCCTTCTATGATGGCATGACCGGCTGGGTAGATGAGGGGAGAGCGGTGGATGTTGTCTACCTTTACTTCAGCAAGGCTTTTGACACTGTTTCCCATAACACCCTCATAGGGAAGCTCA
>NW_009258669.1:3557825-3559393 GCF_000687185.1 Egretta garzetta
GGCAAGTGTGGCGTGTGGCCCGACAGCCTGCGCTGCCATTCAGCGGGACCTGGACAGGCTGGAGAGTTGGGCAGAGAGGAACCTGGTGAAGTTCAACAAGGGCAAGTGTCAAGTGCTGCACCTGGGAGGCTTAACCCCATGCACTAGTACAGGCTGGGGGCTGACCTGCTGGAAAGCAGCTCTGCTGAGAGGGACCTGGGAATCCTGGTGGACGACAAGATAACCATGAGCCAGCAGTGTGCCCTTGTTGCCAAGAAGACCAATGGTATCCTGGGGTGTATTAAGAGGAGTGTGGCCAGCAGGTCGAGGGAGATTATCCTCCCCCTCTACTCTGCCCTGGTGACACCCCACCTGGAGTACTCTGTCCAGTTCTGGGCCCTCCAGTTCAAGAAAGATGAGGAACTCCTAGAAAGAGTCCAGAGGAGAGCAACTAGGATGATAAAGGGACTGGAGCATCTCCCCTTTGAGGAAAGGCTGAGAGAGTTGGGCTTGTTCAGCCTGAAGAAGAGAAGACTGAGAGGGGACCTTATCAACACGTACAAATATCTTAAGGGCGGAAGTCATGAGGATGGAAGCAGTCTTGCAGTGGTGTCCAGCGACAGGACTAGGGGCAATGGGTGCAAACTGAAACATAAGAGGTTTCAGTTGAATATGAGGAAGAACTTCTTTACTCTAAGGGAGCACTGGAACAGGCTGCCCAGGGAGGTTGTGGAGTCTCCCTCTCTGGAGATATTCAAGGCCCGCCTGGATGAAGTCCTGTGTAGAATGCTCTAGGAGAGCCTGCTTTAACAGGGGGGTTGGACTAGATGATCTCCTGAGGTCCCTTCCAACCCTTCCGATTCTGTGATTCTGTGATTCTGTGATCTTGGAGTGGAGGCTAAATCCATAGGTGATGGGTCAACAAGGGAAAATGTATGCAGTCATCTTTATATAATCTCATTAGCCCAAGACCACCCCTGTGGCAGAAACCATCTCATTGCTGCACAATAAAATGTTCTAGAGAGTTCTTGAATTGTGTTGGGAGTGTCAGTGGGGCGACGAGGGTCTTTGGTGACCACGTGCTCCTTTTGTGAATACCTGTTGACTGGTTGTAAGGGACTAGAAACTTGTCTCAACATTGATGGCAGGCAAGCTTAACTACCAAAGCTTAATCACCACAGCAACTGAGTGGGGCAGTTTAATCACCAGTTTCAGCCCATTGAGTCCCACCCCACAGGAATGTGTGTCCTGTTATCTTGGAGTACACGTCCTCTGTGGATGCGCCCGGGCCCAGAGTCAACTGACAATGGGGAGGGGGCTCGGACCCCCTAGAACTTTCAAGCATACTCTAGTGACTGTACTGGGCATGCGCCCCACTGCCGAGTGGGAGGCGTGGGTATGCAAAACAGTCATTGACTATGCAAAAAGACAACCCTATGAAAGGGGAACCAGCGGAGACCACGGGGGAGCGTCCAGGAACATCTACCCTCCATCATATTCGAAGATACATCAGGTGCATCAGACCGCTCGGGCCGCACCAGCCACACGGACTGCATGGGTCGGTCAGGCCGCACGGACAGCACATCGAC
>NW_009258669.1:3560382-3610734 GCF_000687185.1 Egretta garzetta
AGATTTTGGCTGTACTCCTTGCATCTACAACACAATGGCTGAGGTGAAAGCCACTTCAGCCACTTTCTCCACTATGCAGTAGAAATTTTTATGTAAACATCAATCTGCATTTTTTGTTTTAGCTCCTTTGTGACACAAAGATAGGGGAAACAGTCGCGACTAAGGAGAATAAAATAATATTGGTTGTGCAAATTATTCTACAGACAGTATCAATATGGGCCACATAACTGTGTTGTGTCAGCAAGAGTGTAACCAGCCAGCAGAAGGACATGGTCTTTCCCCTCTGTTTGGCATGGATGAAGCCACATCTGGAGCACTCTGCACAGTTCTGTGCTCCCCAGCATAAGAAGCACATTAACTTACTGGAGCTAGTCCAGCAGAGGGTCACAAAGATGTTTATGTAGCTGGATTGCCTGCTGTAGGAAGAGAGGCTGAAAGAACTGTGGTTTTTAGCTTGGAGAGGAGAAGTCTAAAGGGGACCTTATTGGTCTTTGGAAGTACCCAACGGCAGGAGATAGAAAAGAAAAGAGCCAGTCACCTCTTGGACATGCACACTGGAAGAATGGAAGGCAACAGTCACAAGCTGCAAAAAGGAAATTCTGATTAGTTATTAGATGTGATGTTAATTAACATTAATCACAGGGAGGTTAATCAAACACTGAAGCAGGTGCCCAAAGAGGCTCTGAAATCTTACTCTCAGGAGATTATTCAAACTTGACTCAGTAAAGCCCAAGGTAGCTAGGTGTAGTAGGCCCTGACTCAAGCAGGAGGTTGAACTAGATGATTTTTGGACTCTCTTCCAACAAAATATATTCTAATATTTTACTCTATGAATAAAAGTAAAAAGTATAAACTGCATAGGGGCAATCAGCAAACAAAAGAGTCTTTCTCAAGCAATTTAATCATACATAATTATTTGCCCAGCTGTGTGACAACATCCGAGTTTAATCTCACCCTAAATGAGTTTCAAGATGTGATTTCTAAATCAAATCAAGACTCTGAATCTTCTCAGACTTGCCTCACGTTAAGTATATAATGTTATGTTATTCACCAGACTGCCAAAACCTGTAAATCCTGGCAAGTCCACACATGATTTAAACATGCAGGGAGTTATGATCTCATCAAACACCATACATAAGACCTAATAATAAAGATATATTAATCAGTTTAGAAATCAAGATCTGGTTCACTTGTCTTGTGTTTTCTAGACACCATGCGTTCCCATGGTGAATTCTGTGAATCTAAACTTAATAAAGCTGTCTTCCTAACAAGCAGATATAATGACACATGTCTGTTCCAGTTTCATGAAAGCAGATCCTTTGGCATCAAGGCTGAAATATTTAATTAACAATAAACATGCTACCACTGTAGGCCTTTGAAAAAGAATGTTGTTTCTTGTTTCATTTCCCAGTTACATGGGTAGGGTTCTTTTTACTTCAGTTTGCCTGGCAGTTCAACAAACTGTCTTCCTCTTAAACTTGTTCTTCACATTTTATATCTACCACTATCCATCCATTCCTATTATAATTACTGCCCAGGCTTTTATGAATGACTCATACAGAAGGAACATAAGCATATGCATTCATTTGTGCTGTTTTATGAAGAACCACATTGTTGGTTGTTGACATAAAACATTTGTGACAACCTGTTAGAAAATGAAATTTACCCAACAAAGTTCACAGAGAAGAGTCTATCAAAAAAGTCATCAACAAGGATGAAAAAAAAAAAAAAAATCCAAAACCTTAGAGAATTCTTTCATATATTTCAAGGGTTAGGAAACTCTTTCAAGTTTGTAGGTCAAAGGCGACATATAGGGAGCAGAGTGCCGGTCAAGCAGAGGAAATGGTGCAGAGATCCAGAGAAAGTTTCATGTTTCCCCTCAACTCACTGCTGATCCTTGGTTGCCTTTTTTACAAAGGAACGTAATGGGAGACAGGCTTAACTGAAGCATAGAGGGAAGGTATAGCAAGAAAGGAAGGATGTGAAATAGGACCCTGCCCAACAGAAAAAAACAAAGAAAATGTTCCCCTACAGCTCAGTACCCCAGCCATGACTATGCCAGAATGGTGCTTCGGCTACAACAGATGGTTTTATGGCTTCCCACAATTTTTTTATCCTTCCCCATAAGATCATGGAGGCCAAACCAGTCCTCAGCCTAAATTATAGATGTGAAGAGTCACTGAACAAGGGTGAGGATGCTTTGACTAGCACAATCACCTCTGACTGCCCTGCAGTACCTAAGATACACAAGGAATAAAAAGATATGAGCCCCTCAAACCATGTTCATTCTTGGCAAAAGAATGAAGCTTTAAATATTTTTCTTATACAATGCAGCTTTTTTACACCTTTCCTCTTCTTCCAAAACTTTATGCCTTCTTTCACTCTTTGTCTCACCTTTTTCCTTGTATTATTCAGAGTAATATACAGACTTAGAGGCATAATGAGCATTCAGACCAGTAGAAACTAAACTGTATAGGCCTGCCAACTGCCAAAATGTTTTCCTAATCTTTCCTATTTTAATTCACAGTAAATGTGAGCTTTCATGGCCACTTACATTCACTTCCATGTCCACTTAAAGCAAAGATTTAAAAAGGTGTTATACTCCAAAGACATTTTCCAACTAATAGGTTCCCACTAAGGTCAAGTAATATTAGACACCATGTACACAGTCATAATCCTTTCTGCATTAGCCCAGAAAAAAAAGTTGCATGTTATTGTAAGGATATTTTACCACCTTTTGCTAGAAGACCAGTGACAAGTGGTGTCCCTCAGGGGTCTGTACTGGGACTGGTGCTGTTTAATATATTCATCATGACTTAGACAGTGAGATCGAGTGCACCCTCAGCAAGTTTGCGGATGACACCAAGCTGAGTGGTGCAGTTGACACACCAGAAGGACGGGATGACATCCAAAGTGACCTGGACAGGCTGGAGAGGTGGGCCTGTGTGAACTTCATGAGGTTTAACAAGGCCAAGTGCAGGGTTCTGCACCTGAGTCAGGGTAACCCCCAGTATCAATACAGTCTGGGGGAAGAAAGGATGGAGAGCAGCCCTGCCGAGAGGGACTTGGAGGTACTGATGGACAAAAAGCTGGACATGAGCCAGCAATGTGCACTGGCAGCCCAGAAGGTCAACCGTACTCTGGGCTGCATCCAGGACAGGCTGTGAGAGAGTTGGGCTTGCTCAGCCTGGAGAAGAGAAGGCTGTGGGGAGACCTGATTGCGGCCTTTCAGTACTTAAAGGGAGCCTATAGGAAAGATGGGGAAAATCTTTTTAGTAGGGCCAGCTGTGACAGGACAAGGGGTAATGGCTTTAAACTAAAGCAGGGTAGGTTTAGGCTGGATATAAGGAAGAAATTCTTTACAATGAGGGTATTGAGACACTGGAATGGGTTGCCCAGAGAGGTAGTGGAGGCCCCATCAGACCAGGTTGGATGGGGCTCTGAGCAACCTGATCTAGTTAAAGATGTCCCTGCTCACTGCAGGGGGCTTGGACTAGATGACCTCTAGGGGTCCCTTCCAACCCAAAACATTCTATGATTCTATGAAAACCAACATTCGTTGGGAGGGGAAAAAATGAGGAGATCTTTCCTTTACATAGCTACATTCTGGCATATAGCAACTTGGTAAACCACACTTGTTTTGGTTTGATATTTACTTTGACGGCTTATGAAGAGCATAGAATGCACTTATTTACTCTCACACATTAATTCGGACAGATATGTAATTGTCTTTCTATATAGTGCTGATCTGTATCTACCAAGCTTCAGACAGTAAACAAATCTAATTGGGCTGCACGTCAGTAGTTGGAAAATGCTACAGACCACTGCTACAGTGTTTCATCAATACTGATATAATAAAGGTATAAAGTCATATCAATACAAAGAAACCACACAGATCATAGTATACTCAAGAACTCCAATAAATTGTATTTCAGATTGTCTGAGTGAACTCCAATGTCATGAACCTACTGGTCATATATGCTGTTCTACAAATGTATTGAAATCAAAGTGGAAAAACTGTTTTTATCACATCATAAAACTGTCATTCATCTTTGTCTGTTTGACAGTCTTTTTTCCAAGAGAAGACCACACATCAAATAAGCAAGAAATTTCAAAGTACTCTCATGGTGCCTTAGAGCGGACTACATAACATGGCCTAGCATCTGCCATAGGTCATACCTAAGTTAAATCAGTTCCATTAATTTCCTCATTTACTTACATGAGTAAATCACCCATAAGAGTGAAAGCAAACGGAAAATTTAAATGCAAGACTTAGGTCACCAATTCTGAAATGGCACTGATGTACACTGATATTTTCAAAGATAAGCAAAACGTATGTTCATCAAACAACAAAACAATGTCAAGCAACATTACATAAAAGGAAAGAACAGGTTTACTTTTCCTCTGATTTCTGACATGCATAAAACATCAGAGAAAAACCTGTGAAATCCAAAGATACAATGTAAAAACCTTATTAGGCAATGAATGGCTGATCTCTTCATAGAATCACTAATGAAACTGAACATTTACATCATAATAACTAATCTCTTGATAACTGATTTTCATTCTTCCTATTTCATGAACCAGAATTCACATTGGATTCCACGGTTATTTAATTGGTATCCACAAAACCCCTCCACCCTTGCATCATTGCTGTGTTTTCCCAGTGCAGTCCCAAGCTTCTAAGATCTACTGCTAGTAAAAGAACCCAGCTGGCAGAAGATATGTTGTTTTTAAAATATCCAGTGAAGAACTACAAAAATAACCCTACCCTACTCTGAAGTAAATTCAGTAGCCCGGTCTTATATGAAATATATGGTATATGTGTGAATATCTAAGGGAGTGTTTTTCAGTGTGTTTTAGCCAAAGAATCTCTAAGCTATCATGTACGTATTTTAGGACATATAAGGGAGCACAGAAACATGCATCCCAGTATAAAATATATCCAAAATGTTAGATTACTAGAGCTGTTCACACAATATACTTACTTGAAGGCAATATGAACAACACTAAAATAAACATGGCTACTTAAAGTCTGACCCAGAAGTGAACTGAATGGCTTTAGTCAGGGTTAGTAAACGACAACCACCCAAAATGCAATATTTCCTGCATACCTTTAGAAACAAAAGAAACCAATATAAATTACACAGCTCTGTGATTCATACAGCTTGGGTTTATACAAACCAAATCAAAGATTAGAATTTCCAAAACTCACCGGCTCAACTTGCAAATTAATGAGCAGTACACTGCAACTTAATACAATTAAATCTCATGCAAGAAAAGGTAAAAAGAAAAAAGTGAAAGTAAACTTGTTATAAATGTTTTAATGGGCTCAGTATGAATTCTTTTGCAAGCCAGTAAAGCTAAAACAAAACTTCTAAGCTGTAAAATAACGTAAAGAAAAAGAAAACATGAGTATATTTCTCCCCTTTTTCCAAATAATCAGCATGTAAGCAACCAAAATGAGATTGCTGTTACTACAAGAGTGGAAGGGACTTTGGAAATTTAGTTAACATAGAGTTCACTTCTACTTCAATCTTAATAAGTGAAATAAAACATGATGTACCTGTTGATAAGGTTCCAGAGATTTGCAGATAGAAGGTGAGAGGTGTTTCAGAAATCCAACAATAAAAAAAGATAGCTAAATGGTTCCCGCCCTAGCACTGAAGTGGGCAAGACCAGAAAAGAAATGTTCTGCTATCACTGCTCTGCCAGCTAAATATTCCAAGGTGTAGAGGTTTCTCCTGACCCATAACAGATTGTGCAGGTTGAAACTACCCACAACACAACTAGTCCTCAGAGCACAGATGGTCTCATTACACTAATGAAAAGCAAAGCTTGTTGTTATAAATGTTAATGTAGAATCTGAATATGGAGCAACAATTTCAAATAAAAACACTACATTGGGAAACTCTCCTCCTGAGAAAGGGCTAGTGAACTTTTTAAATAGTTTTACAGTTCCCACATTTGCTTGCTGTGAGATTAATTTCCAAAAGATTTTTGGGAAATAGCAAAAAAACCAAATGGTTTCTGCTGTTTTGTTATGTGTTGTGTGAGCAAGGATGCATGCTCCATCTTAATGCGTCAGGTTTGCTGTACAGCTAAGAATCATAGTTTAGTGTTCTGGCATGCACTGGTCATCTATCTATTGCTTAATCATGCAAACGATGCCCTTCTTTCTCAGGAGACTTATGATATTCTCTGCCTGGGCTGCATAAAATGTATGGATTAAGACATTAGGACAGAGTGGTCTTGGGTATACTCTCATTTGCATCACACTCAGTGAAACATCAGGAAATCATCACCACCATCCCAATGATAATGTAGTACATGGGAAGCAGGAGGAGCTGCTGCTCCTGATTTTGGTTTAAGACAGGGGATTTCACATAAAAAGAGGACTGGGCCGAAATATATTCAATAGCTGATAGCCCATTTTAAGGGCTAACAAATGCAGTAAAACGCTTTGTTCAGCAAATCCTTAAGGGCCTACTAATAAAATACAGCTGGGAACATTACAAAGGTAATTTTGTGCAGTTTTAATTATATATTCACTGCTATGAGTAGCAGAAATAATAAGATTTTTTCCCCTTCTTAAATATATACCTGGGGCCTATTATGTTAGAGGAGAAGGTGTAGCACCTCTCTCATTGGTTCTAAGGAACATTCATCCTGAGTTTTAAAACACTCTTGAGACACTTCCTGGGAACAAAAGTGCTGGAAAAGGAGTAGGCCCAACAAAGCAACTCACTGTAAAATCAATTGAGGTTAAATTCAGCCCCATGCAAAAGAACAGCAGAATTCCTGTGCATCTACCTATGAAGCAGAACTTTAGCTAAGCTACAGAAAGCATATGCACCTTTCCAGCCTTTAAAAAAACATGCTTTTAGCCACTGTGAAGTCCTGCAGTTCTTAATTTGTTAGTTTCATCATTAAGAAAAAAATTTGGACCAATCCAATTTTTCTAATTTGGGAAACTGGTCCCACCGTTGGGCCCCATTAAGTGGTAATTTTCACAATACAAATGTGAGAGAAAAATCTAATATACTATTGCTGTTTTGATACTGTAGCATTTGTAGCAAAATTATCTCACTTATCTAAGTGAATGGGAATCACTAGGTGATGCAGGGGCATGACCTGTGTCACTATTTTACTTAAATACATATATATTCTTGGTCATCAAAGTGTTCCCTGGAATGAAGTCTTGTTTTGGGTTCTCTGCTATATCTAGGGGTTTTTAAATTCCTACCCATAAGGGCATGGAGATGTATTTAGTTGTCCTGAAAAACTACAATGATCTCCAAGGGATTAAAAAGATTTAACTTATTTTAATACTTTATCAAGCGCCAGTAATACTAGAAAGGTACGAAGAATGGAAGTCTCAGGTATGCCCTGTATGGACACCAAGGCACAGTTACATCTTGTCTCTGGGTGATATGGACTTGGGGAAATGAAGGAGCAGTGTTGGCAATTCTCACATTCACATACCCCAAGTACAGATTCACCAGTTGTCCCAAGTTCTCTGTGGCAAGCTTTTATTCTTTTTTTCTTTTGTTTTTCAGACAGTAGAGCTAAACAAAGGAGATCCATAGCATCCTATATCTGAGGTGTGGGATCTCTGCAGCAAACTAATACAAACCATAAAATATAATATGAAGAATTATATAGGATTTTTTCTGCTGGAGTAGATGGGGATCCTGGCAGTGAATGAGAAATGTTAGTGTCCTATTCTCTGCATAAACACAGAGCAAAACAAAGTCCCTACCCAAACAGCTTAGAGAATAGGGCAAGCAGATAGCATCAAGCAGACTCTGGAGAGTACAAAGACATAATATAGAAACCTTCTTCAAAACACATTTTGAATGTTTTAAGAATAGATGTGAGAATTCAGTGACCTAACTGGTTGCAATCACTCACCTAAGTGTCAAAAGATATGGTAATAAAAGTAGCAGAATTTTTGCCCCTTAAAAAAGATTTGTTCAACTTCTACTCCACTGCTGATCCTGTTCCTCCCTCACACTTACACTTCTGATAAAGTGACTATTTCCATAATCATTCTCCTGATGGATTTTTGTTATTATTGGGAAACGCTTGATGATCTCCACCAGTTGTAACTGCCAGATTTTTTTTACATTACATGCAATGTAATTGTATTACATTACATACTGGCCAATTGTATGAGGTTCAACAAGGCCAAGTTCTGGGGCCTGCACTCAGGTCACAACAACCCCTTGCAATGCTACAGGCTTGGGGAAGAGTGACTGAAAAGCTGCTTGGCAGAGAGGGATTGGGGGGATACTGGTTGACAGCCAGCTGAATATGAGCCAGCAGCGTACACAGGTGGCCAAGAAGGCTAACAGCATTCTGGCTTGTATCAGGAATAGTGTGGCCAGCAGGAGCAGGGAAATCATCCTTCCCCTGTACTTGGCACTAGTGAGGCCGCACCTCAAATACTGTCTTCATCAGTTTTGGGCCCCTCACTACAAGAAGGACATTGAGGCACTTATGAGGAGTGGCTGAGGGTTGCTTTAACCTAGAGAAGAGGAGGCTGAGGGGAGACCTGATCACCCTCTACATCTGCCTGACAGGAGGGGGTAGTGAGGTGGGTGTTGGTCTCTTCTCCCAGGTAATGGGTGATAGGACAAGAGGAAATGGCCTCAAGTTGCATCAGGGCAGGTTTAGATTAGATATTAGGAAACATTTCTTCATTGAAAGGTTTGTCAGCCACTGGAACAGTCTACCCAGGGAAGTGGTAGAGTCACCATCCCTGGACATATTTAAAAGACAGGTAGATGAGGTGCTTAGAGACATGGTTTAGTAGTGGACAGGTACGGTTGGACTCAATGATCTTCAAGGTCTTTTCCAACCAAATGATTCTATGATTCTATGGTTCTATGGTAGCATTTGAAAGGGCATAAAAATTATGTTTGAATTGTGTGGCAGATGCAGAAAATCCAATTACTTCACCTGAAACAGTGAAGAGATCATCATAAAGATCTCTGTATAATACTACAGGGACTGGAGGGAGTGCACTGGAAGACACAGTGGCCATCACAATGCTTCCAAGTTTGCCAAGAGCCATCCTTTTCTCTGCTACCTGGGCCTTCTAGGAGGGACTTTGTAGGAGACATCCTGCTTTGGCTTAACTAGAAGGACCTGCAATTCAGGGTTTAGCATTAGATGGCAGGAACTCCCACACTGTCAAATATAATTTGGGAAAGATCATTGTCCAGCCCAGTTTCCCATAGGCATGTCTTAAGGCACACACCTTTCCTTTGCATGTTTTTTTTCTGTGACAGTCATAACTTCCTTTGCCAAATTAGTGGAAGTTAAGCTCTTTGTATTTAAAAGTAGTTTGAGATGGTTAGATTGCAGGTCAGATAGCTTACCCTCAGCAGAAGTTTCCATTTATTTCATAGTGAAGCATACCAAGTCTGATACCTTACTCTATAGCATGGCACTGGCTGCTATCAGAACCAAGTCACCCAAAGGAATGGATGATTAATTTGATAATTTTTATGTTTCTGCTTACTGTAAGTATAAAGTTGAACTCTTTCAGCATATTTTTTGTTCCACAAGCCTCCACAGTATTTTTTCTAAGAGCTTCATTCCATAGTTACTTCTGTGATAGTGCAGCTTTTCAGTGAATCCGTCCTGGTGAGCAAGAGTATGTAACTATAAAGCTGCTTTTGGCTTACTAAGTTTTTGTCTCTGTTTGCTTGTTAGCTTCCCCTCCATCTTTCTTATTTCAAATATTAAGACAATTTTATTTAGCCTTTTCTTCATCACTTGTTCAATTCAACAACTTTTCTTTCACTCTCTTTGAATTTTTAATTTGCATCTCTTTTCTGTGTTGTTTGATATTTTCCTTTCTTGTATAAAGTTTTTGAGTGGGATAGTTATTTTTAATAAAGTTGCAGTAGTGTGACCAATGCAAGAGATAACATGACTGAGTGGGAACTATTCTTCAACTAATTTAATGTTCCCTTTTGCTTAATTGAATATTGACAAGCTCATTCTCCTCCCACTCTTATGAATACAATAGAATCACCAGAATAGACTTTATTTTACTACAATAACTCACAAAAAGCTATACCAAAATATCTGGGTCCATTTCAACTTTGATTTAGATACTTAGTCAGGGGAGTTTTGTCTTTTTTATATAAATGCTACCTCAATTTAAAATATTCTAAATAAATTTCACAGTGCTCTCAGTGAAACAGCAGGATTTTTGAGAACAAGGAGTGTATTTATAGAATTTAATACTTTGCCCTGCATACTGTGAGTCTGCTAAGTCAGAATATTAGTATTGTTAATGTTTGATCTAGAAAGTACTCTAAAATGCAGGACTGAAACCCATGCAACTGAGACGGGGGAAGCAAACAAAATTCAGACGTGCTACCAACTGAACCTGCACTCTGCAGCTGCCTCTTCTACACCAGCTAGTGACAGAACCACATCCTCCAGATACCTCTGCTCTCACCTCCTGATAGTTCAACTTGCTTATAATACATTAATTGCCTGGCATTCAAGGACACCCATCAAGAGAAGGTACCCTGTATACAGCACATTTCAGGCAGTGATAGACTTCACTAGCAGGAAGAAAGGAGAGCCTTGAGCCTTGCTCGTACTGCATTATAACTCATAATAAGTGGGAATATGTTTTCATTTCTCCATATCACACCAGAAACTGTAAAGATGATAACAGATAAGGCAGCACTCTTCATTTTCTTCCATCTAGTCATCGTATTGCTGCCTGAATACAGTGTTTATGTTGCTCAGAGCGAAAGAGCATACTTACAAATGTTTCTAAAACCACAAAACACAGACACATCACTCATACTAAAAACACTAGCAGGTATGATATGTTAGACAAGTTGATTTGGTCTTTTGGAAATGGTTTAGTATCTAAAATTTTGTATGCCATATATGAAGAAATAGTGCCAGCAGGATATTGAAAACCACTGAGAGCTCTGTAGGAAACATTAGGAAAGAATGGGGCAACTAAATGAATACCCAGGGAAAATAGATACTATAAAATTGGATCCCTGCTGTATCAACCTTTGTGGATGATATTGCCAATTTGGAAAACAGTAGATTTCAGGGGGGTTGGTAACCAGAAGTTATATGGAATATTACTTAAGTCTCTGTTTTTGCATTGGAAACTGCAACACTTTCAAGTATAATAGAAATAACTCAATCTTCCTATTATCCAAAAAAATTGTTGTCTCAAACTGTATCATCTATTTGGATTCACAGTAAAATTGTTGAAAGGTGAAACAGTGCAGAAACCATCTGTCAGCTAAGACTGAGGATTAATTGACACAAATTTCTTAATGTATTTTACACTTACACTTCATGTGATAAAACAGTGCATCTGTTACACTTATTTCCTTACAGAGTAAGGGATAAAAGTCACACAAATATAAATTAGAAGTGAGTTGTATGGGCAGAAATAAGTACTGAGTTTTAGTTCTTCAGTTTCTTTGTGTTCAACTTAAGATGCTAAATAACATTCCATGATTGTTGAAAACAAGGTTTTAAGGACTCTTAAGCTTAAACTTCAAAATTTAAAATGATGAAATCAAAACTTTGTCTTGTTAATCTTTCTGAAGAAACTCTTTTTGCTAAGGAATTTTTGAAAATGGTAACTGGAGAGAGCTTGCAGATGGAAAAGTCCCTTTCTACCTGTTAGTTTCAAGTTCCTGTAACAACTGAAAATGACAACTCTTTAAACAGCAATGTGAGAAGTTCATGATCTCCTCTCAAACACTGGCTTGAAAGAAAATGGCAATTATCTAGAGGAGATCTTTTTCCCATATCTTTTTTTAAATGCTTTATTTTACCATGTTATTTAGTAAGCCTGTTGAGTAAATAATGTCCTATCCTCCCCCCTCTGTCTCCTAGGGACCTGTAATTCTAGGATCAGCAGCCACTTCATTTTGCTGGAGATTTCTTTTTTGTTTCAGAACGCAGCCACAGCACAACGATTGATTTGCGTGCAAATGTAATTGTTCTGAAAAGCTATGAAACCTTGACTCTCACAAGATACAGACGAAAGCAGATTCCAAAACATGCATACTTGACATAAGACAGCCCTGAACTTCTACATGCATAGTAAAAGAAATATCATTTGCCCAAAGTGTAAACAGCCGGCATACATTTACCAGGGTCAGTAAACTTTGGTGCTAATCAATTTGGATTAATGATGTACAAATAATGAGCCGCACTTAAAACAGCTATGTTGTCAAAACATTGCTCTTTTAATCCCTGATAAATTATGAGGTTTATAAAAGCAGATTTTTGCAGATAATTGAAGATTTATTTAAACATATGCGGAAAGCAGATTAAGTGCGAATCCAGTGCTGTTAAAGTAAACTATACGTCTGTCATGAGTCTTTGTACTTCACCGTTTCATAAATCCTCATCTAGTTGTATATATATTTTTACTATAATCCAACTTTATTTTATGTCTAGACTTTTCACTTTAAAGAAAGTCATACATTAACTCAGTTTTAAGATCCTTTCAGTGCATCAGATGAGAATGCATTAGGTTTTAAAACAAACAAATAACTTTCATGTTGGATGACCTCTTTTCACCCCTTTCCACCTGTCTTAAATGGGAAATACAGGAAGAGCTTTCCTTAAGGATGTTTACATAGATGCTTTGTAAGCATGCTTGTATCTTAGTTGAAGCTGAGTGGTATGTCCACTTAATTTTACAAAAAAAAATAATGCAAACATCTTATTGCTTCTGTACAAAATCAATTTCCAAGTTAGAAGGAAAACCACAAATTACTGATAATTGATTAAAAATTATTTCCTTTTTTTTTTTTCTTTAATGGTGCATAAATGTCTTGTAATTTATTGACAAAGCTTTGTGACATAAGACCAACGGCAATGAGGTCCATCTTTAGGCACAAGTACAAGTACACTAAATGTAATATTTCTAAACATTTTTGATGTTAAACAAAATAAAATTAATCATTAAAACTGTAATTTAATATTAACTGTTCTTTGGCTGGCTCTCCCCCTTCTGCCTTCCCTACCACAAGCATATGCAGTCCTTTTCCTCAGAAACAACACCATAGATCATACTGTGTTGTTGTATTTAGTACTTGGAGAAACAGCATCTGACAGCTAGGCACTAACATGCCTGAAAAGTTGTCCGCTGAGCACACCCAGCAGAGTGACTCCATTCCTACTTAACCGATGTTAGCCAGAGCCACGGGTAGGAGTAAGTCAAAAGAAGAGAATGAGGAGTCTGTAATTAGTGATTTTAGTGATTTAGCCCACAAAAACTGTCAGTAAAAATCCTGGCACAGCAAAAGCAATAAATGCTGAACAATGAAAGAGCTAGCTACAAGATGATGTGCAGTGCCCATTTTAAATGCAAGTATACTAATTTCATATAATGTTTGAGATTTTCGTTAACCAACACCCAGAAGGCAAGTTTTGCTGCCTGCATTTCCTTACCGCTTCTCAGCTCTGCCTTTGCCAGAAGTTGTGTTAATGATTCCTTACTCTTTGCTGCCAATAGTTTCCTGATAATGTCAACAAAACAAACATGGACAAATCAACTTCCTAAATCTAATAAAATTAAAAAAAAAAACAACATGACATTATTTTTCCTGCAGCTCTGAAATGAAGAGGCTGACCTTAAACAGTAAAATATTCTATTCTTGGCATCTCTCCCTGTCAACTTTGTGCACTGCCAACTGCAGTCCTCAGAGTTTGTTGCCTTCATTGCCAGATCAGCATTGTATGAATCTACTATATGCCAACCAATAAAAAGAGAATTTATGTGAAGATAAACAGCTCTGTGTCTGCTTCTGAACAGTAATGACAAAGTTGTGGGTAATATGAAGGTGGCAATTGGCAGACTCAAGCTTTTTGTAATCCAGCATACAAGAAAAAGAAGACATGTTATTAACATTGTATCTTTGAAGGTACAGAATGCAGGTACTATCCAGTACCTGGCCAAAAGATCTTCTCATCATAGGTCTCAAATCAGATACAGGAATGTATAGGTAAGGAAACCAAAATAATCTCTTTCTTTCTTGCTGGGGGTTGGGGTTTTTTTCAAAGCATTTTTAGCCAATGAGACATGTTGTTGCCTTCAAAAATACCAAGTTGGCTGTACACCGAATACCCTCTTTTTTCAGATTGTAAAACTTCATTTAGAATCCCTAGGGAAAAAATCAAAAGGCTGTAGATCAGTGTAATAATGTGACCAACCACCACGAATTCAGACAACAGCTGCCATAATGTGCTCTAGGAATAAAAGTTGGATTGATTCACTGCTTGGGAAAAGTGTAGTTTCAATCCTTACATTTCCATCATTTTGCTATATTTTGCATCTGCAGCTCCCACCGTCAGGATACTTAGAGAGTAAGGGAACCACCACAGCTGTGATCTATATTCTCTATAGAATAGTCTAAATAATTTATCATTATAGAGTAGTATAGCTAAACCCCATAACTCTTCAGATCTACAAAAGTCTGCACATACCTTTGCTTATGTGAAGAGTTCCTGTTCTTGCATTTGCATTCATAAATCCAGTCACTTGGGTCTGCCATTTTCTTGATCATATTTGTACTGCATTTTGATCCTCACTTTCTACAAATATTTAAACAAACAATCTGACAAAGTGTCATAGATTTTGATGAACACTTTTGAATAATTTCTACACACAGCAATGGGTACAAACCGTCACCTCCATTTTTTTTCCAGATTTTCAAAACCTGAGCAGGGCTTAGTTTGATTGTTCATTAGTGCCTACCAGCATTTGGAACAAACACTTACTTAGATTTAATCGGATAACTTGTGCTTAACGGTTATTCCTCAATTCCTCACAGCAGAACCATCCCAAGGCAGCTGCTTCCCCGGCAGTAGAGGGGAAATGCAATCCTGCAGCAGTAGCAGTGCAGCTGATTTCCTGTGGGTAGAGGAGACAGAGCAGTAGGAACTGTTGGGCTGGACAATGAGGGACCTGTGGGAAATTTTTGGAAGCTGCTTGAGTTTCCTCTCCTTATAAGCTCTTTTTTTCCCCTTGGGTTCTTACTTTTTCACCTCACTAGTACAGCTCACTTCTTACCTTCCTTCTGCAGGTACAAATGAGTATTTCATCATCCTCCCCACATTTATCTATTTCTACCCCACAAGAAGTAATGCAATTTCTGGGAGATTTGTGTTTTGCTTTTTTTACGTTATAAAATCTTCTTTATTCTAGCATAACAGCATCTGCATTAGGATATCTGCACTGATCTAACCTACTCCTGTAGCAAGACCATCCCTTTCTTTTTCAGACAGGCAGGAAAACCACAAAAACTGCAGTTACAAAATACACTCCTTGTAATGTGTGAGATTTTGAATATTGTGTCCACAAGGATGTTGTTAGAATTTATTTATATATTCTTGCGTTCGCTAGTGGGGGTGAATTTATTTATTAAGTAGCTAGATAAGCTTCTTATAGGAATAATGTATTGATTATATGATATTAGAGGACATATGGGTAGGGTTGCAATGCACTGAAAGAACCTCAGAGTTTTCTGAAGTAGTATTGATACACAGATTATCAGTCTCTTCACAGTGATGTTGCTCTCAGACCTTGTCAAAAAGCAGCATCAAAAAGTGTCTTCTCCAGGGAAGTAAAACTGAACTTGTTTTACTGAAATTCAAAAATCACAACAGGCTTGTCTGATACAGCAGCCAAATTATGCCAGCAGGCAAAAGGTGATTGGACTAAAATAAACCAGAAGCTCTGTAGTTAGATAGATTACCTATTCCAACAAAAGCTCTCTAAGCCTGACAAATTTTTCTACTTTTTACCATGATTTAATTGTACTGTGCAGAAATTTTTTTCCCAATATGTTTACCAAAATTATTTCTACAGTCATGTAGTTTAAGTAGACAGTTCATTTTTAATTTTAGTGGTTTGTTAGCATGGATTTTTTTTTTTCATTTTTCAAAGTAATAAGTTCTTCTGGCATGACTTTTATTCTATCGGGCTTTCAATGCATCCAAAACCTCTACTAGATAGTTTGGAAGTTCTTTTTCACTGCTTGGCTGTTCATGTATCTTCTAGCCACTTCAAAAACAATTACTTTTTTCCCAGCCCATGCATGAACCAATCTGACAGGTAGAGAGGAAGGATAAAGCACCTGGGAGCATGAGGAAAGATGAATAAGGTTATGCTTTCAATGACAAGTACCCATGTTCTCCCCTTCCTTGCCTCGGGTGCCTCTCGCTCTGGTTGCAGCTCAGCCATCCACAGCTCCTCATCTTCTGTGCCTCGCTCTTCAATGAGCCCTTCACCTGAGTAAAGTTATTAACACTTTTCCTCAGATTTCAGTATTACATTTAAACACTCACTCAGCCAGCAAATAGAGAAGTGACTACAGCTCCACATGTCTACAGCAACTTCTTTTGTCTTTTGGTGGGGTTGCCACAAATAATTTTTCTTTGATTGACTCATCTCTCACTTCTTAACTTCTCAATCTCCTCCTGCCACCCAAAGAAATGGACAGGTCACGAGTGTGCATTCATGCTGTTCTTTCTACCCACTGGCCAATGATATCTCGGGTCTGCTCCTGACCAAGTCAATATCAGGTGGTGGTCTGCTGGACATTTTTATCTGTGTCCTTAACCGCAACACAATCTCTGTGTGTATAATAAATGGAGATTATTTTAAAAAAAATTGATCCTATAGATACTAAGCTCAAATATTTCTTCTTCCCTTCTTTTTCCCTTTCCTCATACCCTTGCTTCACCTTCCCCACTGTTTTCACACTCTGAGTCAGGAAGGACAGCTTTTGAGGGCACATACTAGCATAGCATTTTTCTGGCAAAGTTAGCAGCTGTGTCTCCAGTTATTTATAATTTTTTTTTTTCCAGTAAGCCATATTTTATGCCTGCAACATAACCAGAAGGTCAAACCTTTTGATTTTAAAAATCACAGTCATATTCTGTGCCATAAAACTTAAATAATCATAAATATTCACATGTGAAGTACAGAGGGGGGTTGGTTCTCCACAGTGTTTTGTCTCCACTTTACTGGGTTTATAATTTGATGTGGTTAGCGGTGTCTCTGCTCACTGAAGGGGGGTTGGACTAGATGACCTCTAGGGGTCCCTTCTAGCCCAAAACATTCTACGATTCTATGATAATTTATATTTGGGTGGAGAGACTTAGCTAACTGGGACTCCTGAAATTTTCTGAAAAAAAACACATGAAAAAAACAGGCAATCACAGATATAATTGTGTCTCAGACACTTCAAAAAATGCTACTACACAGAACTTTCTAATAGAGAGCTACATCACAAGTGCATTATGGTTTCTCAGTCGTGATGTGTCTATGTAACAAATTGCAGTGCCAGGCGAGGTTACTCATGTTAGCTCTAAGGATGCTAGCTGGAAGCTGGCAGCAAGCCGGCTGCATTAGCTGAGGTTTGCGGGGGCTAACGAGATGCTCCCAGGGGCAGACTCTACATGCCAAGGCAGGGCACCACACTAACGTAAGGCTGCAGCTTCCAGACACCCAGTGAGTTCATTCTGAGTATTACTGTGGGGCACTGCACTACACTACATTGACATATCTAAATGGTTCTGCTATTTGGTCTCCTTATGCTTTGGAGGGGAAATAAAACATGAAAGGCATACAGTGAACTATAATATGCTGGATGCTCGGTTGACCAACCCAGTCCCACACTCCAGTCCACCTGCACTGAGTGACAGAGGCACAGTTAAAAGGGCATAAGCACACCAGCTACCACAGGGCTATCAGCATTCCACACTGACAGCACACGGTAAAGTTTTGGTTATATGAGTTTGTACAAATAGCATAATCCAGTGATTAAAAAATCGTGCTTGAATCATTACTGTCTTTACTTCACAAAGAAGTCATTTGATTACAAGCATTAATTAAAAATACATACATGTTCAAATATATTGAAGGCAATAGAATCCTGTGCTATGCCATAAAAAAAAAAAGAATTAATACAGGCCCAGTCTTCCTTGCGCTTACATAAGTATTGCTGACACATTAATCCTTTCATTCGGATATTAATGAATGAGGGAGACTGCAAAATTTTCAGGGAGCTATTCACCCAATAGAAAAAAAAAAAAAAAAAAAAAAAAAAAGAAAAGGGGAGACTAAGGGGTAAAATCTATTGGAGAGACAGGAAATGTTCCCCAATGTGTGAGCTATGACACACCTATTCTGTTATATGAAACTATATTTTGAAGACTTTGAAGAGTCACCAGAATTTTTAATACCTTCATTTGAAAACAAAATTTGCATTTTTACTTCATTTTTTTTCTTTGTACTTTGTTCTTTGTTAAATCAGTATTTTTCCTTATAGGAACTTTTAATCCGTAATTTATAGCTGAGATACACATAAAAAGAAATTCAAATATACCTTTATAAGTCACCAGCAGTATACTGTGTGGACTTAAGGAGCACCTGGACTCATCTTGACTCACATAGATAAGTATCTCCTCCCTGTGACAAATTGATGTTTAAAATCTCACACTTGCAGCTAAGCCCTGACTGTATGAGGGGGAAAAATGAAGCATGGATTAAGAACACACAGAAAAATCATTATGTAGATGTAGCTGCACCTCAAGACTATCTCCGGTTTCAATGCAGAACCCCAAAGCATCAACGTTTCACTGGAAGAAGTCATGAAACTATAGGAACCTTGGTTAAAATCTGGCCTGAATTTGTAATAAAATAATAAGCCAGGTGAGTTTGGTTTTGCTACTTTTACAAGCATTTCAGAGATCTGCAGTTCTTATCTAACTTTTCTGCTGGTATGAAGCTGTGTCACTCATGAACAGCTGGGACTATGACACAGCCGAGACAAATGTCTTACTGAGGTAACGTCTGTTAGTCAATGTGAGTGTTTTATAATAAAAATAAACTTGCTCAGGCAAAACTGGTTGAGGACTGTTAGTTGGCATCTTTTGGCAGAACTGAGAAAGCAGCAAGCTTACCTTCCCATAACATTATCTTTACCATTTTATTTGCATTACAGTCATGTCTGTAAGTGCTTCCTGGAAGCTGCTGTAGTCTAAATAAAGATCTAGGGTTTCACCTTTGTTATTTCTGCTGCTAATGCACCGAATTAAAACCAAAACCAAATATACTTAAAGAAATTATGTGAGATGTAACAAACAATGCCAGCATCAATTAGTTTTCAAAAAAATGTGTTTCATTTTTTAAACAGAGGCAGATCAAACCCAAAACATTATATGAGAATGATTCAGTGCCAACTGGGGAGAAGGATGCTGTAAATCACAGCTGGGTGCTCTCCTGCATACATCTGTCTCTAGTCCTGATCTGTCAATGTGGAGAGACCTTCACTGGAGTCCAGAAACACTTTGCCACCTCAGTCTACTTGAGGCTTGCTGGGAAGATTCCCACTGATGCCGAAGCCCATGACAGCAGGAAATTTTACACAAGATGTTCAGAAATACAACCCTGTATGTTGAGTTCCCCTATTATCTTGCAGAATTCTTTTTAAACAAGCATATAACGTCTATTATAATATATATATTACTCTTGTTCTTCAGCACAAGGTATAAAACCTATGAAATAGTTACATAACATTCTGTGAATTATAGTTAATTTACAGATGTGTTTGATTCCTTTTAACAGTGAAGATGAAAAGAAGCATCAAGGACACCATTATTCTCTTTGTAATAATCATGAAATCTTCAACCACAGAAAAATTCTACAGTTTAACCTTTCGTGTGGAAGGGGGTTCCATTAGAAGAACAAGCTAATAGCATCTGATTCACATCTAAATGAGTCATTCAATTATGCCACGAGCATCAAGGAAACAGAATGGGCTAAGATTTGAGGATAGTCTTGGTCATTGGATACGCTCTAAAAGCATCTAAAATCAGTCACTTAAGAACTGTAAACAGAGAGAAGAGATTTGTTACAGCATTCAGAAGAGCATGGCACCACTGTCTTTATATGCAGCTATGAAGAGTCGGTCCATGCTCTGATTTCTGAATTGGAAATGGCAATGTTCCTTCCAAATACAAGCAAAGAGAAGGGAGGGGAATAAACTTTGCTCTTTATGCCCTGCAATGCACAATATGCTTTTTAGTGGTGGATTTTGGTATTTTATATTTTCAAAGTAAACACACACACAAACAAAACAAAAAGGAGAAGACTGAAAAGCAGTGAAATTGAATTAAATACTTGCCCACAGGAAAGCACAAATCTTCCACAGCTAAGGGCCCAGATCTGCAGTCCACATAGAAGCACAGCTCGTATTAAAGCAAATGAGTGCACTGCCACTGTGAGAACCAAAGGACTGGAATGTAAAAAGGAAAAAAATAAAAACCTCACACTTTCATGCCGTTTTGAATGCACAGAGTAAAATCCCATCTACTACTATTTGAAGCTCATAAAGAGCAATGGGCAAAGGCAAGATCCTGCAACTGAGCACAAAACAGACCAAAAGCTTTATGCCAATTTTGCGTCAAACACCCATGCAATTTAGATTTCCGTGCCTCCGGCTACTCAGGGCATGCGGGGATGGCACCTGGATAATCACTGTGCTCCTAATCTGGCAGCCGGGGAAGGGCAAACTCACCATGATTGACTGACACTTAGCTGTGTCAGGGAGCCTAATTTGATCACCATCCATATGTTCCCCATGAGGAAAAGGAACAAAAGCAAAAAACTGATTCTGGCTGTAAATGACACGTAATTCTTGCATTTAGCACTTCAGTTTAGCAATCTTTGCATCTACAATTGTATTAAGAAAGAGCAACTGTATTAGTTATGGTAATCTCATTCTACCATTTTAAGTGACATGTTGTTTGTGTGGGTGCTTGTAGCTCTGCATGCTTGTATGCAAACAAATGGAAGAGAAGTCTGAATGCCTGCCAAACCGAAAAGGAAATAAACAGCAGGGAATGAAATGATTTTTTTCAGACTTCTGAGAAACAATTACAAGGAAGAAAGAGTAAAGCCCAAAAGCACAAGAAAGCACTTAGCAGTAACTGAGGCTCCTTGGGACCTGGATCATGTTAAAGGATCTGTTCAGGTGTATCCAACCTAAGTATATCACTGTAAATGCATAGATTTTTAAGGCCAGGAGGGATCATTAGTTATGATCATCCATTTTCATCTACCACAGGATATAGAGAATTTCTCCCAATGAGGCCTGAATAAAACCTGACACTTAATGAAGCAGGAGAACATCTTTTAGGACAGAGCCAATTTTCATGTAAAACCTTTGGTCCTGCTTATTTGGGGGAAAATTTTGCCAGCTGTGTATCCTCTTGTACACATTTTAAGTATATTCAACACAGGACTAGCAGGACTAATTGTCCTACTTGTAAAGTACCTGAAGAGGAAGAGGAAGCTTAAACGGGATTCCAGCAGTGGTCAGGGTCTCTTCACTGGCATAAATTTTATCCTGTGCTAGTGCATATTCACATTGAAAGCAGAAATCCACGGGGAAGTCAATAAAGACTTTCATTTGCCATTGCAGGGTTTATTCACATCCAAGGGCAAGAAAACAAAACAAAACAAGAAAATATTCGACATGAAACAACAGAAGCAATTAATGCTCAACCTCGTGGAAAGGATAGGACAGGCAAATGAAGAAACACTGTGTAATGAGTAGCCCAGCTGAGACTGTAGCCCAACTTGGTGCTTCTGTTGCTGGGTCTAATATTGTCCTAACCAGAGCCTTTTTCCCCTGCATGCCTTTTTTAGGCTCCCCGGTCAAGGTTCTCACCAAATTTGAAATCATCTACCTTGTTCACCAGCCTCCTCTTTCATTAGCAGGAGAGCAGAGAGGGGATTATCACACTACCTGCTGGTCCTACTTGTTTGTTGCGTGTGTGTGTAATAAATGACTTTATTGTAATAGCACAAATTATCAGTGAACTAACATCCAGAGATGTGGGAAATTTTATTTAGCTTGGATAAACAACAAGCCTCAACATTTTGTTTCTTTATTTCAACACTTAACCCCTCTTTTCTTGGCAATAGGGCCTTCCTTAATCTCCTTTAATGCAGAGAATAACCATCATGGATTAATCAAACCTATGATTCAGCTAGAGAAATGAAAAAGCCCAGTTGTAAAGTATAACAGCTATAAGATATCTCAGGGTAGACTGATGAAGTAGACAATAGGCAAGAGCTGAAGTTTACTCATAAGCAGGGATACAATCAAAAAATTTCATGCCTGGCAACTCCTGCTTACCTCCGAACCACGCAGAGAAGCAGTAACCAGTATTACTCAGGCAACAGGGTACAATAATCTCTCTGAGGCACTGCATAGCAATTGTTTCAGGAATTTGCATTTTACCTCAAAATCCCACACAGGGGTCTACCTCACGTTGACAGTAAGCACTCTGACTTTATGTCAAGGAAAGTATTTCACCTGGGAATACCAACCCCTATGTGAATGGGTTTTGTATACATGTATTATAGGCCAAATTTCTGTCTCCTATCTGAGAACAGATGTTATCCTGCTGTGACTAGAGGCAAAAAATGAGAGAGAAAAAGAAGGAAAAAGTGACAAGAAGCCACAATAATTTTCCCCTAAATTGTGAAGGTTGTTCTTTCACCTTTGCAAATAGGCTTCATTTTTGTTAGCCTACTGTTACTGCTCTGTGTTCTGCATGTATCACACCAGGATTTTAAATACCCAGTACTGTATTTTTGAAATGTTTTGAATTACATGAATATTTTCACTGAAAAGCGTGTCTAAAAACTGAGCTACCACTAAGCTAACCTTCTGAAGCTCAGCATGGAAAGACTTCAGAAGAGCAATATTCTGAAAGTAAAAAAAAAAAAAAAAAAGAAAAGAAAAATGGATTATCAGAATCTAAGTCCCAAATGATTCTGTTCAATTTTATAATGTATTTCATTATTGGTTTTTCTTTTCTGTCAATGTTGCCTGAAAGTTTTTCTCTGGTTATTTCTAGAAAAGACCTATCTTAATTCCCAGACAAAAAAGCACATGAGGACTATACCCAGTTCTCAGCTAGTGAAACTTAGAATATAAAAATACAAACTCTCACTGTCTCTTAAAGCTCTTAATATTAGACTAAAGGTAAGTTTAATAAAGAGAAGTTGCAAGCAGGTAAAATATTGCTTCTCTTTCTCATTAGGGTGCGGTGAAAATTAATTCCTGTGCGGAAAGTGCTTTGAGATCTTTGCATGAAAGGCATCACTTTGGTTAAGAGCAAACTAGTATTATTAAGTGTTATTAAAATAAATTACAGGCAGAGAACATCATAAATGTTTCCATGTAGGTTAAACCTGAGAACTGGTGTCTGTTGCATTGTAGCTCAAGTTTAACCTTTAGAGCACCAACATCATATGAATCTCATTTACACTGCAAAGATAAGGCTCCCCTGGGCCTTCCAACCTCCCAGCCATGGCCGAAACAGCTAGCTGACAGCCAAAACACTGTAATTGCCAAGGAACGTTGTAAAGTAATTTGGAATTACAAAAGGAAGCAAATAGTAGTTTCATGTTTAAATTTGTTTTGTTTTAAGAATACACAATTGTAAATACAGAATTGTGTGGATCAAGTGCAAACGTCTTAGTTCTGAAATCCATAATTTTATATTACAACACTCAAATCAGTGTCTACCAATAGAGAAACTGCAAGACTTGGAAGGTACTGCTGAAAAGGAATGAATAGAAGGAGCAGAACTACCAGTTTTCTCTCTCGATTCTTGCTGTTGATTTTCATGCTTTAAGGTGATAACTAAAGCTATGAAAATGCCAGACCTGGAGACCAAGGTCTTTTGTGTAATCACAAAACAAGCATAACACAAAGCAGCATCAACACATACTTGCTAAATCCTCAGTATTGCCCACATGCAGAGGCCTGACAGGATTGTACTGTTCATGAATTTGCTGTTTGAAAAACCAGGCTATATCTGGACATAGGTAAACATATCAATTTAAGTCACATTCAGTACCCTGATATCCAACTGGATTGTGAGCTTTTGGGACTTAGGTTTATAAATACAAAGCAATAGTCATAAAGCCTGCTTAGAAAGGTATTAACTAAGAAAGAGAGTAGAAAAGAGAATGTAGCTGAGAAGAGCCAAGAACAGTGATAGAGTAGACACTTCAGCTATTATTAACACTGACATTTTTTGGTTTTGATTAAGATGTCAAAAATGGAGAGAGAGATATGTTTAGTTTATAAAAGTGTTACTACTGACATATAAAATTTTTAAAGCTTTAAAAATATGCAAAGTGGCCAGTAAAAGAAAATTCATTTTGTATTGTTCTCATAAGGGTTATTTAGAAAGGTACCTTGGCGTAGGAAAAACTGTGTATCCTCTTGTGAACACCTGTGAACTGTTGAGTTTAATTGGGCAACAGCTGGTGCTGATTGTGGGTTTTCTTGCTGTATCTCATTACTGGTTTCCCCTTTGCTCTTTCCTGATTCAGTGTTGCTGGTGTGTGCTGCTTAAAGGACCCTCACAGAAATAGTTAAAGATAGTCAAAGAAAATGATTGAAATTGTTTCTGTGTACATCTGTGTACTGTTGAACTTACTCAGACTACAGCAGATGTGTAATGTATGAGGGTGGTGGTCTGGGGATATCACACATTGGCTGACAGTCCTCACAATATCTTTCGTTCTCGACTTAGGCATCGAGTTTTTCTGCAGAGGTTAGGAGAAATTGTGATTTAAAGCTATTTATGGGCTAAAAAGCTCAAAAAAAAGCGCCCATAAAAAACTTGTCATTTTGCAGTGGAATAGATTCCTTGCTTCTCACTTCAATAAAATTATAAAGAAGTAATCATGTATGTCCTACTGCATTATCTTGCTAAGCATTCTTAGGGCAAAGCTGCTGATCCTAAGAGCCAAACTACCATCTTTTGCAATGTTTAGGAGAATTAGGAGTTCAGAGAGAAGACATTTTGAGTGCTGACCTTGCCAAAAGCAGAGAAACTCAGAGTGCACAAAGTAGGAGAGTAAATGGCAGATGAAAAATGAGGTTTTCTGGAAGAAAGTAATGAAAGAAAGCAAAAGAAAAAGCCCTCTGCAGTGAAATTATCTGCTAGATGCCTATTGCAAAATAAGAACATAATTCTGAGAAAATCTGAAATTGTTAACAGAAGAACAACACTAAAAATATGTTTGGAAGAAAAGTTAGTTACTAATGACTTGAGTGAGATCAGAACTAGAAGACTACATTTGACTGCTTTTGAAAATGGAAATTCTCTCCTGTTTTCCTGATGTATAAGTTCTTCCTCAGAGAGAAAATAGGATTAAAATTAGCCCTTCAGCTAGTGCTGTTTAAAAAAAAAAAGTTGTCAGATACAGTGCTCTGAAATAGCTATTAAGTGAACACTCACTTTAGTTTCAGCATATAGTAAGTTTAAATATAGGTCAATAAAGCTGATTTTAATACTGCAGATATTCAACTGATATTTATAAACTACATAACTTCCAATTTGTGTAACACTACAACATATTATGAACATACTACTATATACACTGATATTATCACCATAAAATTTACATTAATCTACCATATTATAACCACATGAAACCATTAAATATTTTGTCTTTGTAATAATATTTTGATTTCCAATGCCATTTATATTAAGAACCTTTTTCATTTTCATCTCTTTAAAAACAGGAAAAAGAAAAGCAGGCAACAAAGAAGACAGTAATGCTGTGTGCAGCAAGTTAAAAAAGGTTTTAACATAAATACCACTTTGGGGTATAAGTATACTTTACTTATATATACAAAATATGAAGTCTACTTTATCAATAACTGAACATGACTTAATCTATACACACTTAGTTGAGGTAATATCTCCTTAAGTAGCATAGGACTGACATATATTTGGACCTATTTTACCTTTGCATTGGAATAGGAGTACTGAATATATAAATATGCTCAGAAATACTTATACCTGTGAGAGTACAGGACAATTATGAATATTTATAACCCTGAATTGTGAAGAGTTGGATTTATATTAATTGGCGTTACCATTGATAGTTTTAGATTTACCTATTAGTGTTCTTATAAATCTCATTAATAGAGGTCCCCTTAGCAATTTGCTTTCACTAATTCTGCAGCTGTAGCAATAGAAAGCATTAAGGTGCTTTGAGACAATTTTCAGCCAGTGTCCCTGCATCTAGCAAGACATATTTATTGCAGCATTGTGTTTTATGTCTTTATCTTTATTAATGCAGTATTAGCATTGTTATTACCCTCAGAAGATAATTTCTATATGCACAGAATACCTAATAATGAAGAAAGAATTTATTTACTGGTCCTTGTTAAGATAAGAAACACATTTGTCGTGACTTGACAGAAGAAACACATTCTTACTTAAAGATCATAGTCTTTGTGTTGAATCAGATAAACATTAATACCAAGTTTACAGTCAGTGTCATGTTTCTGGTAACTCCAAAATTTGTAGCTAATTTAGTCTGTAATATTTTGTTACTAAAATTTAGTTTGTCTACTGGGCTACTGAAGCTTCCACCTCGGCACGAGGTGGCAGCTAGGTTCTGTGTTTGGAAAAAAGAGCTCACTGATCACCTCCCTGCTTATTAGGTTGCTTTTTCCCAAAAGAAACTGTGCACATATCTGCCCCATCTCTGTCAGACCCACCCATTTTCCTGAGTCAGATGCAATGACAGACCCACAACAACATCTCTCTGCTCTGCTAAATGGCTGCCTCATAAGAGGAAATATGACAGGTCAGTTCACAAGGAGTTAAAGGATTCTGGTTAGGATGAAGACAGATACAACATTTGCCAAGACTATGAAATTATTTCTTTTTAAATACTAGGCAAACAATTCTAGGTCTACAGCAGATAAAAAAATCTAGATAAACTTCCTGAAATTCACCACAGTAAAATTAATATATCTTTCCTAAGCTTGGTTGCAAATACGAGACATGCCCCTAACTAGCTTATAGCAATATCAAATAAAATCAGGTTACGGCAAGATACCTCAGTTTCATTATACATTCACCTGCATCTTACAGTTGCAATTCATATCAGAACCAAAGCCATATTTCCAAAGGCTATAGATTTTTACATCAAAGGCTTGGTTCTTGGCAGAAACAACTAGCCATTTAGAGGAATAATGCTACAAATGCAGAAATACTAGTTAGTTATGTTCAGAGAAAGAAAGTAGGTTAATGACAGTAAAAGCTGCCAAAAGCTTGACAAACACCTTGCTCTTCCAAGACTAATCACACCATTTTTAGCCACTCAGCTAGTCCTTGAAAGGTTTTTTTGAGGCCCCTATGAGCCATTAGAAAATTCATTGACTGATTTTAATGTGAGTTTCATATAACAGAACCACAGAGTCCACATCCCCTGCTCAAGCAGGGTCAGCTAGAGCCAGTTGCCCAGGACCACGTCCAGACACCTATCTCCAGGGAGGTGGACTTCATAACCTCTCTGGGCAACGTGTGCCAATGTTTGATCACCCTCACA
Source organism: Egretta garzetta (assembly GCF_000687185.1). Lineage (NCBI taxonomy): Eukaryota > Metazoa > Chordata > Aves > Pelecaniformes > Ardeidae > Egretta > Egretta garzetta. The sequence goes on from NW_009258669.1 coordinate 3,587,858, forward strand.
GTGAAAAACTGTTTTCTGGTGTTCAGGAGGAACCTCCTGTGTTTCAGTGTGTTCCCATTGCCTCTGGTCCTGTCACTAGGCACCACTGAAAAGAGTCTAGCTCTGCCTTCTCTGCACCCTCCCTTCAGGTGTTTATATACCTTGATGAGATCCCCCCTGAGCCTTCTGTCTCCAGTCTGAACAGTCCCAGCTCTCTCAGCCTTTCCTCATAGGAGAGGTGCTCCAGTCCCTTAATTACCATCATAGTCCTTCTCTGGATTTTTTTCAATATGTCCATGTCTCTCTGGAACTGGGGAGTCCAGAGCTGGGTGCAGTTCAGTCCACGTGTAACCTCACCAGGGCTGAGCAGAGAGGAAGGGTCACTTCCCTTGATCTGCTGGCAATGCTTTTCTTAATGCATCCCAGAGCACTATTAGCCTTCCTTGCTGCAAGGGAATGCTGCTGGCTCATGTTCAACTTGGAGTCCACCAGAACCTCCAAGCCCTTTTCTGCAAAGCTACTTTCCAGCTAGGGCAGCTCACAGTATTCATAATAATGAAAAGACAAAGAAGGAAATTACTACAGAAAAAGAAGCAAAGAAGCAAATAACTATTACTATAACCATTATTCTATATTCACATATAGCCAATAAGGTCTAAGAACCGTATTCAAATTTATGAAATCAAGGAAGCCTACATATGTGTCTAAAATGATATCTGGCCCAACTAGATTTAGGTACGTATTTGTTCCAGACAGAGTCTGTGTCCAGGTCTATTCCAGGTGAATGGACTTCACAGAGGTCTGAAAGCCGAATCACCTCTTTGTGACAGGAGGAAATGCTACAAGGAAAGGTGATCACTGAGCAAGCAAAGATAAGGACCTGAAACAGGAATGTTTCTCATGCCCACATGCCAACAAGTAGAAAGTTACATGTAAAGGAGTTCAGGAACCTGTCGGGTTGGATGGGAGGACGCCCATATTTTTGAAGATGTCAGCAGACATCTGCAGAGGCAGGGTACAGGGCCTACCAGAGACACCCGCTGAGAGTGTGATTCTGTACAAACTACGTGGTATCAAGTCCAAACGTACCGGTCCTGCTGCTCAACAGATTTAATTACCACTAGTGCAATGCTGCATTGATGGGGGTCTACACTGTTTCCCAATACAGTCCTAGTTTAATCGTGTTATCTTGGGTGTGACTGGACCAGGCCCCACTGTAAGATGCAGGTGTATATATATATACCTGCATATATAGTTTATATATATATATAAGCCTTTACAGATGCTTTATAACTAAGTCCAGTGGATATTGAGTCAGATATGACCAGTAGCTCAACAAACTTCTCAGTTTAAGAGACGAAAGCTGAAAGATATCTCTAAATAAGCAACTAAAGCCAGTGTTTTTGAATAATTAAAGAAGGAGTACAATGGGACAGGATTATAAGGCCAATAGCGCTCAGGAATTCATCTCATAGCTTACCATGCCTATGCCACTGTTACTGTGGCAGTAATATGGAAATGTGTCAGTAAGGTGACCATTATGAAATACCCAACAACCAAAGGTGCCCTCAGTCTCCATTGATAAAGCTATAAATAGTAATCTCTCAAGTAGCTAATCTGCTATTACCAATCACTCTTTCGATTACCTGGGTGATTAGGGTGTTTAACACTGGAACTGAAAGCAAGAAAAAAATCACTATGGTTCTATATACAATTTCCAGTTTAGTTTCTTACCAAATGGTCCATGCCAACTGTTAAAACAGCTCACAACAAATTATTGCTAAATTCACAGTAAACCACAATAAATACATAATCCTCTTCCTACTTCCCACAGGCAGCTGGGGACACAATCAGGTTGTTTTCTCTCCCTTGCTATACCCTCTTTTCTTTCTCCTTTTGCCTCTGTCTCTTCTTCCTGGGTATTTTTAGCAGTGAAAAGTGAAATTGAAAAAATGAGCCCTAGATTTTGTTCTGAAGGCAGTGAGATTTGTGGTCTTTCTTATTTCCTCCAGTAATGAGATCCAAACCGCTTGCCTTGATGCCAAGAAAGCCCCATCTATAGCTCCCACAAGCTTCACCCTTGAGGCTGACAAGCTCATAGTTTCTGAAGGAACAGGGTTGTCAAAGGATGTCATCAGTACAAAGAGAAAGGTCCTCTCAGGGAAATCCTGAGTCATGTTCATCAGTGGTCTTGAAGATTAATAATTGGATCTTGAGTTTGATCCAACATATTTATGATTTCATAATAAATTTATTAAATACATTAGTTCATGAATTTTTTAGTTTCTTTCAGCTAAAATCTGAAAATGGTGTTATAGAACTGAGGAAGAAGAAGAAACCTAGTGACTGCCGTTGAGTATGCTTAACTCATTGGAGCACTATTACTTAGTTTCTACTTTCTCTTCAGTCCAGGCACCCCTTGTTCACCAGCTTTTAGTTAATTGATTACTTTCTCTATGGACAAATAGGAAAAAAGCTAAGTATGAATCTTTTTTTTTTCCATTTCACATCTGAGGGAACTGACAGGCAAGTCTTGCCAGAGGAACTGGATTTATGTATTACCCTTCTCCAGCTGTTTGTGCTGCTCTTCTGCTGCAGTTACCAGTAGCAGGTATAAGCCAGACCCTCAGCAGCTGCGGCTTACAAGTCAGCATATCAACTTAAGCTGAAGTTAAGGGTGGTTTAGACTAACACAACAGACTCCAAGAAGTGCCAGCGGAGGAGTTTGGCACAGATTTACTCCTGCTGCTTTTCCCACAGGGGCAGTAATAGAAGCAGAGGGAAGCAGCAGTCGTGCATGCACCAACCACCAGGGCTTTTCTGTCAACGCACTGAGTCAGACATGGTGAGGCAAAACAAAGTCACAGCATATAAAACCAGGACTCTTCACATGCATGTTGAAAAAGGTTAACTTTTAGATCAGCTATGGCTGGTCATTTCTACACAGATTCTCTTCTTTCCCTTCAAGGCAGAACTTTTTGTGGCCCAACTACTTACAGCTCTCTAGCCTCCAATAACTGTAACAATTTTCATTCCTTAAAATATTGCCAACATCCATCATAAATACTGATATCTTGACTATTAGAGGCATTTTTATCCTACTTCATCATATGAAGCCCAGATTCTGAGCTTTCAGCTGCTTCTACCAAGCAGGCCCCTGGTCTGACATCTATCCTTGTGCACTTTGGTGGACACCTTTAATTTCAACCTCTTGTTTCATTTTATCTGCTCTAATAAATGTGCATGATGTATAGATTGTATTTTATAATAGTGATTGATGGCCTTAGCCCTATTTATGGTAAATCTCACAAGACTGGTCACTCAAATGGGTTATTGTTCAACCTTTACAATTTTTCATCATCCTTCTGACTGACATAGAAATAAAAACTGTTGCTCTGTTGCTTTCTTGTAAAATAAAAGAAGCAATTCCACTTAGGGAAATGCATTTCCAATTTATGCCTTCCTTATTTAATCACTTTACTACAAGTGTTTATTTCCTCCTGCTGTTTGGACCCACAATAGAACTGCTCAGCTCTGCTGTTTGGACCCGCAACAGAACTGCTCAGCTCTGTTTTCACATGCACTTCTTATACTTGAACTCCTAACACATCATCTCAAGATAGTGGATCAACTTATTTAAAAATTTCTTCCCTGTTTTAATTTGAAAATATGTCCATTCCAACCCACAGTAGAACACCTCCATTGCTTTCACTGACAGCTGCATACAGCCCAGCAGTGAGGTGGTAACGAGGAAACATACCCTGGGCAGGAGGGACAGTAATGTGGAGGAACATTGAATTGCCTTATTCCCAGCCTGGCAAACAGCAGGAAGCCCTTCCAGGACAATGCTGAAGTAGGAAAGCTGTCAGATACAATGTTTTTTGCTGACTTGCTTGCTGGTACCAGTTCCTTCATGATTTCTTTAATTTGGCCTTTTCCTGTTCCTTTCTGTGGTGCTGTCGGCATTGCTGTTTCTTGCCCATTTGTCAGCTTTGATGTTTTTAAGGTATGCAAAGCCAGTATGTCAGCAATGCCAAAAAAATAATAATAATAAATTCCATCTGATTATAATTCAACAAGAGCTTGTACCAGCTTGACTGTCCTTTACCTTAAGGCTACCTGACAATAACATAAGGCCAAATTCAGAACTAATGCATAGTGGAGCTTTAGTTCAAAGGCTTTGAAGCTGGGCTGATTAACCTCCCTGGAATGTCAGGGCAGTCTCCTGCCCCACAGCCCAAGCAGGGATGAGCTCAGGTGGAACAGGTAATCATATTCCCACTCCACTCCTTCAGTACTCCTCCAGACATGTGAGTGGGGGAGGCAGAGAAGACAGATGAGAAGAGAGTGTGTGGTGCTAGGCTGGAAGGGCAGTAGAGCCTCATGAGACTACATCATATCAGTTTACTGCCTGATGATATCTGGCAATGTGAATGCTCCTAATGCCATATTATTCTTCTTTTAAGGCTTTTCTGCAAAGGAAGACCTCTGTTTAAGGTTGGCAGACCTTAGTGAGAGTTAAAGCCAAAGAAAATCCCAGGAAAGCTTCTCTGCCAAGGGCCCCAAAAGAAGGAATCCAGAACCTAGATGGATCCTGGGACTGAACTGTGGATTATTTTCCCTCACTATTTAAGGCTCTGCAGGGGTTTATTTATATGGATCATTTATGAGTTCACTCAGCCTCCTTTTTTTGTTTGGTTGTAGTTGTTGTTATTTCATGAAATAGATTTTTTTTCTTATAACCTCTACTACTACCTAAAGTCAGTCATCAAAAATTGCTTACACATAACCACTGAACTTGAATTTATATTATATGTCCTCCAGCTACCCTGGTATAGATTGATGGCCATGCTGCTTATGTCCAATACCCCCCACATAAACATCTACTGGACTTGGCAGATTGTTTAATGAAAGGAAAAGGGAGGACTGCCTGCCAGTTTCATGTAGATCAATATAACAATGTAGGAAGTATTAATGGCAAATGGACCGATTAGTATAATATTTGATAAGATTGAAACTGCGATTTAGTTTACAGAAAAGAAAAAAAGCATACCGATTGAATTTAGATTTCCATATTAATGGGGAGAAATACCAACAGTCATGGAAATTTCTCAGACCAACTGCATACAAAATGAGGTAAAAATTGAAGAATATTTTGGAAAGTAGGCAGTTTCAAAACTTCTTCAGAAGAGTAAGATTTTTTCCCTAATAAACACTTAGGTAACTATTTTGAAGAAACACTTGGTTTCATTGAGGGTAAGGTAGCATTCCTATCTCAGAAAGGTTAGTTTTCTGGTTTTTAAACAAGATGCAAACTTTGACAAGCAGCCAATGAAGCAATAAAAGATATTAAAAGATATGGAAGTTTTCTCTGATTCAAAAGTCATTACAAGATAATTTGAAGCAGATTGCATGGGGTATATTTCCTGCTTCTCTCCTCTGAAGAATCCTATTGTTTACCTCTGGAAGAAAGTGTACAGTAACTGGGAAGGTTTCTCAACAGAAAATGTGATAATTACAAAAAAAAACCAAAACAATTTCTGGCACAGGACCTTGTTTCTGAAAGAGACACAAATAAAACAACAGTACCTTATCCTCAAAACAAATCAACCAGAAGTCATGTCTAGAATGCTGCCTTCCTCCTTATTTAGGCCAGCACCAGAACAAACAAGATTTTCTTGTGAAGCCAAAAACTAGTGACTGTTGGCTGAATCCAGAGGTGGTCAAGGAGATGCAAGAGGATGACTTTATGTGTAGCTAGCTCACATGATTATGTCAGTCAGATCTACCTGACGTCTAACTGTCCCCACTGTAACAACTACTGGTATGGTTTCTCCTCTCTTTGGCTGCCTTTGCCCATGTGGTAAGTGCACCCCATAGCCATGAAGACTGAGATGCAAAGAACCCTGCTACAATCAACTGTGGGGGACTCTTCTGTAGGAGGATTTGAATGAAAAGAAGCTGTATTTAGTTATTTTATCTGCATCACCCCTGCAAAGTGTTCAAGCTCCAGTGCTAGTCTAGCCAGGACTGTCTCCAGCCCTAGGCCAGGTGAGTCTCTGAGAAGCTGCTAGAAGGTGGCATATAGAACAGTGTACAACAGGAAATGAAAAATAATCTTTATAGAAATTATATGTCTTGTAACAGAACTTCACTTTCCAAAAACAGCAAATCATGACAGAAATGGGATTTTGTTCCAGTAATTATTTAAGATAGCTGTTTGCTAATAGCCCTTTCAAGTCCTCATACCAGGCATAAATACAAAGAGAAAGACTCGTAATGTCATCCTCTCAAAAGACCTACTACATAGATATATTAGTTGAAAAGAAGGTAGTTCCCTTTAAAACGGAGAATGCAGTCCAGTCTCAGTCAGGAGGGAGAGGCTACAGGCTGTATCACCTGGCAAGAGGAAGATGACACCAGAGTCCTCAGGCAAATCCTTCATGCAATACACCTGGCTCGAGACCAAAAATAATACCAAGTGTTTGTTCAGAAATGGTACATTAGTAAGAGAAACAAGAAGCATGCCAGGACGGAAGTGTCTTGGAAAAACTGATGCTGGAAACATCATCCAGAGGTTGAGGAAAAGCCAGGGCAGGGGGACAGAGTGGGACTGAGAGGGCACCCACTAAATAGGATGCACAAGTGGTCAGAGAGAGGAGCAGAAGCTCTCAGTGCCCATGGTGAGCACAGCCTGGGCATAGGCCAGGTACCTTGCAAAGTGAGGGGCTCAGGTAGGGAGAGTTCCCACAGTACACACTGTCCATAAAAAAATAAAAAATAAAAAGAAAAGGAAAGGTAGGAGCTGTTGCTGTGGAATACTCACGGCACTGAACTACAGCAGATTCTGTCACTTCCAAACAAGCCTGTGAGGAAGGATAAAGCGGGCTAGCATCACTTCATGTGGCAACCCTCCCTTATCTCTGCAGGATAAGTGATTCTGCCTTTCCTTGCTCTTCTCCCTAAATTGCATGCAGAATACACCCCTCACTACTCACAGTTTATATAAATTGTAATCCTGTTCCTTTAAAAAATCTGTGACTCTGCAGAATATTGAAACTGTGACAGATGTGTTATGTTTCAAAAAAAATGAAGTTGGAAATAGTTACATGATTCAACCAAGCTTACATAGAAAAGGAGGAAAAGGCAGGAAAAATGATGAAATGTATAGTTCTTTTTACTAGTGCAACAACTGTGGAGCTCCCAGTAACCAGTTAGTTCCCTCCTCCCTGTGACAGTGGACCACAGAGGAATGGGCCCTTTTCCAGCAGAGACAGACCAAGAAGTAGCATCAGGTGAGAGGAGCACAAAGTATAATGGAATAGTCACAATAAGTGCATTAAGCAGCCATGACAGCATAGCTGCTGATTTCTGCTACCCTCCTCAAAACCTTCCAAATACTGCTGCTCTTGAAAAGTATGCGCTGGTAGACCCTGCGTATCCAAATTCAGAAAGTGAAAATGTCAGCTTCATCCCTCCCCCTCCTCAAATCATATGATGTTGCAAGCGTACAACAGGTTGGAGTGACTGAGCTTACATGACATAAAAAAATTTACCACACAAATAATGGCTAGTAAAATCTTCCCTACCAATCCCAAAAGGGGGGCAGTGGGGGAGGCAGCTATTAAAATGAACTTTACGATCAAAGTACACAGGAGAACTCTTTGGAAGGAAATTTAATTTTGTAAGTTGCTGTCTTGTAGCAATAATCAAAATGACAGCACTGCTGAGAGCTACTCATTTCCTGCAGGCTACCTAATTTGTGTTTGTGGTAGCAATACGTTTCTAGAACCGCAGTGAAGCATTAGCTAGGGTTTTTTTCCCCTTAATTCTGTCAAAGCAGAGAAGTGGAGATTTCCAGCCCCCTTTTTCTATTTCTAAACATGCATCTTCATTCAGCAACCAAAACTGGACCCCTCTGCCCTATGCAATTACATTTCCATGACTCAAGCTGGGTGTTTGTGTTTTATCCTGTTGATTAATAGCGTTCACATTTAGATGGTCACAACCAGCCTTTGAAGTCATTAACACCCCATTAAGATGAATGGGGTAACTTCACACCTTTTGTTTCAGTCTCCTGACTGTGGAAGCAACAAAACCGCAGCATATTGATTTACAGAGTAAAGACTACCTTCCTTCGCAGTCACCGAAGGAAAAAATATGGAGGTTTAAATACAGGACAATGCTTCAATACTTGCTGAATAACTCTGGATAATCCACTATCCTGAATTTTCAACACCTGGAGAGTCATTGCCACCTTAGTAATAGGGTAATGACATTTAAACCACTAATGAATCTAACACAGTTTGCACCATGATGCAAATAATTGTCAGCATGAAGTTTCCATTTAACATCTTCTTAGAGAAAATAAATAAGTATTTGCAGCATCTAACTTCTCTGTAGAGAAAACATCTCACTGGATTTAAATATTTGCTGACTTTGGTATTTATTCTTATACATAAAACAATAATGTAATCCCTATTGTATATCTCTATTCAGAATGCAGCACTGATACATGAAAATCTAGTTAGAATTAAATGGGGGGGAGGGCTCTTCACAATGAGTAATTGTAAATAAAACCATATTGTGTCTACAGTAATGTGCTTTGTCCTAGCTCAGCTACATTAGTCGTGCTCAGCAGAAATGTAATTTACATGGGCTTTTGGAACAATATTTCTACACTAGGCTAGTTTGAGGTTTTCTGCAGTAACAAAGAAGCTAAACTACATACTAGACAAAAAGTCAATACTCTTTGACCTGGTAAGCTGTAGAAGTGCTCCCATGATCACATTTAAACCAGAGTGCACTAAAAAGATAACAAAACAGGAAAAAGGACACCATTCAAATTCTGGCCCATGAATTTCCTCATAGGAAAAGGTGCTCCAGCATCATTATAGAAGCAGAAAAGTAATTTTTTTTTTTCCAATACTATCATTCCCTTACTTTAGAAAGTAGGAGGCAGGTATCCTCCCTCTCTGTAAGAAGGTCTCAGGTGGTTTATAAGAGATCATGGACATCAATGATTTTTCAGGACACTACTTCATCTTCGAATCAGGTAGTGAATTGGGACTGTTGATATAGGAAGGAACTGCTCAGATTGAGTCATGGCAACAGATTAATAGGGCATTTAATTAATCTGTTTAAGATTACTGAGGGACAGTTAAGCATTGTTATTGCTATTCTATAGAGACGCGAAGAGCAGCAGAGAGGCAATGACTTGCCCAGGGCATTCAGCAAGTCAGTGGTGAAGCTGTAATCAGGACTTGGAAACTCCTGTCTCCCTGCTGCCAAGACCAAACTGCCTAATAAACAGCACTCTGCACTGTTTTTCTTTTATAAGGTTGTTCCTTACTCCAGATCCCTTGTGTTGGGGTTTTCTCTCTACCACAGTAGAGGAAAAAGCAAATTAGCTTTATCATTGAGCATTTAAAATGCAGTGGACAAGCTGGTTGCAAGGAATCTTAATTTTGCTTTCAGTAAGAATTTGACCTATTATACAGTGCCAAAAGCAGGAAGGCGGCTCTGATTTCCTCAGCACCAAGAGCAGAAAGGCGGCTCTGGTTTCCTCAGCAGTGATCAAGTAACCTTGTTTAGGTGAAGTATCTGACCTTCAGACTGGTAGTTAATCCACCTGGGAATTGGAAATTGTATTATTCCCGAGTAAAGCAGGAGATTCTTCTTATTGTCCCTTACATACTTCCACAGTATTTTGTTCCAAATCAGTAATAAACCTTCATTATTTACTGTTGCTTTAAAATTATTATCATGAAAAACATTCTGGCAATTTTCTGAAAATCTTAGTCAGAGAAAGCAATCTGGTTAAATTCAGTTAGTTTTAAGCTTGCTGCTCTGGGGTTCAGTGTATTCTGGATGGAATTAACTTTCTGTGACTCAGATAGTTTTTATGACTGGGGTCTGGCTTATTTATTTATTTATTTATTTATTGTTATCAGTCACACAGGCATCCCACCAGAAGTGTATTTCAGGACAGCAAAGTTTTAAACATCACTACTTACCCTTCACATCAGGTTTAGATACGGACAATATGAAACCAGAAGTTCCTATTTCCTGTCTGGTTTCAAACTTTTTTCTTCTAGAAACGGTGAAGAGAATCAATATTTCACAGCAAGTCTGTATAAAACACAAAAAGCCTACAAGCTATGTGAAGTATGGCTACATTTGGGCTAGAGTTTTGACATTATTTGGATAGAGAAATCTGGAGCATTTTGTCTTGATTATAAAACCCTATGGAATGCCCTGGTTTTTTTTTTTTCACCACATGCTAGGAGAGATGATGGGAGAAAACTGGCAGAAGTTATCTCTTCCCACCCAGTTTAACTGATTCAGACAGGGCAATTTTCTTGGAAGAGTCTGCTGGCAATCAATATGTCTCAGCTTGCTCCTATATGCCTTGCTGAGAGAGCGAGCGAGCTGTTGGAAGAGGATCAAGACATGAAACTTTTTCTACTCTAGTTTAAAGCTTATGAAAGCAAATGATCTCCAGGGCACTAATCCTTTCACCTTGGTAAACATGCAACGAATCTAAATGAAAGAAAAACAGAAGTCTCCTCCCTCCTCCTCCTCCTCCTCCTTCTGCAGCAGCACTGTCTTACAGGCTGCACAGTGGTATCTGCCCTTGCCAGTTCACTGCAGCCATCCTATAAAGCTCAAATTTGTTAAACAAAGATTAAAGACAACAAAGAAAAAGGAAGAATATATTCCCTGCCCATTTCTCAGCATATGTTTTCAAACAAAAAGCCAGTACCTTGCCCTACATGAACAAGTACAGGTTTGACAAAGGTGAATTAGTTCTGGCAGCCTCTTTGTTACTGCTAATGACAGACACCCATTCTCCTGACCTGCCTGTCTTTCTTGGTACCAGCTCCAGAAGTAAAATAGCCTGGCTTTGAAAAACAAACAATTTGAGATGTTACTTGTGCCTAAAGAGTTATTTAGTAGTGTTTACTTATTGTCCAAATATTTTTGTACATGATATAAATAAACCTGGCTTACTGAGCTCGGAAGGCAATAAACACAATCAAGATTTTTACTTGAGGCATTTGCTTATTTACTTAATAATATTATAACGGATTGTCAGTAATTTGATCTGGCAACTCAGATAAAAGTATATCCCTCTGGAAATATAGGATCAGGTCAAAGAAGATGACTTACTTTGTTCCCTTAAGGAACAAATCGTGTCCCTGAAATAGTATTTTGTGTATATCCTCCTAAGCTTAAAGTGAAGCAAAAGAGCAGTGAAATATACAAAACCTCCAGTCAAGTATAATACACTTGGACTTTAATCAATAACACTACACCTTTCTTCACTGGAGGTATATCAGTTAGCATCCCTGCCTGTTTAAGAAACACTTTTCTAAGAGCTGCCCGTCCACTCTGCCCTGTTTTTTTCTAAAGCCATTGATTTCTTAGGGAAGATGATTCAGTATCATTTGTTTGCTGGCTAAATGATATAGAACAAGAAGGCCAGATGCTCTGACTTAAATAACCATGGGCTGATTGTGATTGGAGGAAACTGAAGATCAGACCCGAAAGTTCAGCGCCACATGAGTAGCAGATGAAATGGAGAGAGTCGCATTAGCTTGAAAGAAAAGAATAAGTCATTGTCCAATATTTTACATGATAGCTGATCTATTACATTTTTTTCTTGGTATTGTTTAGTGATAGACCATTGGATGTTGTAGCTTAAGATAAATTTCTCCACGCTTTAGCATTTTGCTTAAAAAAAACCTGTCTCTGAGGGGGAGAGAAGTGTTCTAAACCTGCTATAACTATATTTATCTGGTCCATATTATACCAGGTAGGCAGTTACATTGATACAGCAGGCCCAATTCAGAAGAATCTGCCTAATGCGTGGTGTAAAGCACTGCTGTGCACCAGACATACCCTGCTGAAAAGCTCTCCTCCTAATGTTCTGCTGACAGGGAGCCTGCAAAGAAGCAGTAGGAGTTTTTGGTTTTGTGTCATGAGGCCTGGGTTAAGAGCATTTTTAAGTGCTCTCTCATTCTTTCCTTGCACCAGTCAATCCAATACAAGGATTTCGTTATCCCACTGCCATGGGACTATGGCATTTAATGCAAATAATGAAGAACAAACACATGGAGGCATGGATAACCCACGCATAGGGTGATCATTCAGTTATCATGTCAGTAGGAAGTTCTCTGTCTCATCTGAACTCCATACCGTGGGGTAAAGGCTACAAGCAGGAGTGGCACTCTCCATTCATTTGCACTGTATGTTTGGGTACCTGGCACAGGTCAGTATTCACTAGGAAAAATGTATACAGGGAGGAGATCACCCATATGGTTGCAGAACACAGTCACTAGGACTCTTCTCACAAGAAGTGTTTCAGGAGCCAGAGTGAACAAGGCACATAGCACAATCCCAGCCTCCATAGCCTGCTCTGAATTTCTTCTGTGAACCTGTTGTGGTTTAACCCGGCAGGCAGCTGAACACCACACAGCCTCTCACTCACTGCCCCTCTCCCTCAGTGGGATGGGGGACAGAATCAGGAAAAAAGGTAAAACACGTAGGTTGAGATAAAGACGGTTTAATAAAACAGGAGAGGGGGCAAATAATAATAATAATAATAATAATAATAATAATAATAATAACAACAACAACAACAACAACAACAACAACAACAACAACAACAACAACAACAACAACAACAGAATATACAGAGTGTGCAAAACAAATGATGCTCAATGCAGTTGCTCACCACTCGCTGACCGGTGCCCAGCCTGTCCCAAGCAGTGACCACTCTCCCCTAGCCAACTGCCCCTGAACATGATGTCACATGGTATGGAAAAGCCCCAGTTGGGGTCAGCTGTCCTGGCTGTGCCCCCTGCCAGTTTCTTGTGCCCCTGGCAGAGCACAGGAAGCTGAAAAGTCCTTGACTGATGTAAGCATTGCTTAGCAACAACTAAACCACCAGGGTGTTCTCAAATTCTTCTAGAACTAAATCCAGAACACAGTGCTATGTAGCTGCTGGGAAGAAAACTAATTCTATCCCAGCTGAAACCAGGACAGAACCTTAATGCAGTACAGCCATGCAAACCCTGTTGTTCCTTCACCTACCTTAAAAACAAACTAGCTATGGTTAAGAAAACTACTTTGTGGGCAAAATGTTAAAAACAAGCCACTAGTAGCTTTTACAGCTAGTCACTCTATTTCAATGTGTACATGAAAATGTTTTCCTTGCCATACAGGGTCATCAAACCACAACAAAGCTACTCAACATTTGCTTGTAAAGCATATATACACAAAAAGAGCCTGAGACTCTCTCCATGTAGTCTGAAATCTTGGAACTCTGCTTAATGCAATCTGCATGCTGTAATACCAAAGCATGCTTGGACTAGCTGAGAGAGGCAATTAGGAGTTTCCTCACTTTGTTGCTCCATCAAGCACTTTACAAGAATTTAGCTTTTTTTGCTTTTTTGCTTTTTCTTTCCCCTGCAGAATGAAAGTGTGAAATGCTCCCACTTCAAAAATTCTGACTAATTCCAGAAGCCATTCACAAGAATCATCTAATTATCTGGTTTTGAGAAAAAAACCAAAGAATCAGCTCTGGAACACATAGAAATTTGTCTACAACTCACTGATAGGAATATATTCTGTGAGATTACTATTATGATAATACTAGTGTTACAATAGAGAGAAGGGACTCCACCCACGATCTTACTTGAGGGCATGGCACTAACACATAGTTTTTTCAGCATAACAGTGACTAGTTGTAATGGTTAGCAAAATGGTTTTATTTATCTCATTGTATTTGGGGGAAGAAAAAAGAAAAAAGTGTTGCTCAAAGAACTGCAGGAAAATGCATGTTTCTTTTACGTTGAAGATTTAACTATTTCAATACAGCTCTATTTAGATAATCAGATTTTTATCTATCATCTCAGAAGAATTTAGGAAGTTTCACACAAAAGTAGAAATGTGGTCCATCTACCCCCATACTCTACCTCCAGCAGTGGTCAACAGCAGAACCTTCAGAGGTAGGCAGCTGTCACATTATTTCCCCCATGACAGAGTATCTTCTTCACCTCCTCCTGGAAATCAAGATGGTATTCTAATCTTGATACTCAGAGATAAACTCTTCACATTGTACCTTTCCAGAACTCAGTTTTGCCCACATCCCAGCAAACCTAGACTAACTTTTGCTTGTCAGCGTTCCCATTTCAAGGCTCCACAGTAGAGTTGTAGTGATGGATTACACAGCCTGCTCTAAATACATCGTTATGATTTCAGTTTTGCACAGAAAAAAAACTTTTTAAGTATTAGAAACATGATTTATATAAAAAGAAAGGTAATGGCTAGCCTAGAAGATTTATTATTTTTCTAATTTGCATCGAAAGCAACAGTCAAGCTTTCAATATATTGCTCTTCCTCCAGTACTCACTACAATTTGAGCTAGTGTTCATCAATGATTGTAAATTACTGGGAAGACTGTAGCTAATCATCCATTTCCTTATGTTTTCCAGCAGCCATGCCAAGATAATAAGTTGAAATAAGTCCCTTAAAACTATAAAACGTGCTACGACTAGTGGAAATTTTTCGGAAATGCGAGTTTCATTATCAGCTAAGAGATTGCAGTATGCCGAATGTGCCAAAAGGAACCTTCCATTTGAGTGCAACAGATGATGTGATGAAGGACAGCTGACAAATTGTCTCTGAGGAATAATTTCTCTTCTACCAAAGTCAATTAGAGCAAAGGAAGGCATTTGGAGAATCCATTTCTTGCTCAGTCCAGTTTTCTCTATGCAGTCTCAAAATTGAAGTTCACACCATGGTTTTGAAACCCAAAACCTGCAGACCAGGCTCTAAGGGTAGGGTGTATTTATTTGTCTTTTCTGGACTCCCTTATGTAACTTCTGGAGGTGCCAGGAATGGTTTTAGGCATAACTGCCCCACACAGGTAGGTGCTGCTGCGTCTGAAGGGAAGAGACAACACAGCAATCAGGAAATGACACTATTAAAGGGCATTTGCCCATAAAATCCCAGAAACAATACGATGTGCCCAAACTCACCTTAAACAGGAAGCCCAAAACACAGACAAATTGTCTCAAATTGTGTTCTAGCTGTGATCCAGAAGGGATTTCCCCCATGCTCTAATAAAAACCAGCTCAAATTCTGAATAGAGTGTGAGAGCAGGCACAGCTCCCAGCACACTCCCCATGCCTGTTGGAGGCTCCAGCTACAGACCCAGACTACTCATCTAGCAACTCCACAGCTGTGGGTCCAGCAGCAGGCCAGCATATACGCCTGTTTACCCTGAGCTCTCTGCTCCACCAGCCTGCACAAGTCTCTGCTCAGTGTGAAAGGTTGCTTACAGATGATAGCTCGCCAAGAGCGGGTGTCACTCCCACTGTGTGGGAGAGCTTGTGCATCTCTTCTGAGTGGATGTCTATCCTTTGGCAGCATCCCTTCTGTCCAGCGTGGAGAAGATATCTCATAGGCTTCTCTCTTGGCGAGGATCTCCTACCTCTGCTCGTCTTCTCACCAGGAAAGGCACATGGGGAATAGCAGAAACCCTTCTTACAATGGCATCTTGTAAATGGCTACATAACCAACATTTTCAAAAAAATGAGAGGTTAAAACTTAAATTCCCATAAATTGTGTTTTGAATGAGACCTGTAGCTGGGCAAAAATATTCACAATATTTAGATTTTTGATGGTGTAGATAGAGGTGAGGTAAGATTTTCAAATGCATGTGGGTATTCAGTTGCCCTTGATAGCACATGGATATAAGCAGCAAGGTGCTACTGAAAATCCTACTACCTGTCTGTATGCATGTTTAGCTGCTAAGTACCTTTAAGTTCTGGTTCTTAAGAACTTGGGCTAAAATCCTAGGTCTGCCTGACTCTGCGACAAATTCCCATTGACTCAACAGTCATCTTAAATTGTATTCAAGCATCTAACTAAGTAGTCTGCTTTTTTTCAGTATTTAAATCCATAATAGCTCTTATATTTAGGTAAAGATGGGACCTGGAGCCGAAGTGTAAACGTTGAAGGTTAACATCAGACATATATTTTTAGAAATTTTGCTTTTCATCATACATGTGATCCTTTTCATTATATTAGTTATTTTAAAGATATGGAATGCCCAAATGTAGACTACCATCTCTTGAAAATTAGAATAGGTTCAAAATGCCATGTCTTGTACTCCTAGATATGCCATTCTTTTGCAGGATAACATATGATGGAGACAAATATGTGCTGCAGCAAAGCTGCATCTGCAGAACCTTTTAAAGGTCCATTTCAGAGAGTTCCAAATTTTAT
Organism: Egretta garzetta; assembly: GCF_000687185.1. Classification (NCBI taxonomy): domain Eukaryota; kingdom Metazoa; phylum Chordata; class Aves; order Pelecaniformes; family Ardeidae; genus Egretta; species Egretta garzetta. The sequence goes on from NW_009258669.1 coordinate 3,604,136, forward strand.
TTTACTTCAGTGTAGGATGTACAGGGAAGAAAAATAACATGTCTGAGTGTGCAAGTATAAGAACTTATCACTGGAATGGCCTGAGTGTTACGGGCCAGATTTGAAAACACATTGGCAATATTGTACCTAAATCTGGGGCAGCGCAGGACGAGCTGGTTTTGTAGCTCACATCCCTTCTTTACTAAAAGACAGTAAAACACTCCCACAATTAAAAAAAAAAAAAAAAAAAAAAAAGAGAGAGAGAGAAACAAAGAACAATAGAATACTTGAAACAACCAAGCTACTCTAGTAAATGGATATCGACATTTGTAAATGAATGAGGGTTTTTAATAATTGATTTTAAAAATTGTTCATGGTCTGAGACCTCTGTTGCAGTTTCTGGCCAGATCAATTTTTACAGCTGAAATAATTCCTGAACTATAGATCTTATAATAGGACCAGTGACAAATCCTAAAGAGTAGCCCTATGATCAGGTTCTGCTACAAAGGAAAGTATAAAACCCCTAGGATTACTGCATTTTCCTTTGTTTGTTTACAGACCTATACAAAAAAAACCAAAACCCCCACTAAAGATAAATTCATTACCATTGCTTTCCTCCTGCAGAGCATTAATAGGTTTTAGGAATTAAATTCTTTTATTAATTCAATTAAGTCAAATGAAAAATACCAGGTTCCCATGAATAATTCAGATTAACATCATATCTTCAAAAGTCATATGTAAAACATTTTATACCTCAAAAGTCCCTCACAGTCTAACATACATTTAATTTTCAATAATGTTGATTTATAGTTTTATAAAGCAAAATAATAAATATAATAAATTACCCCTATATTTCCTGACCTCAGTCACTATAAAATAACTGCAGTAGTTTTACATTTTCAGTGTGAAATATTAAATACATAAATCAAAACAAGATTTTTTTCATCTGGAGCTGGAAACTGGTTTCTGAAACTGACAAATTCATTTTAGCTAAAATGAATGTTTTACAAAAGAGATCTGTACTGAGTCCATAACAGCTCTAAAAGAAACAAAAATCTTGCATTCTAATATCCTGCTTTTGTTGGCTTCCCTGTGACAGGGGTTGAATCTTACAAATACAATGGCTAGAAGCAGCTCCAAGTTTCTCAAAAGCATCATCCTGTTCTCCTTGCCAGCATTCTCCTCACACATTTTGCCTGCTCAAAGATCATTCTCTTCATGGTACACAGCCACATTGCTGCTAGGCTAACATTCTTCTCAGCTGAGATTTTTGGTGGGAGGTGTCCATATACACAAATATATATATTTGTACGTATGTGTGTGTAGGTATGCAATAATCCCTAAAAATAATTATTCACCAAGAAGAACTTTAGGGAATAATAAGACCTGTTCAAGAGAGATGCAGAGTTTCTAAAGTGTAAAAGCAGATTCAGTTGGTTTTACACATTTGCTGTCTTAACCAGAAGCTTCATTGGGAGCTAGAAATACTGGTTTGCATCCTTGATTAAAAAGAGTAAATTTAATTATAACGAATCGTTATAACATTTAAATACCTTTCAGCTCTTAGAGTGCTTAAACATTCAACCACAAGAAGCTTTCAAAAGGAGTGATGATACCTGAATACTAAAGAATTTCAGGGTGCAGGAGTGAATAGGCAGGGAAGAAGAATAGACTCCACCTGAGGCTGGACATTAGACAATTCTGGAAATCAGAACCATACCATCAGCTAAATGCTCTCCCCAGGGCCTTGCTTGAAACCTGAGACAGATCGAATTTTAGCAGCCTTTTTTTGCGTAGAATTCTGTTTGTGATCTACACCCATTTTTTTTTTCTTATTTGCTTTTTAAGACAGTGTTATGTTTATTAATAATACACTGAAAGCACACCTCAGGAACATTATATGGAAGAAGCCAATGAAATAGCATGTTTTCTTTGAGCTATGTGCTTGCCTTTCCTTCCAAACAGTTAGCACTGAATTTTCCTTGTCTGATATATTCACGAAGTATTTGATCAAACACAAAGAATAAAAGTTCATAAAAGAAAGTCTCTGGCATGGGGCAGTTAGATGTTTTAGCTTGGACTGTCTGTTGGAGTTTTTATTTATTTCAACCTGATTTCTTTAATTCTAAGAACCAAGGGAAAAAAATCTGAAGCTCATCTAACCTGCTGTAGAGACGTATATCACATCCACGTGATAAGTTCCTGAGAGTCTGTCCCATCATTGACCATTACCATGGCCTAGCTGCTTGGATAGGCTGGTTAATAGCTTACTGCAAGATGACAGCACACACAGAGAGGAAGTCTTTCAAGCACATTTTTGAATTTTCATTTGCCACTGCTAAGATGATAGTGCTAGAAAAAAAATTATGAATAGAGAACAAAAGGAAATTTTGCTATTGACTTTGCTACTTGAGGAAGCACTACTATTGGCATTAACATAAATGTTTCTTCACAGTAACATTACTTTTGTTATTGCAGTTTACTTCCTCAGCCTTTATTTTACAGGTGTGTTTCAACAGTTCTGCTAGCTGCATTCAGATTCTCAAGTTAGTATTTCTCTTCACAATTGCAAATAGGTCTTACAGGGAATTAACTTATATTTGCAGCATTTTAGTATGAGGAGAGCAGTTTATTCGCTTCCAGTTTGAATCATTGGGAGACAGAGGCAACTGGATGTCACAAATTAATTAAATTCAGACAGCCAGGAACTTCATTAGTGGTACCTGTAATTCTCTGTGTTGATTCAGAGCCAAATCTTGAGATCTTTATGTGGCTCTCATTAAGACAAAAATCCACTCACGTAGCTATGTATTTTATTTGCTCAAGAGCTAGGGAAGGGTTTCAATTTGGCATGTTGTGGTTTCAGTCCTTCAGCCAAACCCTTACAGACTGAAAAGGCAATGAATCTTGATACCATCCAGTTATTTTCAGACTAGTTTGATTTGACAAGAGAGGTGGCATGAAATCTGGACTAAAACATAAAGAGCAATGCATAATATATACTGACTGAGAAGTCTCTTTGTTCATAAATATTCCACGACAAAGCTATTTTAAATCTTTTATTCTTCTGAAACCAAAATGTTCACTAAACCATGAGTACCTTGCCTGCAGCATATATTAAATGAATAACTATAGAAAACTATGACCAAATAGAGAAAAAAGTGGATGCTGGCTATTAACTCTGGTAAGTCCATCTTAAGCTAATATGAAAAGACACAGCCATTAATTTCAGTTACACAGTCTTGTAGTCTTGCTGGATGCTTCAAAGAAGTCAGTGATACCACACTGGTTGAAAAAAGCCAAGCATTCACTGCCAGGTATGGCAGAGGTGGAGCATGTAAATGACCCCCAGTCTCTCACTGTCTTGGGTTTCTCTGTATGCCATAAACTGTGTCCCTCGCCTGTCCTTTCCCAGTGGCCCAGCCCTGGAGAAAACATGACATTTTCTTTCCATTTTCTTTTACAGAAAGAGAACATCTACCGCTGCTAGTCAGCAGTTACCTCACAGGAGCAGAAAGAAGACAACAATTTAGAGGATCAAGTAAATACATTGACAAAGAATCACATAGATTTCTAACACCCCTAGCATCCTAAAATAAGTGGTCTAGTTGTTTGTTTCCAAATTCCCTTGGGAGTTCTAGTTGAACTCAACCTTTATAAAATTTGTCAGATCAGCAGTTGTACGAGAGGACTTTTAAAAGTACATTGAACACAGTACTTTATACATATAATTAAGCAATAGTCCTTGCTACATTCACCTCTAGCCATCTGCAATTTAATACTGTATTACTGCACTGCACTCTGTGATTAGAAAAGCATGTATATAGCATGCATATACACAGACTCATAAGCAACAACAAGAAAAAAAATGTATTGCAACATGCTGTCTAATCCAAATTTTTTAGAAACTCAAAGACATTCTGTAATTTTTTTTCTTTTTTTTGCTTTGCTTTAAACTGCTATCTTCTGCTGACTTTAAAGAAGTAAAGGAAAACTGCACAGCAATTCTTTTCTGCATACATAAACAATTTAGGTATCAGATCATCTCCACAGTGTAATTAACTTTATCAGGTTTAAGTTCAACAGTATGTGTTGTTTTTAAAAATTGCTGTACTCCTGTAGCTGTCAGTCAAAATGTTTTCACTTTCCAACTTAACGACTATGGATTCATATATTTAAAATAATGAATTCTTACCAGTCCTCACAGTTAAATTTGAATTTTTATATTCTCCTGTTGTTTTGAAAATTGCTTTCAAAATAGAATGAAGCTGTCAAAGAAAAGACAGCACTAAGTACACATAAACAATGAATATCTGTCAAGGTTACGAAACTCTGAGCCAAATTTAGTTTCTATCAAGCCCAAGAGATGATGCTTTACAAATAGGTGAGGTGGAGATCAGATGCAAAGAACTCAGACAAAATAGAAAAATTAACATGCTGAGGCTTTGGAACATGCAGAATTGCTGTAGGATTTTTTTCTGCTGCAGCATGTCTATGTTGAGCTACTTACAGTGAGAGAAAGACTAATGGACTATATAGGAAAGAAAGGTTATGATAAATTGAAAGTGAGGAAGTGAACAAAGATAAGGACAGTGGGTTAAGAGCAGCATATGAGGTGCTGTAAATTAGGAGCTCATCACTTATCTAGACAAAGAGAAGAGAATACTGAAGCTGACTGCAGAATAATTTCACAAGGGGACAAATCCCAACGGAGCAGCTCCAAGAGGTGTATCATCTCCCAGGGCAGGCTGTCAACCTCAAAATCTCTGAAACCCTCAACCCACCATGCAGAGGGTGTACTGTGTCTCTCACAATGGCCGCATCCTGCTAGGCATGTTGGACATAAAGCTAATAACTTTGTTTAAACTGTCAGGGATCAAGCTGGTGCAGTTTACAGAAAGGCAGGTGAAACTCAGATGTAAGGAAGACAGAGTCATTACATCATGCAGAATGCTGCTATGTGCCTTGACAAGTGGCTTCGGTGGAGAGTGATCAAAACCCATTTATTCTCATGCACATATATTTTATATATGTGACTAAGATAGACAGATAGATAGATAGATAACACCAAGAAATCCATTACTAATATAAAAACACCCCAGGAAGAAAATCTTACCTGAAGTGGCCGGTTCACATGTTTCTGTGATTTCACTTTGCCTGATAATAAATCCTTTCTAAGGTTTGTGTCTGTAAATAAGGCTCAAGGCTGATTGCTCATTAGCTATCTGTTTACAGGTTTTTGCCTTCAAATTTTGACAGGCTCTATTGGGTGACTCAGCTGTGAGTTATGCTCTGTACGGGAATTTCCAACATCCAAATATACTGCTTTCACTTCAAGAAGTATGGTCTGTGCAATGTCCTCAAGAAAGTGCTTTGCCATACTGACCACTTTTAGTCTTAGAATAAAGATTTTTAAACAGTAATGTCCTTATTTCAACCATTAGATGAGTTAAAAATAACAGGCCTAAATGTGAAGACGAAGGGTGTTTAGCTCCAGAAGGATTGCCAACTGAGTGAGGCTATTTGAATGGGCTCCAAGGCTCTCACTCAGTTACCATCATTTAGATGTCTGGTGCCACATCAGATGTGATGCTGTATCCCACTTGGCCTCCATCTGTCTCTCCAGAAGGCTGCAGGCCTCCTCATGTGTTCTATCTACCACCTCAGGAAGATGTCTTAGATACTTTAGTGCATCTAAATACGTGTGCTTACACAACACAATCAACACTGAAATTTTCTACTTCACTCACCCAAGAGTGCAGTTTGGCCCCAAGACACAAAGTACACACAGCTAAATGTGAGCCACAACTATGCAGAAGCCACACTGCCCAAAATCCCATTATAGTCAATGAGAATCTAGTCAGCAGATTCTAGAAAACCACACACACACTTTAAAGTAGGCACCTACATTATGTCTACTGTAGAAGAGCTACTGCAGATACTTAAATTCAGATATTTTAATCTGGATATTAATCCCATGCTACATATCCAAAGAAAAAGATGCAAAGACAGAAGTACAGGAACCTCGTCAGAAACATATGAAACTAACTCTTATGAATTCAGAGCACAGAACAGGAGTATGTCTGAGACCAAGTGAATAATTCTCAACATGAAAATCCTAAGTGTTCAAAACTACTGAAGTAAACAGAACAAACCGTGTGCCACCAGAGAATGAGAGAACACAAGAACAAAAAGTGTAATCTGATACAGATCAGGTTCTCACCATGTTTCTCAACCTTTTCAGTTTATGAACTTCAATGGTTTTGCTTCTGCAAGCCTATAAACTGCTTTGGTCTGTCTATAGATTGATTCACACACTAACTATATAGGATATGTAACAATATCATTTCCTAATCATGGCACAACATGAACCATTTTGTTAACTAAAAGTAATTTGACAACCAAACAACGCTCACACCTATTTAGAGAGAAACCTAAAAGCTTAATGAGGTGGAAAACTTTAAGCATTAAAAATGCAGATCTAAAGGGCTGTGAAGATTTTAAATTAGCAAGTGAGCATCACACTGGTCTAGGCAACACAATGAATCATTGTGAATCACCTGGCAGAAACTGCAACTCAACTTCAAAGCAAAAATTAGTGGCTTGGACCTTGGGGTGGA